>NC_090925.1:69121800-69424830 GCF_040938575.1 Ambystoma mexicanum | reverse complement strand
CACTTGTGTGTTGCCATTCCATCCCCTTCGCCTTGTGCTACCCTTTTTTTCTCCCATGTGTGCTGACATTCCTTTTCCTTCCTCTTATTCTGCCATTTCTTCATCCTCCTCCCACTTCTGCTGCCATTTCTTCTCCTCCCCCTGATGCTGCATTTCTTCCTCTCCCTAATTGTGCTGTCAAACCTTCTCCTTCATCTTCACACTTTCAGTTCTTCCTTCAAATGTCGCACACTGCTCGTATGCACAGTTGTGGGCCTGGAAGGCATCTATTGGATGTTTTCATTCTCCATAAGGCTGTCCTTTATACCCCCCACCAGAGCAACCATTCCTCATCACTTCTGACCAGGCTAAATGTAAAATGCAATAAACAACTACAAACGCCAAAGCTATTGGAATTGCCAATGCTTGATTGTTCTTGGTGGGGTACCCTGAAATCAGTCGGGTTGCTTTGGGCTGTACAATCGTTTTCATTAAACACCCTAGCTTTTCTTTGCGTAGTCATTTAAACTGTTTTTCGTCTTCTTACGAGAAAGTAGTTAATAGAGAGAAATAAAGTAGTAAGAGGTGACAATAACTCCCCAGATCTGCCTTCCTCATACGTTATGCCATACACTGGCATGTTCTGGACCCTATTCACTGTACGCACACAAGGCTGCATTTGGAGAGGGAAGTTTGGGATTTTCTCTCCCTGTTTTCCCATTTCCAAGTACCTTACACCAATGTGCTACTATGTGCTAACAGCCCCTTTCCATGGGACACAATAGTTGTGACGCTTTAAGGAGAACAGGTGATGACTTCTGTAGCTGTATTGCATTCAGAAAGGCATGCTTCATGTTAACAAAAACATGAAATCAGTTGTCACCCTCAAATCCCAAATAAAATGTGTTTAACTTTCTACAGCATAGATCTTGCCACCTCTTCTCAGTGGGTCCAGCCTCACTTTCTATTTCATCTACAGGCATTATTATGCTGATGGCTGTGCTGGTGAATTTCAAGGTCTAAGAAAGGATCAAATCACAATCGCATTTCTTCCTGACGAATGTGGAGTCTGGACGGCTAAATTCGAAGGACTTACTTCAGCTGGCTAACGCGCTTCCTGGAGGAGGCGGAGCTGAGTTCGGTCACGTGACCTGGCACGTGACCTTTTGTGGCTAGAAAACAGCAAGGCCACCAGCACAGCGGCGCATTTCTTCCTGACGAATGTGGAGTCTGGACGGCTAAATTCGAAGGAATTACTTCAGCTGGCTAACGCGCTTCCTGGAGGAGGCGGAGCTGAGTTCGGTCACGTGACCTGGCACGTGACTTTTTGTGGCTAGAAAACAGCAAGGCCACCAGCACAGCGGCGCATTTCTTCCTGACGAATGTGGAGTCTGGACGGCTAAATTCGAAGGACTTACTTCAGCTGGCTAACGCGCTTCCTGGAGGAGGCGGAGCTGAGTTCGGTCACGTGACCTGGCACGTGACTTTTTGTGGCTAGAAAACAGCAACGCCACTACCCTTGCGGTGCTAAGCCCGTCAGGTGCAAAGGACGCTGACTGTTCTACGGCTGTTCGGCGCGGACGGCGCGACTTGTGATCGGGGGTCCGCTACGGATAGCCACAAAGACACCTTGCACAGCCAGAAGTACAGGGTAAGTAGACACGGCGTAATAACTGATCACCTTACTAAATTTCCCTCGCCGTGTATGGATGAGAGCATGCGCTTGCGAAGCACCAAGCAAGGGGAAGAGTGTCCACTCAAAGAAGATCCAAGGTCTGTAATGAAACATGTCCCACATCCTCATGCGCCATGTCGAACCAGCCCACAAGCGATGAGAGCGGAGGGCAGTCTTACCACCACTATCAGCTCGCAAAAAATCTACTTACTAAGTGACCTCCCAACGGAATCAGTACGCTCAGTGGCGGTTAAGGACACAATCGGGGAGAAAGAGACACAGGTCTCAAATGAGACTATACAAATTACAACACCATCTGAGGCAACACATGGCGCAGTGAAACTGGCCGAGTCGCAGTCTTCCGGAGGGGAGACTAGACAAAGCCTCACCTGCGACCCTGTTCAAGCCAGGAAGTGTGATAAAGACCCAAGCATTTTACTGGGTCCCAGCAGCAAAGCGCTCACGAAGTCGTACCGGAGCACACTGGCCTCATCAATCAGTACTGATGGCCATAAAGACAACGTTGAGCATAAACAGCAGCAGCAAAATACAGGAAATAAGCACAGTTTAGCTCTAACAAGCAACGTGAAGGCACAAGTACATGCTTCCAATGACGAAGACAGTGCACAAGTCTTGTCAGACCAGACAGGGATACCACCAGAATTACAAATAAACATTTGTGCAGTCAGTAAACTTTCAACGGATCATAATTGCAAAAAGAGATCAAGAGATAAATGCACAAAAAGCATTAAGAAAAAGCCATTCCCACCTAAAAAACAACAAGCTAGCAGAGGCAGCACGATTAAAAACCTAACATATACAAAACTGCGGAAAACTCAATCTCTGCGAATTTTGACCGTTTTTTTTTAATTCCAGCCACACACAAAAATCAATATGTGTGACGAAATCTCTGACGCGGAAATGCTCGCAGTAGAGACCAATTCGCCACCCCCAGCAAAACAAAGAAAATGCGAGCATATAAGTAAAGACTTCCCTGACTTACCAACAATGCCTGAAGCTCATTATGCAGAAGTAACGGAGCTGCGAACCATGGAAAAGTCAGATGGACTTATTAACAGAGAAACAGCTCCGGAAATGCCTGCTCATAGTGGGACTCAACCTACGAGCAATACTCAGGATCAACAAAGCACGGAAAAACAAACGAAAGATGAGCAGCAAACAACACAAAGTGAGATTGGGGATGAAAACACCACACTGAGTAGTGATCTCTCACTCACAAAAGATAACCATACTAGGGCGCCTTCGGTACAAGAACCAACACCAACAAATACACCGTCAGGACACATGGAAGGTTCCCTAAAGAAAGTAAACTTACTCTATCTCCCAGGCATTGACAACAGTGAGAATCCTACTGAAGGTGATCGACAACACCCCACAACCCCTAAGGATTTAACAGAAGCACAGTTCAATTTCTCAACAGATGCACAAGTGCATGAGCTTGGAAAAGTGGCCACCGATTCTTTGACAGTTATATATGGACACGCAACCCAAGAACATTCACTTGTGAATCCAATCACTTCCGCGAAAATAAACAGCACCCCTAAAGATAGGAGGGCGTCAGTAGCAAAAGAACTCATATCCAACATACAAGAATCAAATATACATCGACCATTGACAAACACCATGGCTTCCACAAACATAGAGAATGCAAGTCAATCAACACAAACACCAAGTAAGCGGTACTCTGACTCTGGGTTAATACATCACGAAAATATGAGTCAGCAAACAGTACACTCATCACAAGAGATGAATACAAAGAAAACGGATCTTCAAGGCATAATGTCAGTGATAACCATCGCACTGAACCCTTTCTGCAAACTTTATGAAACACTGCATGAAACGGTGAAAGATCAGCAGGTGATGTTAGCTATGATCCTCACAAAAGTATTGTACTTAGAGACCTATATAACAACAAAGGAAACTGTTTCAGAGCCAAAAGACAAGCTAGATACACAAGGACCATATTTAAAAAACAAAGGCGCAGCACCATATCTTCATGCCCAAACGCAAACAAGGAAAGAAAACACTGCATATGAAATTGGAACACAAACCAACATAGTTATCGACCTTACAGAAGAAAAGCGCGTCAGCAGCATGAAGGCAACGCAAGGTGCAGTGCAAAAGCAAACTGACGAACTCATTCTCAAAGGAAAGTCGCCACTGCATTCAACATGCCAGGCCTCCAACACACTGTTTGTCTTAAACAAGGCGCCTGTAAGCAATCAGGTTGAAAAAGACAAAAATGAACTTATCTACTCCATTTTTGATATGACCAACGGTAAAGACAAACTGAGTCTGGAAAACCCAATAGCAAATGCAAACCATAAACTTACTATGAAAACAAAAACAAGCAAGAAGGCTACTACTACCAACAACACAAAAAACTCAAAACTGAACGAAATATATAAAATACATAATGACAGAAGTAGTTCAGCGGCAAGAAACTATTCGTCTGACTCCGACCAAGTAGACGCATTATTAGATCTTAGCATCTATCCTGCTGACGACTCTTGCTTAAGTATCACACCTGATCAACCTAAAAACAAGGCAAGATCCCATCATAAAAATCAGCCCGCAACTTTGGGAACAATCAATAAATCTAATAAGGAGCGCGACTTCGAAACCCTAGAAGAAAGGCGTACTCGCCTAGAATATCATTTCAAATCTAATGAGGCAGAAAAGCGTACGAGGACAACAAACAAGACAACAAAAATGTCAGACAAAGAAATAACCCAGAAGAAATCCAAAAGCGATAGCCACAGACAAGAGAGGGGCAACGAACGTAGAAAAGGGACAGAAGAAAGACGTAGGCAAAACAATGAAACTTCAGTAAAAACAAAGAAATCGGAATCGTCGAATCAAGTTGCACGTTCGATCTCCTGTGGTGCTCAAAACAAGACATATAATAAACACACAATGAAAAAGCATCAAGAGAGAGATGCAGACATTAGAAGTGACGAAAAAGAAAAACACAGACTAAGTCCCCGTACTCAAGCAAAGCACAGGACCAAGAAACAAACCTCTGGAGATATGCAACATAATTCTAATAAACACACAAAGTACAGATGGCTAATAAAGATGGCACAAAGACGCTCAAACACAGAAGACCTCATTTTGAACAGGAGAACTGTCATGACCATATTTAGCAAAATTAGCAATCTACGCGAAATTCACACGGCAGACATAAAAATCGTGGAGCCATGGCATGACAGGTCGGGAGCAATCACTTTACTCCATGTAAACTCGAACACAGTATACACAAGAATCCTAAACCAAAAACTTGACATCTATAGACAGGGATTCTATATTGAGGATGTTTCAGTCCAGCATGGAAGTCGCGAAGCTCCATCCCGTAGACGACAAAGTGCCTCAAAAGACATGAGAACCCCGGACAAAAGTTTCCCCTAAATCAAAAGGGGGAAAGAGAACATCAGAAAATGTTAAATGTCAAAAAAAAACCAGTTAACCGAGAATCACATTTGAGTAAGGACCAAAATAAAACACGCAAGGATGAGCAACAAAACTCAGAACGTAATTACCCAAGAGAGAGAAGTCGGAACAGAAAAGAACAAAAATCAGACAACAGTCGCAAGCTAAGCAATGAAAAGGAACACAATCAAAAATTGTACAATTCAAGGGAGGAAAGTCGAGATAGAAAAGAACAGAGACCAGTCAACAGTCAGAAACCCACAAGCACAACGGTTTTAAAAACATCGGAGCTGCAGAAGAATGCACAACCAAAGATAGACATATCTCGAAACATCAAAACAGGACTATGGGCTTGGTTGCCCAAAATGCTCACAAATCATCGGACCCAATAGCCATCCATGAAAGGAGATCCATCTACATGCGACACGCCAAATGAAAGGCCGACACGACTAACCCTATGCTCCTGGAACACCAGAGGTCATTCCCACCTAACGATGCCGGGTGGCCCAAACTTAGGGCAATATGACATCATTTGCCTACAGGAAACGTGGCTTCAAACAACTCCAAGATTGGAAGGATATCAAATCACTCTAGTCCCGGCCGTCAGAGGAAGTAAGGGGCGTCCAACCTCAGGATTGCTGATAGCATGTCGTAACGGAACTAGAATTCAAATTGAGAAAATATTACTGACAAATCAATTTTTGTTAGCAATTGTAATTTCGGTGCAGGTTCAGAACAACCAAAATGCACAATTCAGAAACATAGTTATAGCCAACGGATACTGGAACCCAGCGGCGATAACAACAAAAAGATTCATTGATTTGTGTGAGAATCTACTTGTAACTGCAATGATTGCCTACCCTGCAGCAGACATCATCATGTGCGGCGATTTAAACGCCACTTGTAATGAGACAAAAAAATCAACAACAGTAGCACAACAGGCTTCAGCACATAGAGGAAAAGAATGGCTAAAGTTTTGCGAGCCACATGGTCTTCATAACCTAGACGTTGCATTTCCAGCATCAGACAGACCACCCACGTGGGAGCGTCTACCCGCAATAGCCACTATTGATTACATATTTGTATCTCAGTCGCTATTACCAATCACTGAAGTCTTCGCGATACATCGCACATCCATGAGTGACCATAATCTACTTGAAACAGCCTGGTCCCTAACTAGTAAAATAAACACGCATTATAATACTCAAATTGAAGCCAACGCGCAAGGCCTAAGACTAAGAATAAAACCTGCAGAGATTCGCGAAGTAACAAAGAAATACATTGGAAACAAAATGTCAGAAGTCACTGATGGAATAAATTATCAACCATTACTGATTCCATATATGCATCAAAAACGAGGAAACGGATCAGCCAATGACCGAAGTTCCAAACATGTCTTCAACAAGGAACTAGTGGAGACAAGGCGCAACTACAGAAGAGCGTTAAGAGAAATACGTAGGGCACCGAACATAGACATCACGCATGCCACAAATGACATAAAGAAAAGGTACAAGGACTGGGTGAGATTTCATCGACATAAACTATACCAAGCGGATGCAGAGAAGATAACCAAAGCCCTCGTCACTAACAACAGCCGAGAATTCTGGTCTCTAATAAAGGACGCAGACAAAACATCGAATAATCAGATCTTAAATAATATCAATCAAGTAACCTGGGTAACGCACTTTACCAAAATTTTTCGATCAGCCTTATGCACACCTGATAAAGAGCAACAAGTACACACAGTACCTTGGGTTGACTTACAACAAGAAGATGACATCATGAATATCATCACTAAACTAAAAAACTCCAGAGCACCAGTCCCAGATGGGATTTCAAACGCAGAGTTAAAAAGCCACCCAAAAGAGTGGGCAAGTCTAATGAGTGTCATATTTCGGCGTTGTACAGAAACCCAGTCCATACCACACTCTTGGACCAAAGCGATAATCGTCCCAATCTATAAAAAAGGCAACATGAACAATCCCGAGAATTTTCGCCCGATTGCCTTACTGGATGTAATGGGTAAGGTGTACGCCTCACTCCTAATGTCCAAATTTCTAAAATGGGCAGCAGGAGCTAAATGCAATGACCCCTTTCAAGCAGGATTTAAGAAAGGCGCAGGTACAACTTGCAACATCCTATTATGCAGTACGCTGAAAGCAAATACACTGCAAAACAAGCAACATCTATATGTTGTATATATCGATTTCACTCAAGCCTTTGACCGAGTAGAAAGATTAACATTATGGGATAAATTAAAAGCGTGGCAATGTCCTGAGGCCCTACTTGCTCCAATCCAAGCACTACATCGCGACACCTCAATGAAAGTTCGTTTGAATCGTAATGGACTGCTATCAGACGAAATTTACAGTGAACGAGGTGTAAAACAAGGATGCCCGTTAGCTTCTGCACTCTTCTTGACTTACATTGGAGATATCAACTGCATAAACGAAACAACGAGAGCATTTCCGCCAAAGCTGGGGCAAACGAAGATCGGGCACCTTCTGTACGCCGATGATTTAACCATATTCGATCAGACGGAAATAGGTCTGCAGCGAAAACTTGACGCTCTTCAAACTTACGCCACAAAAAATCACTTGGAAATAAACACGAGTAAAACAAAAGTCATGATTCTTCAAAACAATGGCAACAAAAAAAGAAATCAACAAAGAAATATCTTCAAATGGCATCTGGGAGAAATCAATCTCGAGACCGTTGCCCAATGCAAATACTTAGGAGTATTAATGGACAGCTCTCAAAAAGAAACAGCTATACAGGCAGAACTTTACGCAAAGACCAAAAAATTAGCTGCCCAAGCTAAATTTGTGGATGGCAAATTTGGAAAATTCTCTCTAGTACCAACCATCAATTTCTATAAAATGAAAGTGATACCGACAATCACGTATGGTGCAGAAGCAATGCCCACCTTACCAGCAGGTTTGTGGTCCAAGTTGGAAGCGCTGTTTTGGCGCATAGTACTACATCTTCCACCGTCAGTATCAGGGTCAGCAATTAGGCGTGAATTGAGCCTACTATCGTTAGATTGCACAGTCCTCTGCAATTCCCTCATGCTGTACAGAAAATGTCTAATTGCACATAATAACGAAGTCTTTAGACTACTAAAATGCGAAATGGACAGCAGAAAATGCAAAATGCTAAACGACTGGCAAGACAAAAACCAACTAATTCTGAAGAACATTGCATCTGAAGATCAAGAGCTCATAAGCAATCCGTGCAAAATACTAAAAAAACTAAAAGACAACGATTGGGCCATGACTATAGATAATGCATCCAAACTAAAACTCACCTTGCATCTCCCTAGTAACACTCTAAAAAGGAATGAGTTACAAAGATATGTCAATCAATGCCCAAGCAAAAACGTACGAAATGCAATCCTGCGTGCACGGCTGAACTTGTATAAAACAAGGGAGATCCTACATATTCGCGGAATAGTTACAACAAATGGATGCCGCTTCTGCGAAAACACCTCTGACCCGCCAAAAGAAACATTAAGGCACTTAATCATGAGCTGCTCAGCCACAGCTAGCATCAGATCACAATATCTTGCCCCGATGGCAGGGTTTGATATTTTGGCAGAAGAAGAGACATGGTGGGCTCGATTAATAGGAGGGGAAAGAACAACATGGCAAATTGCAATGGCACAAATGGTCCGACACATCGAATTCATTCTATTAAATGAAAACGATAAGTAACAGACAACGGAACCAGATGAAACGGATGCTGTAATAATTTAGACTAATTTAGACTAACGCTGCGCGAACATATCAACAAAAGAGAGAAACACCCAGGCAAAGACTCTGATGATAACGATGATGATAGAATTTGCAGTTTGTATTGTAAAATCATATTTTTTGATCAAACAATAAAATAAAAAAAAAAAAATTAAAAAAAAAATCACAACTGTACAAAATGTAATGTGCTTCATCATGGCAGGACTATTGGTCTAGCATCCTTGATGCTAAGCAGCAGTGTAGTCTCAGGAGCAGGTGTCACTCCTCTACCAGGGCAGCAGCACCTGCACTCTCTGTGTAGTGGCCAAGGTCCAGGATGCTCCAATCCATGGCATGGCTGGTTAAAGCTAACCACCTGGCAGCCAGTGAGTATGGTTGGTTCTGCAATGACCATGATCACATTCTGGGTCTCATTCTGTAAGGTTATCTGCCTGATCAGAGCATAAACTGGTTACTAATTCTCGTTATAATCATGGCAGGTGTACACCACATCATCTGCTCCAGTATTCAATTGTATAGATCAAGAATGATCCCTTGATCCCAGAATAGCTTATCAGATAAACCACATTGAACTATTCCCATATGGTATTTTGCAGAACTTCCCAGCTTGCTGCCGTTCACTTCCCCTCTGCTTCTTGTCCTACTCCCCAATCACTGTGCATTCTTTTCTCCTGCTCTCTCCTTATCCCTTTCTTGCAGCCTTTTCAGGAACCAGATGAAGTGGAAATGGAAAGAAAAATATAGTTAAAAAAACCAAGGGCAGTTTCTGGACTAAGATCGGTTCCATGTAAAAATATTCCCGAGATAATGTCACTATTACAGTAAATCGCTGTGATTTTCGCCCTGTTCATTTCGTTTCATATAAATAAACTACGATCCGTTTAAATATTTGTTTTACACCAATCTGTGCAATAATTGACTCTTTATAGGTATACAATGTGAAACATTAAAAACATGGAGCTTATCAACTCTGCAGGATTGCATATTGCATTAAATATAAGTGTCCAACCATTACATTAAATTCCTCACTTATTAAGAGCCTTGCTTGCGGGAGCCGTTATCTCTGAACGCCATCTAGTGGCCAACGTGCATCCGCGCAGTCTACAAACAGTTTTGTTTTCAATTAGTTTGCTGGCATGAAGTTAAATGAAATTCCGAGCGCTTGTCAGAAACACTTTTTCTTTACTGTGCACAGGACTTAACATTTAATGTTCAATTGAAGTAAGCAGTTCAGTGAGGTTTCTCACTGTGTCGCCACACGTTGTTTATCTTTGACAAACGCCCAGAAATGAGCAATCTTCATTAAATGAATGAACGCACGCATGAGTAGAAAATCCTTCGTATGACGAATAAAATTGGGTGTGAGACGCATTTTTGAGGCGATATTATGTAAAACTTTTTTTTATAGAGGGTATATTATTACATGATACCCTACCATCAGTGGAATTCCAGGGAAAAGGCTACAGTAATCCCTGCTTGATCAGTGATAATGGTATAGTTAGGTTTGACTACTCAGATTAAGACCAGACGTACTAGTGTTTACCTCCTGCTCATTTCCTGCATAGAATAGCTCTGAAGTTGTAATCAGCACCTATGTGTAGTTTCATGATAAATATACAGTGAAAAGTGAACTGCATAAAGAAAGGTCCTGGCAGGAGAGTATACAAGGCCAAACCTAGTGAGTGAAGTGGTTTGCAGTGACTGTGGAAAAGTACCTGGTCGGAGAGTACACCAGGTCTTGTTTTGTGAATCAGAGAACCCCAAGGAAGATTAATTCCCAACACGCTGGATGTTTAACAATGCACAAGGGTGATGTCAAGCCCAAGTATGCCATGCTGGTGTGGAAAAAGGAGCATGTTCACAATATTGTGAAGCGTGGGGTGTCTTGGGGAAGAGGTATATTCTTTGGTGCCTTGAAATAAGTGCTTCATCTAGCAGTGTGTAGTGCTCAGGAGGGATGGTTTATAATTATTATCCAGAAAAAAGACAATGTGAATCAGATGATCAAAACATCACAAACATTAACCACTTTAGACTGTTGTCAGTGGTTAGTGTTCGTTTTGTTTGCACTGTATTTCCTGCAGTCAAGAAATAGAAAGTAATTGCTACTCCCAAAATGCAAACGATGGCACACACACATGCAATACATTTTTAAAAAAACAGCAATTTGAAATACACACAATATCACTTTACCAGACCTTCTGTACAGGGTCTGAGTGAATAGAATGAAACTTGAAGACTGGTTGTCGGCAAAAGCAGTTCTGCTCAGCAAAATGTCATTTCTTTCAAAGGATAGTTCTATGCTGACCTACAATAATCAAAATGTAAAAGTATCATAGCTTTTCTACTGGAGACTGATATATCAAAAGAAACAGTGGCATTACTTATTTGCCAGAATTCAGTGATGTGTGTGGTGTGATGAAGTCCTTTGTCTAACTTTGGAACCTATCAGGAGGGTGGTGAAAAAGGCAAGGTTCTACCATAAGCTAGAGATTGCATGGCCCATAGACCACCTGCAATAAGTTAGCGCTCGCAGGCAGGGGATACCCCCAAAGTAGCAGCCTCCACCCCCATTGACCTTGGGTCTTTTAAAGAGATCTTAGGAGAGCTAATGTAACACAAAGCCAGACTTAAAACCACCAGCAAAGATGTAGATACATTCCCCTTTAAGGGAAATCATTTTCATGCAAGGAATTACAGGTTCGACACAGATCAAAAGAAAGTATTTTCCTATAATTAGAAGTACAGGAGGCAAACGCTTTAGGATCCACAGATCAATGGTTTATATCTGTGGCTCCCTGAAAGGAGAAAGAAAGAAATGAGAAACAAAGCTATTATACAATTCTCCAACAAAGAAAGATGTGTACCCGAGCGATACGATGTCTCCTTATTTCTCACCGATATAGGGGCCGATTCATGGAACAAATGTGCGCCGAAAATCTTGGCGCAAGCTGGCGCAAGCGTGGTAAAGCAAGCGCACATGCACGCGTGCGATTCATGGAAGGGCCGTAGCGTGTTTACTGCGGGATGTGCGCCAAATCCTTGCGTGGTGCACACGGGCGCACACGTCATTCCAACATCCCGAGCGCCGTGCGTGACGCGCACAGCGAAAGCGCACAACGTCGACGCACACACCAAAAAGGGGGTGGGACACGGGGTGTAACACATGGAATGGGGAACAACACATGAAAAAGAAGGCGTAACTGGGGAAGTACTGCAGGGAAATACACGGAACGCCAACACGCAAGCGAACTACACGTATTCATGGAAATGAATAGGGGAAACACGTGCACGCCAAAAGACACGCACAGGCATAAACA
Source organism: Ambystoma mexicanum (assembly GCF_040938575.1). Classification (NCBI taxonomy): domain Eukaryota; kingdom Metazoa; phylum Chordata; class Amphibia; order Caudata; family Ambystomatidae; genus Ambystoma; species Ambystoma mexicanum. The sequence goes on along the minus strand of NC_090925.1, from coordinate 69,412,654 downwards.
CGTCCGCCACACGAAGGCAGGCGGAAGCGTCCCGGCGCGGCATAAAAGTGCGCACAAACAACAAACACGTATATACAGCTACGATGAATGTCCCATTCTGTGGCCTTTTAGGAGAAATGACGTGTCACGCAACGCTCATGCATGCCAAAACACAAGACAAACGTATACACAACCCCTGTAGCCCACGTGCATGTAAAAAAACCTCACACATTGCTGTGGCACCCAGGAACACAAAAAAGCGTACGCGATCAAAACGCGGGCCACAATGATCCCAATAAATGGGGTATGCGACAAACAGGGGCACCCGCAGTGGGGAAAACAGCATGCAATAGCATGCACGACTTACCATCTGCGTGTAAAAGAAATACGCGTAGGGACTGTAACCGCTGTAAAGTAATCGCGTGTGAACCCCAAAGTAGGAAAAACACACGCGTCGGTCTCCACTGAAAGCACGTACATCGCGCTGCACACCCGCGCGGACCATAAACACGTGCAGAAGGAAACGCCCGCACGCGTCACTTCACTTACACGCTTACGCGCTAAGGGCCTTTCATCGAATTACACGCTGACGTGCTGTTTTTTCATGTGCCAAATCACTCTTTATCAAGCTGGCCAAGTGACAACACACGGAAGACCACGCTCCTGCCCAGAAGGCCATTTTCCTGCCACCCAGAGCCCTGAGCCCGCTCCCACCTGCCATCTGCTGCTGCCTGCCTGCCTGCTCCCACCGTGCCCTGCCATTTGGTGCCTGTACATCTGCCATCTGCAGGGGTCCAGTTGCTGTGACCACTGTGATGCTGGAAATGCATTGGAGGGACAGGGCCTCCCTGTCCTTGTCCTGTAGTCCTTTTTCATATTGTGTTCTGTGTTGTTTTCTGCCCAGGATTCCCCGTGGGACTCCTGGCAGTGCAGCTCTTCCTCTTTTGGGTTTGGTGTACAGACCCATGGGATACCCTTATGGCACCACTGGGTTGGGGGTACAATCCTGTGCCCCTAGTGTATGTTTTTGGGCACCTGTGTGTGATCCACAGAGCAGGGTATAGGCTGGTGGCAGCACCATGCTGAATCTGACAGGTGCTCTGGGTGTCCTCCATTTTGGGACACCCAGGCCCTGCCATTGGAATCAGTTGATTCCTGATGGAAAACAAGATGGCCCCTGTGGCCTCTTGCTTTCTATTGCCTCTTACCTTGTTTTCCCAAAGTCCTGGGAAGCCATGACTCTGTCCCTTCCCCCTGACTGGCTGTTGGGTGGAAGTTCCATATATGGAGTTGTTGTGAAGGCCTGGCCAGACTAGCTGGAGCCTTCCCAGTGACTGTATGTTGTGGGTACCCCTGTGGGGGGGACCTGGGTGAATGGAGTGGTGTGACCAATATGCACTCCTTGTTGTGGCTGTCTGGTTTCTGGAATGAGAGACAAAGACCGAGACAGCCCTGCCCGAAACTGGCCTGAATGCAGTGTGTAGTGTTGAATGGCTGGGTACTTGTCCCAATCCACATTCCTTGTTGTGAGTGTCTGAGCGGGAGAAGAATGGCCTGAATGCACTGTGTGCCTGATTGGCTGACTGGCTGCATGAATGCCCTTCTGTACGATTGGCTGCTGAGTGTGTGCCAGCAGTGTGGATGAGAGGCAGAATAGTTTATCTGGGGACCTCTCACCACTGGAAATTGTTCAGAAGCTGAAGTCCACTACGACGAGTAACTGGAGTAACTGAAGCTTGACCTTGAAGCCCTGCTGGAAGAGAAGAATTGCTGTTGCTCTTCTTCACAATCTGAAAGATGCTGTGTCTCGAAGGACTGACCCAGAGAGGACCTGGTAAGGCGCCCTCTTCCCGAGCTACGAGGGACTATCGTGCACAGCTGATCTTTGCCAACGCTCCCAGGTAGACAGGCCTATGACGGGCTGCAGACCGGAGACGGGGACTGCCGCGGAATCCCAAAGAGAAGCGCCCGGACTGTTGTCCGCCACTGTCGAAGACCGCCGTCACGGACCGGAGCCGCCATGCTCCCGTTTGCCTAAGAACTTCATTTGATCACCGGACACTCTCGTCTGCATCGTCGCCGCCGTATCCTGCGGGAGAAGGCCTGACCGTCGACGCGCCGAGGAGCATCCGCCGGTGGGTTTCCCGCCACCTAAAGACCACAGAGACACTGACGACTCGACGCCCTTGCTGGGCCACAGTTCTTCATCATGTCTTTGCGGTCCAGAACTATCGTCACCGAGGTGCCCCGCACGACTCTTCCTTGCAGGACGCCAATGCTCCCTCGTCGACGAGCACCGCTCGGATCGAAGCCTGCCGCCTCATCGACGCTGTTCTTCCCTGTTCACTGTCGGACGTTCGATGCCCCGTGTCTCCCACTTTAAAGGGAAGGCACTCAAGAAGGGCCGTCGATTCCCTGACGCAGAACGCCGAGTTCTCAACGCCTCTCGAAGATCCGTGACTCCTGCTTTAAAGGGAGTCACTCAAGAAGGATCTGTCGACCCCTCGTCGACGAACTCGACTCCACCAGGGTCATTGGGGGGGTAAAAACACTATTGAACAATATATGGACTGGGCTTGTGTTATATATCTTTATTTTACAAGTTGCCCAGGTGGGGGGATCTCCACACAGAACTGTGTCTAGTGGTACGGGCCAGTAATCTGCCTATTGTTTCAACCATCTGCTTTCCTTCCTTTCTCTATTGCTGGTTTTTCCTCTTTATTGATCTGTGTGACATTCTAACAGTATTTTTGATGTACTTTAATGAGATCTAATTTTAGTGGTACCACTTTAGAATTGTAGATATTTACCATTGTTGATTTTCCTGAGCACAAAGTGCGTTATTGTGATACGTGTACATAACCTTTGAATATTAATTATATAAAGACTGTGTTTTCAGTAATACAGTGTGTGGACATTCCTTTGTGGGGGGTTGGGGACTACACTGTACTTAAGAACCAGCCTGCATCACCTCCTGAGAAGCTAGGCCTTGATTGCTCGACCACGTTTACCAATAATAGAGAATCTTGGCTGGGGACCTCTGTGCCTCTCCTCTACCATATAGAGAGCAGAAGTACAGACCCCCCTACCAGTATTTACACTGGTGGCAGCGGTGGGATGCTTATGGTTTTAAGAATCAATGTATAACCGTGCCACTTACAAAATATCTGCACTTTATTAAATTAAGGTTTAGGTGTGTTCCAAATAACCGCATTACAAGCAATGGAGTCCATTGCAAATGGTAAATTGACTAGGATGAGCTTAGAGGCTCTCCAGAGTGCTTGTGAAGCCAGGGAGTTAGACTTTGTGGATAAGTCTAGGGCTAAGCTGATAGCTGCCCTGGTGGACTACCAGACTGATGGTGAAACTCTTGATGAGGGGGGTAATGCAACCAATGAGGACTCTGCCCCTGGGGTTGTCACTGAATCTGTTTCTGGGAATGCCACCATTCCTACTGACTCTGTTCCAAACCCCAGCACTGCTCTCCAGGGGAAGCCCTGAAGATTGAACTTTTAAAATTGGAGCTACAACCGGAACAGTTAGCCTTTCAATACAAAAAAGTTGGCAACAGAAGCTGAGTTGAGGAAAGAGGAGTTGGCACAGCAAGTGATACTCAAAGATAGGGACACTGAGCACCAAAGAATCCAGCTAGAGAAAGCTAGAGTGGAGACTTCAGCTAAACCAGTTGAGAGTAGCAGGTCCCCAGCCACCAAATTTATGAAAGATTTGGTTGGTGTGTTTTTGGAGGGTTCAGATATCCTCCAATGGATTGAAGCGTTTGCAATGGCTTGTGCAATTCATGATGTTGATAAAAGAGATTGGGCTAAGTGTTTGTTGAGCAGAGTGCCTCAAACTGGATATGACTGTATTCTGAACTTGAGTGTGGAAGAAAGGGGTCAGTATGAGTGTATGAAGTCTGCTTTGATTGCCAAGTTTGGCAAGACACCTACCCAATACCTTAAAAGGTTCAGGGATTTTAAGAAAAGAGAGAATATGTCTTGGGTTGACCGGGTGAGTGCTGCACACATGAACATGATGGGGTGGATTGATGGTTACAAGGTGAAAACTTTTGTTGACTTGTCCCACCTGTTGTTTTTTTAGCATTTATCTGAGGCCTGTTCACCAGAGCTGCATCCGTATGTTGCTGACCAGAACATTTTGGACCCCTTTAAGCTGGCTAGGTTGGCTGACAAGTGGGTCTCCCACCGGGTGTCCCCTAAGGACTCCAGTGGGAAGTACAAGGACAAAGAAAAGGGGACTTCTCAGAAAGCTGAGGAGTCCCAGAAGCAATCACAGTCAGGTAAACCAAAACCTTCCTCTCCTAAAACCCAAAAACCTAGTGGGGATAAGTCACCTGTGGGTGGGAATAAGAGTAGTGGTCCACCTGCTGCAAAGCAGGCTCCCAGTGTGCCAGTACCATACCCCGCATTCCTGGCACTTGATGGGGCTGTGGGGCTCTGGATCACAGACAGGGTGACCCCAAGTGTAAAGGTAAGGCACTTGGAGTACAGGCTGTCAGCCTGAGCTACCCTTACCCCATGTCTGAGGTGGAGGCCACTGTCCTCCCCCCTCTACAGGAATCACATTTGGTGCTCCTGTAGAGATTTCCTTAGTGTCCCTTGGGGCCTGGGACCAGTATGCAGAAGTACTGGCGACTATCCCACAGAACACCTGTAGATTTTTGAGAAGTGTCCTCTTGAATGGACATCCTTCTACTGGCTTGAGAGACACTGGGGCAAGCATGACAGTGGTGGACAGGACCCTGCTCAAGCCAGAGGACTATGTAGGTGCTCCTCTGAGAACCACCAGGTTAGCTGGTGGGCCTTCTAAACTATCGCCTGTAGCCTTAGTCACACTCATGATTGGAGACAAGACAGCAAAGCTTCCAGTTCTGGTTCAGGACAATATCCCTGCTAACATTCTGTTAGGTAATGATCTAGTAGAGTTGGGGTTGATCTCGGATGGTCTTCCCCTGACTGCTGCTGCAGTCACTAGGTCACAGGTGACACAGGGTCCGCCTGTGAGCCCGGCACCCTCGCCGACGGGGAAACCCAAAGCAAGAAGAAGGAAGACCAAGAAGGCCACCTCTGTAGAGGGAGCTCCTTCTCTTCCTGCTGTTCCTACAGCACCCATTGGGATCCATGCTCCGGACAGTCTGGGTCCAGTGGAAAACCCAAACTCAACTCCTGAGGGAGAAGAGACAGAAGACTCTTCTGTGGGAGAGGTTCTCAACCCGGAGGATCATCCCAACCTTCAATGCTTGTTAGCTGAAGGGGGACCCACCCGGGCAGACTTCTGTAAAGGGCAGAGAGAGTGCCACTCTCTTGAGGGTCTGAGGAAACAGGCCCTGTCCCAAGCACAAGGTGGAGTGCCTAGGACATTCAAGATTTATTGGGAGGGTGAGCTCCTTGTCAGTGAGCCCACTAAGCCTGAACCTGGTGCCCTCAAGAGGTTGGTGGTACCCCACGTTTACAGGCCCTTTCTGCTGCAGTTGACGCATGAGGTGCCCTTGGCTGGTCATCTTGGTACCAAGAAGACTAAGCAGAGGCTCTCTGCTCACTTCTACTGGCCGCGGATGGGAGTAGAAGTGGAGTCCCACTGCAGGACCTGCCCAACTTGTCAGTTGTCTGGCAAGACTGGAGGCAGTGTCATTACCCCACTGCAGCCATTGCCAGTGGTTGGCACACCGTTTGAGAGGGTGGGCATCGACATTGTCGGTCCCCTGGACACTCCCACTTCCGGTGGACATCGGTTCATCCTGGTCTTGGTTGATCATGCCACCAGGTACCCTGAGGCTATACCCCTTCAGACTGTGACTGCCAAGGTGGTTGCCAGGGCTCTCCTGGGCATTTTTACCCGTGTTGGATTCCCCAAGGAGGTTGTCTCTGACAGAGGATCCAACTTCATGTCTAGTTACATGAAGACCATGTGGAAAGAGTGCCGGGTAACCTACAAGTTCTCCACCTCTTACCACCCCCAGATCAATGGTCTGGTTGAGAGATTTAACAAAACTTTCAAGGGCATGCTAGGTGCTTTGGAAGAGCCCCTAAGGAGGAAATGGGACCTCCTCCTGCCATGCCTGCTGTTTGCTTACAGAGAGGTACCTCAAAAGGGTGTTGGTTTTAGCCCCTTTGAGTTACTCTTTGGAGATCCCGTGAGGGGGCCCCTCGCCTTGATCAGAGAAGGCTTGGAAGCCACCCCTCCAGGTCCCGCCAAGCAAATGGGGGACTATGTGTTATGCCTCAGACGGAGGATGACACAAATGAAGGGTCAGGCAACAGCAAATCTCAAGGCCAGCCAGGAATTGAATAAGTACTGGCATGACCTTAAAGCTTTGCAAGTGGATTGGACTCCGGGACAGGAAATCCCTGTGATGGAGCCTACTAAGCCTAGAGCTTTGGCAGACAAGTGGACTAAACCCTTCAGGACAATCTCCAAGATGGGCAAAGTCAATTATCTGGTTGACATGGGTGCCTCTGGGGTAGCCCCTCAGGTATCCCATGTCAACAGCCTCAAGCCTTTCCACCGGCGAGCAGAGGTCTCATGTCTCTTGCTAGCTTCAGGGCAAGAATAGGATGAGATTGAGCCCCTTCCTGATTTGCTGCAAAGTGACCCTCAGGATGGCTCAGTGGAGGGAGTACATCTCTCTCCAGATTTGACAACAGAGCAGCAGAGGGCCTGCAGGGCTTTGCTCCAGCAGTATGCCTCTCTGTTTTCACTGACACCAGGCCTTACACCTTGGTGTAGACACGAAATTGTCACTGGTGTCAGTGTGCCTGTCAAAAGCAGGTGCTACCGTATGTCAGATACCGTCAAGAACCACATCCAGGCTGAGGTCGCCAAGATGTTGGATCTGGGTGTAATTGAACCCTCAACCAGTCCCTAGTCCACTCCAGTGGTCCTTGTCCCCAAGGCAAGTTCCCAGGCCGGTACCAAGGATTGGAGGTTCTGTTTGGACTACAGAGGAGTCAATGCCGTCACCAAAACTGACGCACACCCATTGCCCAGGGCTGATGAGCTTGTGGACACCATAGGTGCTGCCAAATTTGTGAGCACCTTTGACCTTACGTCTGGCTATTGGCAAATAGCTCTGACAGACCATGCCAAGGAAAATACGGCATTCTCAACACCAGAGGGACTCTACCAGTTTAGGGTCATGCCTTTTGGGTTGAAGAATGCCGCTGCCACCTTCCAGAGATTGGTCAATCATGCACTCAGTGGGCTGGAGGCCTTTTGTGTGGCCTACCTAGACGACATTGCCGTCTACAGTTCCACCTGGGAAGTGCATTTGACACACCTGGATAAAGTGTTGCAGGCCTTGAAAAGGGCTAACCTCACTATCAAGGCCACCAAGTGCCAGATAGCTAAGGGGAAAGTTACCTCTCTTGGTCATGAGGTAGGAGGGAGTCAAATCCAGCCTCTCTCCAGTAAGGTACAGGATGTACATGACTGGGAGACTCCCACTACTCAAACCCAGGTGAGAGCCTTTTTGGGCCTCACTGGGTATTATCGCAATTTCATGGCGGACTATGGAACCATAGCTGCACCACTCACAGCTCTGACTTCACCCAAATAACCTAGGAAGGTTAATTGGACTGAAGACTGTCAGAGGACCTTTGATGGCTTGAAAGAAAGTCTGTGCAGGGCACCTGTGTTGTGTGCGCCTGACTACAGCCGACCCTTTATCGTCCAGACGGAAACACCGGAATTGGAGCTGTCTTGTCCCAGTTAGATGACAAAGGGAGAGAACATCCTATCATATTCATCAGTAGACAACTCAGGGGTAGAGAACTTAGGTGGGCTACTGTTGAAAAGGAATGTTTTAGTATAGTTTGGAGCCTTAGGCGTTTTAGGCCCTACCTTACGGGGTCCACCTTCAAGGTCCAAACAGATCATAAGCCCCTGAAGTGGCTTATGCAGATGAAGGGTGAGAACCCGAAACTGCTTAGGTGTTCCATTAGCCTGCAAAGGCTAGACTTCACCATAGAGCATAGACCAGGGAAGAGTCACGATAATGCAGATGGCCTTTCCAGAAGGTATGTTGACCGTCTGGATGAGGGTGTCTATCCCGTGGGAGATTAGGCACCCTAACCTCAGTCTGGGGGGGGCGACTGTGATGCTGGAAATGCATTGGAGGGACAGGGCCTTCCTGTGCTTGTCCTGTAGTCCTTTTTCATATTGTGTTCTGTGTTGTGTTCTGCCCAGGAGTCCCCGTGGGACTCCTGGCAGTGCAGCATGTCCTCTTTTTGGTTTGGTGTACAGACCCATGGGATACCCTTATGGCACTCCTGGGTTGGGGGTACAATTCTGTGCCCCTAGTGTATGTTTTTGGGAACCTGTGTGTGACCCACAGAGCAGGGTATAGGCTGGTGGCAGCACCATGCTGAATCTGACAGGTGCTCTGGGTGTCCTCCATTTTGGGACACCCAGGCCCTGCCATTGGAATCAGTTGATTCCTGATGGAAAACAAGATGGCCCCTGTGGCCTCTTGCTTTCTATTGCCTCTTACCTTGTTTTCCCAAAGTCCTGGGAAGCCCTGACTCTGTCCCTTCCCCCTGACTGGCTGTTGGGTGGAAGTTCCATATATGGAGTTGTTGTGAAGGCCCGGCCAGACTAGCAGGAGCCTTCCCAGTGACTGTATGATGTGGGTACCCCTGTGGGGGGGACCTAGGTGAATGGAGTGGTGTGACCAATATGCACTCATTGTTGTGGCTGTCTGGTTTCTGGCATGACAGACAAAGACCAAGACAGTCCTGCCCGAAACTGGCCTGAATGCAGTGTGTAGTGTTGATTGGCTGGGTACTTGTCCCAATCCACATTCCTTGTTGTGAGTGTCTGAGTGAGAGAAGAATGGCCTGAATGCACTGCGTGCCTGATTGGCTGACTAGCTGCATGAATGCCCTTCTGTACGATTGGCTGCTGAGTGTGTGCCAGCAGTGTGGATGAGAGGCAGACTAGTATATCTGTGGACCTCTCACCACTGGAAATTGTTCAGAAGCTGAAGTCCACTACGACGAGTAACTGGAGTAACTGAAGCTTGACCTTGAAGCCCTGCTGGAAGAGAAGAATTGCTGTTGCTCTCCTTCACAATCTGAAAGCTGCTGTGTCTCGAAGGACTGACCCAGAGAGGACCTGGTAAGGCGCCCTCTTCCCGAGCTACGAGGGACTATCGTGCACAGCTGATCTTTGCCAACACTCCCTGGTAGACAGGCCTACGACGGGCTGCCGACCGGAGACGGGGACTGCCGCGGAATCCCAAAGAGAAGCGCCCGGACTGTTGTCCGCCACTGTCGACGACCGTCGTCGACGACCGGAGCCGCCATGCTCCCGTTTGCCTAAGAACTTCATTTGATCAACGGACGCTCTTGTCTGCATCATCGCCGCCGTATCCTGCGGGAGAAGGCCTGACCGTCGACGCGCCGAGGAGCATCCGCTGGTGAGTTTCCTGCCACTTAAAAACCGCAGAGACGCCGACGACTCGATGCCCTTGCTGGGCCACAGTTCTTCATCATCTCTTTGCGGTCCAGAACTATCGTCACCGAGGTGCCCCGCACGCCTCTTCCTTGCAGGACGCCACGCTCCGTCATCGACGAGCACCGCTCCGATCGAAGCCTGCCGCCTCATCGACGTCGTTCTACCCTGTTCACTGTCGGATGTTCGACGACCCGTGTCTCCCGCTTTAAAGGGATGGCACTCAAGAAGGGCTGTCGATTCCCCGACGCGGAACGCCGAGTTCTCAATGCCTCTCGACGATATGTGTCTCCTGCTTTAAAGGGAGTCACTCAAGAAGGATCTGTCGACACCTCGTTGACGAACTCGACTCCACCAGGTACATTGGGGGGGGGGTAAAAACATTATAGCAGAGAATAAAACTATTGAACAAAATATGGACTGGGCTTGTGTTATATATCTTTATTTTACAGGTTGCCCAGGTGGGGGGATCTCCACACAGAACTGTGTCTAGTGGTACAGGGCCAGTAATCTGCCTATTGTTTCAACCATCTGCTTTCCTTCCTTTCTCTATTGCTGGTTTTTCCTCTTTATTGATCTGTGTGACATTCTAACAGTATTGTTGATGCACTTTAATGAGATCTAATATTAGTGGTACCACTTTAGAATTGTAGATATTTACCATTGCTGATTTTCCTGAGCACAAAGTGCGTTATTGTGATAAGTGTACATAACCTTTGAATATTAATTATATAAAGGCTGTGTTTTCAGTAATACAGTGTGTGGACATTCCTTTGTGGGGACTTGGGGACTACACTGTACTTAAGAACCAGCCTGCATCACCTCCTGAGAAGCTAGGTCTTGATTGCTCGACCACGTTTACCAATAATAGAGAAGGCTGGGGTCCTCTGTGCCTCTCCTCTACCATATAGAGAGCAGAGGTACAGACCCCCCTACCAGTCTTTACAACCACCCCTGCTGGAACAGTAGACTCCCGACTGGAATTCCGTCGCTCCACAGCCAAGCCCCAGGACCCAGTTGCCCACCCACACCTGCCTCGGGGGTTGCCATGTCCAACACAACACCATCTGGCACTAGTGGCGAGCCCCCACTTCAGAGGCAGAGGGCTGCCAGCTTCACTTCCAATGAAGTTGGCATCCTGGTGGAGCAAGTCCTGGGGCAGTATGATGCCCTCTTCACACCTTTGCGCGCCGACAAGGAAGGACGGAGGGGGATCTGGACGGACGTAGTGGGTGTCATCAACGCAGAGGGGGCGGCACCCCGCAACATCAAACACGTCCAGAAGCGCTGGGAGGACTACAAGTCCAACACCTCAAGAAGGCCTGGTGCCTCTTAGACGCAGCGATGCAGTGAGGCGCCGGGGCCAGATTTCCAACCAGCAGATGAGGGCCCAGTGCTTCACCACCAGATCCTCAGTATGCAGGCCTGTCTGGAGTCGGGCAGTAAGTGGCCATGCATTGCCGTGTGAAACGGTGCATGTTGCAGTGTGCTGGTAGTTAGCTACTTGGCTGTATGTGTGACATGGGCCATGTATGGCTTTATGTGTGCAGGGACATGATGGTGCTGCATGTGAGTCCAGGCATGTGTGACCCACATGGATGGTTTATGTGTCACAATGCAACATGCGGAGCAGCATGCAGAATGCACACATGAATGCATGCCTGTCTCTGTTCTTGGACATGGTTGGGGTATGAGAGATGGGTGCTGCTGTCATGGACATGTGTGGTGTAGCGTGAGTAGCGTGTGTGTGACTTGTAAATGCCATGGATGCATGCCACATGTCTGTGAGGATGTGTTGATTCACTGATGCAGCCTAGTCATCCTTGTATCCACTGTGTCTGGGGTATACAAGGCCAGATGCATGAATCTCCGGTGATGTGTGTGCATGTGATCAGTATGACCCATGATGCATGTGAGTTTCAAGCCACCATTGTATGTTACTACAGTTCCTTGGACATGGATGCAAATGTTTGTTGCATGTGCCGTGCCTGTTTCTGCATGTGTGTTGCCTGCACTGACCCATGTGCTGTGGAGGGACATGATGGAAGTGACGTTTCACAGTGCCACTCATGTGCTATTGCTTCCTGTCTAGGGGACTATTTACAAGGAACCTTATGCTTGTGTTCAATGTCTCCCTCTACACAGCGGCAAGTGAAGAAGAGGGCGGGGACGGCGCTGTGGAGCAAAGCAGCGGGGATGTCTCCACCAGCCAGTGACGCAAGGCCCAGCCACCCTCCCAGGTAATTCCATCATCCGGGAGCGAGGGGACTGGTGCTGCGTCTGCCACTATGGCTGCAGCGGAAGGGGCGGATGAGCCCCCATAGGGGCATGCAACGGCGGAAGACGGTGCAGAGCCATCCAGGTTGGTGGTGTGTATAGAGGAGGAGGAGGCCGCAACAGAGCTGCACATGGGGCCTGGTGGGGGTGGTACCACTGGTGCAAGTGGTGCAGTCCAGGGGCAGGGGCAGGAGGCAGCACAGGTCGCCACGGAGGTGCCTGTGCATGTCTCTGTCCCTGACACTGTGACTGCATCACCATGCACCAGCAGGGATGCCCCGTCCCAGGCCCGTCCGCAGGTAGGGGGGAGGTCCATGTCATCTGGCACTCCTCTACCTGCGGACGAGGGGACCCGTGACCGGATGGAGTCCGTCTTGATTGGTGTCTCGTTGGAGCATGCACGACATCACGAAGAGCTGTGTGCCAACGTGGCCCAGTTGGGAGGGTCCATGGTCAGGGGTTTTCTCCATGTGTCGGCCACTGTTGCAGCCCTCTCCTCCTCTGTGCACACTATATGCCAGTCGTTCTCCGTGCCATCTTCCGGCCCAGATGCCACCGGGCCCTCTGTGGATCTGCCTAAACCAACTCAGCCAGCCAGGTGGAGATCCTGCCGCAGTGGGAGTCGGAGGTCCAGCAGGGGTGGCCACCCACCAACTTGACGCAAGCGGATGGAGGATGTGCTGGCATCATCGGGCAAGGCACGTGCACAACGGCGCCGGGGGATTCCATCAGCCCAGACGCCCTCGTGGTGGCAGAGGCAGTTGCGTCGGAGTCAGCAGCAGGCTCAGCGTGGGAGGCATCATGGCTCGGGGCCATCAACACCCCGGGGGCAGGCATCGGCCGAGGGGCAGGAGGACCCCGGACTGGGAGTGTCTTCTGTGTGGCAGCGGTTGGGCTGGCAAATAGATGCAGAGAGGCGGCGGGCGGAGAGGGCATGGCTCAGGATGGTCAGGGCGGAGAACTCCATGCACCAGGCTTTGAGGCGGGTGGAGGGCCTCGAGGAAACTCGTAGAGAGTTAAGGGATTCCATGGCAGCATCCCTGCGAGACCTCGAGGCGAGGGAACAGGCCCGCCTCCGGAACATCGACGTGGAGTTCGATGATGCCCTGGCCCGGAACAACAAACAGTGAGCCGTGGGACTTGCCCGCTGCCTTTGTAAATAGTTATGTAGTTGTAGGTTTCCTTTATTTATTTTTTCCTTTGGGGCACATGGACTATGCCCCACCTTTTTGTAAATAGTTATTTATTAGGTATGTTTTTTTCTTAGGTTTCCTTTGGATTGTTGGGCACATGGACCCTTGATTTTTATATTGTATATAGTTATGGACCGGATTTTACAAAATTATTTTTACCATGGAGGAATGGTTTTGTTTTAATTTTGACTTTGGATTTCGTGTTATGGACGGACACTTTGGAGGCATTTTTCTTTGCATTTTATTGATTTCATAATTAATATTATTTCCTTCATTTCGGACATCATTTTATTTTTATCATTTATTTCTTGTGTCATTCCGTTTTGTTCATTCATTTTTGTATATAATACATTTTTATTTTTTACTTTATTTGTGTCGTCTTCTCTCATTGGTTTTGTGCATGTCACAATGGGGGTTTTCTCATGCATTTGTCACCATTGTGTGGGTCTGACGGACTTGCACTCATGCGCATACTGGTTATTTGGGATCTATCATGTCATGGAGTTTCAATGTGGAGTGGATGGAATGCTGGGTTGGGTGTTTGGACTGGGGTGGCGTGGGGTGGGATTTAGTTGGCCATAAGGGCCATGGGTCTGGAGTGTGATGACGTGTCGGGTGGGGGGACATGAGTTGGGGCCTGCTGGCAGGTGTCCGTCACTGTTGGGTGGGTGGGGGTGCAGGGGGACATGAGTCGGGGCCTGCTGGCAGGTGCCTGTCACTGCTGGGTGGGTGGGGGTGCAGGGGGACATGTGGGCTGCCTGCGGGGCATGACACAGGGTCCGCCTGTGAGCCCGGCACCCTCGCCGACGGGGAAACCCAAAGCAAGAAGAAGGAAGACCAAGAAGGCCACCTTTGTAGAGGGAGCTCCTTCTCTTCCTGCTGTTCCTACAGCACCCATTGGGATCCATGCTCCGGACAGGCTGGGTCCAGTGGAAAACCCAAACTCAACTCCTGAGGGAGAAGAGACAGAAGACTCTCCTGTGGGAGAGGTTCTCAACCCGGAGGATCATCCCAACCTTCAATGCTTGTTAGCTGAAGGGGGACCCACCCGGGCAGACTTCTGTAAAGGGCAGAGAGAGTGCCACTCTCTTGAGGGTCTGAGGAAACAGGCCCTGTCCCAAGCACAAGGTGAAGTGCCTAGGACATTCAAGATTCATTGGGAGGGTGAGCTCCTTGTCAGTGAGCCCACTAAGCCTGAACCTGGTGCCCTCAGAGGTTGGTGGTAACCCACGTTTACAGGCCCTTTCTGCTGAAGCCCTGCTGGAAGAGAAGAATTGCTGTTGCTCTCCTTCACAATCTGAAAGCTGCTGTGTCTCGAAGGACTGACCCAGAGAGGACCTGGTAAGGCGCCCTCTTCCCGAGCTACGAGGGACTATCGTGCACAACTGATCTTTGCCAACACTCCCTGGTAGACAGGCCTATGACGGGCTGCCGACCGGAGACGGGGACTGCCGCAGAATCCCAAAGAGAAGCGCCCGGACTGTTGTCCGCCACTGTCGACGACCGTCGTCGATGACCGGAGCCGCCATGCTCCCGTTTGCCTAAGAACTTCATTTGATCAACGGACGCTCTCGTCTGCATCATCGCCGCCGTATCCTGCGGGAGAAGGCCTGACCGTCGACGCACCGAGGAGCATCCGCTGGTGGGTTTCCTGCCACTTAAAGACCACAGAGACGACGACGACTCGATGCCCTTGCTGGGCCACAGTTCTTCATCATCTCTTTGCGGTCCAGAACTATCATCACCGAGGTGCCCCGCACGCCTCTTCCTTGCAGGACGCCATGCTCCGTCATGGACGAGCACCGCTCCGATCGAAGCCTGCCGCCTCATCGACGTCGTTCTACCCTGTTCACTGTCGGATGTTCGACGACCCGTGTCTCCCGCTTTAAAGGGATGGCACTCAAGAAGGGCTGTCGATTCCCCGACGCGGAACGCCGAGTTCTCAACGCCTCTCGACGATCTGTGTCTCCTGCTTTAAAGGGAGTCACTCAAGAAGGATCTGTCGACACCTCGTCGACGAACTCGACTCCACCAGGTACATTGGGGGGGGGTAAAAACATTATAGCAGAGAATAAAACTATTGAACAAAATATGGACTGGGCTTGTGTTATATATCTTTATTTTACAGGTTGCCCAGGTGGGGGGATCTCCACACAGAACTGTGTCTAGTGGTACGGGGCCAGTAATCTGCCTATTGTTTCAACCATCTGCTTTCCTTCCTTTCTCTATTGCTGGTTTTTCCTCTTTATTGATCTGTGTGACATTCTAACAGTATTGTTGATGCACTTTAATGAGATCTAATATTAGTGGTACCACTTTAGAATTGTAGATATTTACCATTGTTGATTTTCCTGAGCACAAAGTGCGTTTTTGTGATAAGTGTACATAACCTTTGAATATTAATTATATAAAGACTGTGTTTTCAGTAATACAGTGTGTGGACATTCCTTTGTGGGGACTTGGGGACTACACTGTACTTAAGAACCAGCCTGCATCACCTCCTGAGAAGCTAGGTCTTGATTGCTCGACCACGTTTACCAACAATAGAGAATCTTGGCTGGGGTCCTCTGTGCCTCTCCTCTACCATATAGAGAGCAGAGGTACAGACCCCCCTACCAGTCTTTACAACCACCCCTGCTGGAACAGTAGACTCCCGACTGGAATTCCGTCGCTCCACAGCCAAGCCCCAGGACCCAGTTGCCCACCCACACCTGCCTCGGGGGTTGCCATGTCCAACACAACACCATCTGGCACTAGTGGCGACCCCCCACTTCAGAGGCAGAGGGCTGCCAGCTTCACTTCCAATGAAGTTGGCATCCTGGTGGAGCAAGTCCTGGGGCAGTATGATGCCCTCTTCACACCTTTGCGCGCCGACAAGGAAGGACGGAGGGGGATCTGGACGGACGTAGTGGGTGTCATCAACGCAGAGGGGGCGGCACCCCGCAACATCAAACACGTCCAGAAGCGCTGGGAGGACTACAAGTCCAACACCTCAAGAAGGCCTGGCGCCTCTTAGACGCAGCGATGCAGTGAGGCGCCGGGGCCAGATTTCCAACCAGCAGATGAGGGCCCAGTGCTTCACCACCAGATCCTCAGTATGCAGGCCTGTCTGGAGTCGGGCAGTAAGTGGCCATGCATTGCCGTGTGAAACGGTGCATGTTGCAGTGTGCTGGTAGTTAGCTACTTGGCTGTATGTGTGACATGGGCCATGTATGGCTTTATGTGTGCAGGGACATGATGGTGCTGCATGCGAGTCCAGGCATGTGTGACCCACATGGATGGTGTATGTGTCACAATGCAACATGCGGAGCAGCATGCGGAATGCACACATGAATGCATGCCTGTCTCTGTTCTTGGACATGGTTGGGGTATGAGAGATGGGTGCTGCTGTCATGGACATGTGTGGTGTACATGTCTGTGTGTCTGAGTAGCGTGTGTGTGACTTGTAAATGCCATGGATGCATGACACATGTCTGTGAGGATGTGTTGATTCACTGATGCAGCCTAGTCATCCTTGTATCCACTGTGTCTGGGGTATACAAGGCCAGATGCATGAATCTCCGGTGATGTGTGTGCATGTGATCAGTATGACCCATGATGCATGTGAGTTTCAAGCCACCATTGTATGTTACTACAGTTCCTTGGACATGGATGCAAATGTTTGTTGCATGTGCCGTGCCTGTTTCTGCATGTGTGTTGCCTGCACTGACCCATGTGCTGTGGAGGGACATGATGGAAGTGACGTTTCACAGTGCCACTCATGTGCTATTGCTTCCTGTCTAGGGGACTATTTACAAGGAACCTTATGCTTGTGTTCAATGTCTCCCTCTACACAGCGGCAAGTAAAGAAGAGGGCGGGGACGGCGCTGTGGAGCAAAGCAGCGGGGATGTCTCCACCAGCCAGTGACGCAAGGCCCAGCCACCCTCCCAGGTAATTCCATCATCCGGGAGCGAGGGGACTGGTGCTGCGTCTGCCACTATGGCTGCAGCGGAAGGGGCGGATGAGCCCCCATAGGGGCATGCAACGGTGGAAGACGGTGCAGAGCCATCCAGGTTGGTGGTGTGTATAGAGGAGGAGGAGGCCGCAACAGAGCTGCACATGGGGCCTGGTGGGGGTGGTACCACTGGTGCAAGTGGTGCAGTACGGGGGCAGGGGCAGGAGGCAGCACAGGTCGCCACGGAGGTGCCTGTGCATGTCTCTGTCCCTGACACTGTGACTGCATCACCATGCACCAGCAGGGATGCCCCGTCCCAGGCCCGTCCGCAGGTAGGGGGGAGGTCCATGTCATCTGGCACTCCTCTACCTGCGGAGGAGGGGATCCGTGACCGGATGGAGTCCGTCTTGATTGGTGTCTCGTTGGAGCATGCACGACATCACGAAGAGCTGTGTGCCAACGTGGCCCAGTTGGGAGGGTCCATGGTCAAGGGTTTTCTCCATGTGTCGGCCACTCTTGCAGCCCTCTCCTCCTCTGTGCACACTATATGCCAGTCGTTCTCCGTGCCATCTTCCGGCCCAGATGCCACCGGGCCCTCTGTGGATCTGCCTAAACCAACTCAGCCAGCCAGGTGGAGATCCTGCCGCAGTGGGAGTCGGAGGTCCAGCAGGGGTGGCCACCCCACCAACTGGACGCAAGCGGATGGAGGATGTGCTGGCATCATCGGGCAAGGCACGTGCACAACGGCGCCGGGGGATTCCATCAGCCCAGACGCCGTCGTGGTGGCAGAGGCAGTTGCGTCGGAGTCAGCAGCAGGCTCAGCGTGGGAGGCATCATGGCTCGGGGCCATCAACACCCCGGGGGCAGGCATCGGCCGAGGGGCAGGAGGACCCCGGACTGGGAGTGTCTTCTGTGTGGCAGCGGTTGGGCTGGCAAATAGATGCAGAGAGGCGGCGGGCGGAGAGGGCACGGCTCAGGATGGTCAGGGCGGAGAACTCCATGCACCAGGCTTTGAGGCGGGCGGAGGGCCTCGAGGAAACTCGTAGAGAGTTAAGGGATTCCATGGCAGCATCCCTGCGAGACCTCGAGGCGAGGGAACAGGCCCGCCTCCGGAACATCGACGTGGAGTTCGATGATGCCCTGGCCCGGAACAACAAACAGTGAGCCGTGGGACTTGCCCGCTGCCTTTGTAAATAGTTATGTAGTTGTAGGTTTCCTTTATTTATTTTTTCCTTTGGGGCACATGGACTATGCCCCACCTTTTTGTAAATAGTTATTTATTAGGTAGGTTTTTTTCTTAGGTTTCCTTTGGATTGTTGGGCACATGGACCCTTGATTTTTATATTGTATATAGTTATGGACCGGATTTTACAAAATTATTTTTACCATGGAGGAATGGTTTTGTTTTAATTTTGACTTTGGATTTCGTGTTATGGACGGACACTTTGGAGGCATTTTTCTTTGCATTTTATTGATTTCATAATTAATATTATTTCCTTCATTTCGGACATCATTTTATTTTTATCATTTATTTCTTGTGTCATTCCGTTTTGTTCATTCATTTTTGTATATAATACATTTTTATTTTTTACTTTATTTGTGTGGTCTTCTCTCATTGGTTTTGTGCATGTCACAATGGGGGTTTTCTCATGCATTTGTCACCATTGTGTGGGTCTGACGGACTTGCACTCATGCGCATACTGGTTATTTGGGATCTATCATGTCATGGAGTTTCAATGTGGAGTGGATGGAATGCTGGGTTGGGTGTTTGGACTGGGGTGGCGTGGGGTGGGATTTAGTTGGCCATAAGGGCCATGGGTCTGGAGTGTGATGACGTGTCGGGTGGGGGGACATGAGTTGGGGCCTGCTGGCAGGTGTCCGTCACTGTTGGGTGGGTGGGGGTGCAGGGGGACATGAGTCGGGGCCTGCTGGCAGGTGCCTGTCACTGCTGGGTGGGTGGGGGTACAGGGGGACATGTGGGCTGCCTGCGGGGCATGCCCAACGTGGATGGGCTGCCTGCAGGGGCATGGTCAGGGGTGTAGGGTAGTCCCCTGTGTAATCCCCTGTGGTGTTGGCTGCCTGCAGGGCCTGCGGAGGGGGAGAGGGCACACCCGGGAAGACCTGCCAAATTGCATGTAAGACTCCAAGCGCACACCTCAGAATACACGTAGCCCTCTCGCGCTAGCGAAAACACGTGTAAAATGTGAACAGGGAGTTCTACTTGCATTTTTGCTGGCGTGAGCGGGGGCGTGTATTCCGAGGGTTGCGCGGGGAGTTTTACACGCGATAGGCCTTGTGGAGGGTTTTGACCCATGTGGAATCATTAGACGGGGTAAAGATGGGGATTAAGCTGTCGCTGCCCATCATTTTGCCCCAGAACAAAAATAAATAATTGGAGTGGGTAAAGATGGGGATGCGCTGTCGCCGCCCATCATTTCATCCCAGAATCCAGGAGAGCTGCGCAGTTGTGCGCACACCAAATGGTTACCTAACTTGCCACCCACCAGTGTAAAGAAAGGTCTTTGTTAACAAAATCCACTGTTACTGATGTCAAAAAGTTGCTGAAATCGTGACTCATTGGACCACTTTAAAGATTCAACCCTTTTGTGGGGTTCCACATAACCATTTTACTGTAAGGAGCCCCATCAAAACAATGTTAAGCAAGGATTTACTACCATGTAAGAACCATTCCTGTTTAGAATGCATTAATCCAAGAAAATCCCAAAATTGCATGCAGTACCAACAAAATCCCGATGGTGGCGCTAGCGGTCTAAACTCTGACAGGAGAGCTGTTTTGCAAGATTGTCTAAATGCAAAGAAAAGGGGTCTTATTTCATCAAAGGTTCAAAGGGGTTGCCTGTCTGGGAACTATTGACACTTCAGAACTCAACACAAGAAGCCAGGAAATAACAGGGTTCTGTTAATTAAATGCAAAGTGGCCCCCTGGCCTCCTGATGTGAGCTTGCCGGACACCACACAAAGGACCCTTTCCTCTGAAAGGAATATGTTAATTCTGAAATGTTTGCTGTCAACAAAGATCTGCCAGCCAGCAGAGATCTGTGACTGACCCACCCAAGTCTTGGAGGAGGACCTCAACACTCTGAGGACTGAATTGAAAGGAAAATATATATTTTACAAAAACACTGATAACTCTTTGTAATCAAATGACAGAAATGTATAACTTTGAGAGCTTTAATTTAAAAAAATGTACCTTTAATTCAAGGCCAAACTCGAATTTGTGTGATGTTCTGGGGCAAAACCCCATTGTTTATTAATATTACAGACTCCCTGTTTCAGCTAGACAAACGAAAATGCATTGGTATGTGGGTAGATATGTTAGGAATATTGGTAAATTTTACCAGCACCTTGAGGACCCTGAGAACTTTCCCCTGACGGATACCGATTACATTGGGAAAGAGGACCTAAGAGTGTTGATGAAATGTCCAAAAATGTTCCGGATCCAAGACGGTTTGTTGGTAAGGAAATCCAAAGCTGGCCACGATCAGTGGGTGGTTCCTACCTCATTCCGAAGCCTGATGTTAAGTCACGCCCATGATGCGGCCACTGCCGGTCACAGGGGGTTTCACACAACATTGGAAATCTTAAGAGAGGTTGCATACTGGCCACACATGGGCCAGGACCTCAACCAATATTTGAAGGGTTGTCTTGTGTGTGCACAATTTCAGCCGACATCCCTCACACACCGGGCGCCTTTACAAAAGAGGGGAATGACACTGCCATGGTCAGATTTACAAATCGACTTTGTAGGCCCTGTGATTCGCTCGGCTAGGGGGAATAAGTACATGTTGACTGTGACATGCTTGTTTACCAAGTGGGTGGAATGTCTCCCAGCCCCAAATTGCAAGGCAGAAACTGCAGCTGCCTTGATGATTAACCACATCTTTTCCCGTTTTGGTCTACCTCAAAGGATTGAGTCAGACAGAGGTAGCCACTTCACCAGTGAAGTAATGACAAAGATGTGGGAGATACTGGGGGTCAAAAGGAAGTTGCATATTGCTTATCGGCCAGCTTCTTCTGGGGCAGTAGAGAGATATAACCGGACAATTGTGAGCATATTAAAGAAGTTTGTGGCAGATTCTGGGCCAAGTTGGGATATCCGATTACCTCTGGTCCTAATGGCCATCAGATCTACCCCTTCATCTGCAACCAAAATGTCACCATTTGAGTTGATGACTGGGCGCATGATGGTGCTTCCTCAGCATTTGCTCTACAGGACCCAAGAGCAGACACTGATAAATGCCTCCACTACTCATGAGTATGTAGAGAATTTAAGGAAACACCTCCAACATGCTTTTGCTTATGCTCAGCGGAATCTAGAAAGATCAGCTGATAGCATGAAGACCCATTATGACCTGAAAACTTCCAGGAAGGAATATCAGGTGGGAGACCGGGTCTATCTATACAACTTCCAAAGGAACCAGGCCAAGCAGCGCAAATTTTTGCCTACATGGAAGGGACCCTTTGAGATCATCGACAAGATCTCCCCTGTGGCCTACAAAATCCACATCCCCAAAGGTCCTTCGGCAGAGGGGGAAGACAAGTGGGTCCACATTAACCAGCTAAAGTGTTGCCATCCCAGGCACACTCTGCAACAACTGGAGGAATCCTCTGGAATCCTAGCGGGTACTGTCTCAGACTAATTCAGTTCCAATCATAAAACATACCACATCTAGTCTCTAAAATATTGTGATTTGCATGAAACTGTCTCTTAGTTATACTGTTTTTTTTTCAAAATAAGAATGTAATGTTTCGTTATGATGAAATGCATATGCTGCCCCACTATCTCAACAGTGGTGGAAAAACGTCTATGAGTAGGTATTGCCGCTCTTCCTTTGTCGTCCTAGGAGAAAGAAAACCGGGAGACGGGCCAAGGAGGACGATCCGGAGACCGGGAGCAGAGACGCAACGGGCCCGGGGTACCGCCCAATCTTCCCATCAGGACCGGCGAGGAGAACTGATCGATCTGACCGGATGGAGAGGAAGATGCTGAACTGTGCCATCTACAGAATTGGAAGAAGATAATGTGGACATACCAGCGCCAGGGTTCAAAACCTCCCTTGCAACCGACTCCCCCTCGACTCAAGTCAAAGCGCAGTCGGGCGGGGGGGTTTGTGGAGGGTTTTGACCCATGTGGAATCATTAGACGGGGTAAAGATGGGGATTAAGCTGTCGCTGCCCATCATTTTGCCCCAGAACAAAAATAAATAATTGGAGTGGGTAAAGATGGGGATGCGCTGTCGCCGCCCATCATTTCATCCCAGAATCCAGGAGAGCTGCGCAGTTGTGCGCACACCAAATGGTTACCTAACTTGCCACCCACCAGTGTAAAGAAAGGTCTTTGTTAACAAAATCCACTGTTACTGATGTCAAAAAGTTGCTGAAATCGTGACTCATTGGACCACTTTAAAGATTCAACCCTTTTGTGGGGTTCCACATAACCATTTTACTGTAAGGAGCCCCATCAAAACAATGTTAAGCAAGGATTTACTACCATGTAAGAACCATTCCTGTTTAGAATGCATTAATCCAAGAAAATCCCAAAATTGCATGCAGTACCAACAAAATCCCGATGGTGGCGCTAGCGGTCTAAACTCTGACAGGAGAGCTGTTTTGCAAGATTGTCTAAATGCAAAGAAAAGGGGTCTTATTTCATCAAAGGTTCAAAGGGGTTGCCTGTCTGGGAACTATTGACACTTCAGAACTCAACACAAGAAGCCAGGAAATAACAGGGTTCTGTTAATTAAATGCAAAGTGGCCCCCTGGCCTCCTGATGTGAGCTTGCCGGACACCACACAAAGGACCCTTTCCTCTGAAAGGAATATGTTAATTCTGAAATGTTTGCTTTCAACAAAGATCTGCCAGCCAGCAGAGATCTGTGACTGACCCACCCAAGTCTTGGAGGCGGACCTCAACACTCTGAGGACTGAATTGAAAGGAAAATATATATTTTACAAAAACACTGATAACTCTTTGTAATCAAATGACAGAAATGTATAACTTTGAGAGCTTTAATTTAAAAAAATGTACCTTTAATTCAAGGCCAAACTCGAATTTGTGTGATGTTCTGGGGCAAAACCCCATTGTTTATTAATATTACAGACTCCCTGTTTCAGCTAGACAAACGAAAATGCATTGGTATGTGGGTAGATATGTGAGGAATATTGGTAAATTTTACCAGCACCTTGAGGACCCTGAGAACTTTCCCCTGACGGATACCGATTACATTGGGAAAGAGGACCTAAGAGTGTTGATGAAATGTCCAAAAATGTTCCGGATCCAAGACGGTTTGTTGGTAAGGAAATCCAAAGCTGGCCACGATCAGTGGGTGGTTCCTACCTCATTCCGAAGCCTGATGTTAAGTCACGCCCATGATGCGGCCACTGCCGGTCACAGGGGGTTTCACACAACATTGGAAATCTTAAGAGAGGTTGCATACTGGCCACACATGGGCCAGGACCTCAACCAATATTTGAAGGGTTGTCTTGTGTGTGCACAATTTCAGCCGACATCCCTCACACACCGGGCGCCTTTACAAAAGAGGGGAATGACACTGCCATGGTCAGATTTACAAATCGACTTTGTAGGCCCTGTGATTCGCTCGGCTAGGGGGAATAAGTACATGTTGACTGTGACATGCTTGTTTACCAAGTGGGTGGAATGTCTCCCAGCCCCAAATTGCAAGGCAGAAACTGCAGCTGCCTTGATGATTAACCACATCTTTTCCCGTTTTGGTCTACCTCAAAGGATTGAGTCAGACAGAGGTAGCCACTTCACCAGTGAAGTAATGAGAAAGATGTGGGAGATACTGGGGGTCAAAAGGAAGTTGCATATTGCTTATCGGCCAGCTTCTTCTGGGGCAGTAGAGAGATATAACCAGACAATTGTGAGCATATTAAAGAAGTTTGTGGCAGATTCTGGGCCAAGTTGGGATATCCGATTACCTCTGGTCCTAATGGCCATCAGATCTACCCCTTCATCTGCAACCAAAATGTCACCATTTGAGTTGATGACTGGGCGCAAGATGGTGCTTCCTCAGCATTTGCTCTACAGGACCCAAGAGCAGACACTGATAAATGCCTCCACTACTCATGAGTATGTAGAGAATTTAAGGAAACACCTCCAACATGCTTTTGCTTATGCTCAGCGGAATCTAGAAAGATCAGCTGATAGCATGAAGACCCATTATGACCTGAAAACTTCCAGGAAGGAATATCAGGTGGGAGACCGGGTCTATCTATACAACTTCCAAAGGAACCAGGCCAAGCAGCGCAAATTTTTGCCTACATGGAAGGGACCCTTTGAGATCATCGACAAGATCTCCCCTGTGGCCTACAAAATCCACATCCCCAAAGGTCCTTCGGCAGAGGGGGAAGACAAGTGGGTCCACATTAACCAGCTAAAGTGTTGCCATCCCAGGCACACTCTGCAACAACTGGAGGAATCCTCTGGAATCCTAGCGGGTACTGTCTCAGACTAATTCAGTTCCAATCATAAAACATACCACATCTAGTCTCTAAAATATTGTGATTTGCATGAAACTGTCTCTTAGTTATACTGTTTTTTTTTCAAAATAAGAATGTAATGTTTCGTTATGATGAAATGCATATGCTGCCCCACTATCTCAACAGTGGTGGAAAAACGTCTATGAGTAGGTATTGCCGCTCTTCCTTTGTCGTCCTAGGAGAAAGAAAACCGGGAGACGGGCCAAGGAGGACGATCCGGAGACCGGGAGCAGAGACGCAACGGGCCCGGGGTACCGCCCAATCTTCCCATCAGGACCGGCGAGGAGAACTGATCGATCTGACCGGATGGAGAGGAAGATGCTGAACTGTGCCATCTACAGAATTGGAAGAAGATAATGTGGACATACCAGCGCCAGGGTTCAAAACCTCCCTTGCAACCGACTCCCCCTCGACTCAAGTCAAAGCGCAGTCGGGCGGGGGGGTTTGTGGAGGGTTTTGACCCATGTGGAATCATTAGACGGGGTAAAGATGGGGATTAAGCTGTCGCTGCCCATCATTTTGCCCCAGAACAAAAATAAATAATTGGAGTGGGTAAAGATGGGGATGCGCTGTCGCCGCCCATCATTTCATCCCAGAATCCAGGAGAGCTGCGCAGTTGTGCGCACACCAAATGGTTACCTAACTTGCCACCCACCAGTGTAAAAAAAGGTCTTTGTTAACAAAATCCACTGTTACTGATGTCAAAAAGTTGCTGAAATCGTGACTCATTGGACCACTTTAAAGATTCAACCCTTTTGTGGGGTTCCACATAACCATTTTACTGTAAGGAGCCCCATCAAAACAATGTTAAGCAAGGATTTACTACCATGTAAGAACCATTCCTGTTTAGAATGCATTAATCCAAGAAAATCCCAAAATTGCATGCAGTACCAACAAAATCCCGATGGTGGCGCTAGCGGTCTAAACTCTGACAGGAGAGCTGTTTTGCAAGATTGTCTAAATGCAAAGAAAAGGGGTCTTATTTCATCAAAGGTTCAAAGGGGTTGCCTGTCTGGGAACTATTGACACTTCAGAACTCAACACAAGAAGCCAGGAAATAACAGGGTTCTGTTAATTAAATGCAAAGTGGCCCCCTGGCCTCCTGATGTGAGCTTGCCGGACACCACACAAAGGACCCTTTCCTCTGAAAGGAATATGTTAATTCTGAAATGTTTGCTGTCAACAAAGATCTGCCAGCCAGCAGAGATCTGTGACTGACCCACCCAAGTCTTGGAGGCGGACCTCAACACTCTGAGGACTGAATTGAAAGGAAAATATATATTTTACAAAAACACTGATAACTCTTTGTAATCAAATGACAGAAATGTATAACTTTGAGAGCTTTAATTTAAAAAAATGTACCTTTAATTCAAGGCCAAACTCGAATTTGTGTGATGTTCTGGGGCAAAACCCCATTGTTTATTAATATTACAGACTCCCTGTTTCAGCTAGACAAACGAAAATGCATTGGTATGTGGGTAGATATGTGAGGAACAGTTGTATAAAATTTAATGAAGATCCAATGTTGTTCAGCACATGAAAAAGTGCTAGAAGTTGCCATTTGTGAATGCAAGCTCCTAGAAACAGCAGATTTGGACAGAGACATGGCTAAATTCAGCCACACCATGTATATGTAATTTCAAGCAACTGTGTAACTCTGAAGTATGTATTTTGATCATATATAGATTTGGGTGCACAGATGATAAGGGAGGTTCTTCAAGAGATCATAAATGGCTGACATCACTCTGACACAACTTAGTTCGCCAATCAGGGGACGAATGAAAGTTTGACCAATTAGAAGCTGAGAGAGAGGTAGGGTCAGTGATGCTAGAACACACCCACATTCTAAACACATAAAAGCAGACAGACAGGACAGAGAGGGACCTTCCAAATCCATCTGCAGCGGGACGCTCTGCCGGAAAAATCCATACTTACCTTCATCAACCTACAGAAAGCCAAACTAGAGACTTCAATCTATCCAGACCAGAGAGAAAGCAGTGCTGTACTAAGAGACCAGACCAGAGAGAAAGCAGTGCTGTACTAAGCGACCAGACCAGAGAGACCCAGACCAGCAGAGAGAGTGACCAGAGCCCAGTCTAAAACCCTGACCAGATCCGTGATGAGGCCCATTTAATTCAAGAATATAGTGTGAGTACCCAGCAGAACTGTGTAGAACCAATCTCTTAGTTTAAATTCATCTAATTCAATCTATTTAACCTAAGTAGAACTGCCTCCTAGCTGTCACCTGTCATTTCTAGTTGCAAGCTGCACTTGTCATTTTGAGCTTTTGAAATTTGCAAACCCAAAAACGACCTTTATTAAATCGCTCATATCTCCGCGACCGTTTGGGCTAGAGACTTGCAGTAACTTTCCTCTGATAGCTTAGAATCGTAGCTTTGAATCGCACCAAGAACCGCATTCCTACCCCTTATACTTTTACCGCGATCGCGGAACACGCATCCGCGAATTTTACCGCGATTTGCAATTTCTTCACATGTAAAAACTGCTGCTGTTTGCTTTCCATTTGCCAGAAATTCATTTAGCCTGCTGACTATCCCTGCATCATTGCTAGTGTGAGCCTGGACTAATATTAACTAGATACCACTCACCCTGAACCTCTGAAAGGGAATTAAAAGCGTTTCCAGCATATTTCTCATTCATTGCCAGCACATATCAAAGCAATTTGGGCCTGTGATTTCAAAACTCCTATCTGTTTTCTGTTGTCTAAGCTTGCTGGATTGAACTGATTACATTGATTGCATTTCTGAGAACTGTGTGCTTTCCTCCCATTTCCTTGCATTGCATAAAGAGGGGGGGAGTGAATAGCCAGAGAAAAGTGATTACATTGTTTGGTTGAAATCATATTGAGTATTTTCTGTACTGCATTCATTGAATATTGCATCCACCTGAGCTTACATAAAGCATCCTCTACCACATTATACTTTTGTTCCTATTTACCAGTGTGCTACCTTATCCATTTCATGTCAACTCATTAGTGATTATAGAAGTGTGCTAGTGCCAGATTCTCCGTTGTTGATCTTTATCATATCAGATTAAGTGTGCTATTCAATTATTAATTTATTATAAAGTGTCATATATATATCTATTGTTTAAATTATCAAATAAACCTTTTAAACTTGCAAAACAGAACTACTTCTTGGCTCAGTGGGGTCAGGGGGATTCCAAGAGAGGGGTGTTATACAGGGGTAGTCATCCAGAACGCATGAACTGGACCTAAAGATATATCAATAAGGGTTTTCATTCAGTATTATAGACTAGGCGTTGACTTAGCTGTAGTGTTGAATTGAATCCCCTTACAAAGTGGGGGCTCGAGCCGAGACGTTGGGTTAGATTTACCATTGTGCAGCTTAATACAGTGTGCTAACTGACGGGATACATACATCCGGTCGGATCACCACGCTGCATTATGCTGTGAAGCATTCCTCAAAAGGGACACTCCAAGAAAAGTTCTGTTCTGCAAAACTAAAATACTAACTTCTGTAAGTCAGGACAGAGACCAATCTCTAGAATGACGACCTTGGTAGATATGAAAATAGCCAGAGAGCACCTCTTGCATAAGCTATTTGTGAGAGGTGAATGGACCGAACAGGGCCAGGATGCCTGGTTGCAGGCCATCACGCAACAGGTCACTGAAACAGGGTCAGATATATATAGAGATCAGGGTCCATTACACGTGGCCCTGAGTGAACTATATATGGCTCCTAAGGCCAAAGATGAGCACGACAAGATTGTTAGGATAGCGGCATATTTATATTTATACATGGGAGCCATACAGAATAAATGTGCTGAAGGCCATGATCTGGCAAAAAGGCAACAGATGGCGTTAGAGAAGGCCCAATCTGATCTGGACTCTTCTGAGCAAAGGCTGCACAGAAGCCAGGAGTCAGAAAAGGACAGCAGACAGTACATCACTAAAATAAAGGAGGATATGGATGTGCTGCAAAAGGAAAAGTCAGAACAGGATACCAGATTTCTGGCCTTGCAGAAGGAACACCAAGAAGGTTTGGACTCCCTACTGCAAAGCCAGAAAAAGCTGGAGCAACAGCTAGACTTCAATAGGGCATGTGCTGAGCAGGTAGTCACCCTGCAAGGCCACCTAGATAGAGTGAAGGAGGAGAGCAATAAACTGATTCTGAAAGACCTGGATACCCAGGCAGAGTTTGATCAGGAGCGCCAGAAAGCTGGTGCCTTCCAAAGGCAAAGGGACGACCTGGCGGCACAAATGCAGGCTCTTAGTCAGGAAAGAGACGCCTTAGGCCAGGAAGTCTGCCATTTAAAAAGAAAAATGGAAGAAAATCACCTGGCCCACCAGGGGCTGGGTGACCTCCAAAAAGAAAACCAGAACTTGGTAGAGCACACCAGAAGGGTGGAGGATGCTCTAGCAAGAAAGGAGCAGGCCAATAGGGACATTGCCCAGGAGGTAACCCTCCTGCAGCAAAGACTGGCCCAGTTCTCCAGGACCAATCAGGAAACACAGAGAGAGAATGAAGCTCTCTGCCAGCACAATGATAGGCTCCAACAGCAGGTAGCGATGCAGGAGAGACTGATAGAGTCGAGTAAGGCCTTAACTGAGGAACTGAAGGCACAAATGCAGGCTATTGCATTGCAACAGGGAGCAGGGGCGGATAGAGATGAGGTTCGCTGGGAAATGGAAACTCCGGAGCATAACCTCAGGAGCCCTAGTACCAGAGGCCCTCATACCTCTCAGTCCCTGGACTCTGCCACCCCCATGTCCCCTGGCGCACATGAGCACAGGGCCACAGGGATGGCAGATTACTATCCAGCCAGAAGCATGGGGCTCATAGGCCAGTACCATCCAGGAATGGAGGGGTGGGCATCCGGGTATGGGCACCCAAGTACAATACAGTTCAGTGGGGAACCCCAGGAGAGTAGGCCCATTAAGGGCATCCTGAAAACCTCTGCCCAGTTAGGTCAGTGGAGGGGGTACCCATCAAATCCTGGCAGCAAGGAGGAATCTGAAGACTCCTCTGAACTGCGCAGGACACAGGAGACCAGGTCCCCACATTCTGCCAGCCATTCCCAGGCTCGCAGAATCCGGGAAAACCTGGAAGAACAGACGGGAACCTCTGGGAGCAGTGCCTCTGAGTCCGAGGAAGAATGGACAAGGGTTACCCGAACCAAAAAGGCCAATAAGGCAAAAAGGGCCTTGCTTAAGGACCCCTTAAAGCAGATTAAGGCGATCAGGAGCGTCATCACGCCTTACCATAAGAACGCTAAGTATTCTGTTTGGGAGCACTTAGAGTTGTTTGAACAAATGATGGAGACTTTCCATTTGAAGGACAGCCAAAGCTGCATTCAATATGTAAAGTGGACCTTCTCCCCGGAATACTCCAGTTTCTTTGCGGGGCTGGAGGACCAAAATCATTTAAGATGGTCCACCTATAAGGCGGCCATCCTGAAACATTTTTCTGTTCACAGAAATCCTCAAGAGGCTCGCAAGGCAGCCTACAATTTGCAATGTGGGGAGGATCAGGCCCCACAAGAATTTGTGCAGGAGTTAAAGCGTGCTTTTGCACAGACCACAAGAAGGGTGCGCACAGATAGTAGAGAGTTTATAAATACGTTTTTCCATGCCTTGCCCAAATATATCATGACCCAGCTCGTGAGGGATTTTCATGAGAAAAGATCTTTAGACTGGGTCATTGAACAGGCTACCCGGATCTATGAGGTGCAGAAGCCCATAGAAAATAAAAGCAATGCCCAGAAAAACCCCAAAGCCAACAGCACCCCTGCTGCTGCCAAGGTGGCAGAGGTAAAGGTCACCCCCGTTTTGGATTTGGAGATGGGGGGCCTAAAAACCTGCCTGCACCTAATAATGCTAGGCCCAGAAGGTCTTCGGGCCAGTCACAGACAGGGAGCCAAGGAGGCAGCCCCACAAATGGGGTCCCTCGCTCTCCTGATTATGTAAGTCCCCGTTACAAGGGAAATCGACCCATCCTGGGTTATGTGTGGACTCCTCCAGCCCAAGGGGGGGGATCCAGCCAAGCACCTAACCCAGGGAACTTCCCTCCAAACTTCCCACAGGAGGGCAGAAATTTACCAAACCCTGGGCAGAACTTTTTCCCCAGATATCCACCCGACTTTCAGCCCCAAAACCATCCATCCTTCTTTCCCCAATTCCCTGAGCCCAGACCACTGAATCCGGGAGAGGGGAGGCCAAGGGTGGAGGGGTACCCAAATCTTCCCAACCAGGGGTACTACCAAAGAAGGGACAGCTACCCTTCCCGGGATCAGCCCAGGGGAGAAAACAGGGCCCCGTATCAGCCTGAGCGGGTTTCCCAGTTAGAGCGCCAGGTTCAAAACATGGCGCGGGATCTGGGTCACATACTGAGGGCTCAGCAGAACCCTCAGATGGGCGTGCCGGCGCAGAACGCACCCAACTCTGGACCTGGTGCTCCAGAACAATGACGGGGGCAGCACCCCGATAACTCACCGGTTCCCAGGGAGGAGGCACAAAGGGAAGGGGGGTGTAAAGCCTTGGAGGAAGCTTCCTTCCTCACTTGTAAACAGCCCCTGGAAACCCAGGAACCGGAAACGAAATCTCTTGCCCCTGAAAGTCTGCCTCCTAAGGAGCAGAGGGGGGGTAGGAGAAACAAAAGACCCAATCAGACTCAGTTTGAGGAGGAGGTACAGATCTTCCAATTTGAGGGAGAGGGATCCTCAGAGGATCCTGAGAAAAGGATCTTCTCCTTCAGAGAGGGGGGAACTCCTCCCAAAGAAAAATGGGTCCCTAGGAATGCAAATCCAGACTGGGGAGATGTGGAGACTGAGCTACCGCCGCCCACCATCTCATCCCAGAACCAACAGCAAGAAAATCCCCGGGTTCAAACCCATACTGGGGACTGCCTCCAAAAAGGGGGGGGCGGCCCAGAACTGGAACCAGGGGAACCCACAATGGCTCTGATCTCCAGTTGCCAAATTTTTCTTTCAGATTCCCAAGGCTCTCCACAGAATTCTGCCCAAAATTCTTCTCTCGCGATGTCCAAAACCAGAAAATTAGCCCACCAGTTGTCCAAAAATGTACATTATCTGTGCCCCCTTGAGGAGAAGGAGGGAAGATATTATGCCCCGGTACAAGTACAGGGACAGGGTACAATTTTGGCACTGGTGGACACTGGATCTCAAGCTACCCTTCTGTCCAGAAGGGCCTTTGATGAACTGAATGCAGGAAGGGGAGAGAATTACCAAATTCCTCTCACCTCTCTTCCTGGACAACTGCAGAACTTTGACGGGAAGGAAATTCCCGTCGAGGGGACGGCAGATTTGGACATTAAAATTGGGCGACATAAGTTGAAACACCCGGTCATAGTTGTGACCCCAGAGGGCACCCCTTGTTTACTAGGGAATGACCTCCTGAGAAGGTTGTCACCCCTAATAGATTGCGTAAACAAGGTCCTCTGGACCCAGACTAGCCGACCGATAAAATTAAAACAGAGTGTCAACCATGTTAGTTTAAACGGCACCTGCCACATGGTTGAACAAAAATCTGACCAAGTAGAATTTCACTTCCAGAATAGCCAAATTCCAGACGTGACAGTAATAGCAGTAGGACAACAGACTGGTGACGGGGGGTCCTCTCTATTCCTGAAAATCAACCTTCCTTCCAGTCTAAAGTGGTACTCCACGCTGGAAGGAAACACCCTGAAATTCTTTACTAATCCACAATCAGAAACTCCCACTCCTACAGTCCAGAAAGATGTGAAATCAGCTCAGAGCCTGGCTGATATTCAGCAAATTGGAGAGCAGTTGTTCATCCCTGTTCAGTTAAATGATGGGAAGGACTCTGTTCTCGCTCGAGTGTGTGTGAACAACGGGAAGAGCTTCATCAGCGAAGCCATGTTCCGCCAACTCCCAAAGGATCCAGCCATTCCCACCTTCAAACTGATAGACAAATGGGAAATGGACCTGGAAGCACCTAATTCCAAACATCTCCTGCCGAGCAGGTGTATGCTCAAAATCTCCATTGGCAACAAGAGCATAGTCCATAATTGTTGGGTCGTGCGAGACGTCCCTGCCGCCTTTTACTTAGGCAGTGACATTCTCAATCGCTTTGCCATTAGTTTGGACCTAATAAACTTCAAAGCTTGGTCCCGATTAGCGGATAATCCCATGGGCTTTGATGATCCAGAAAAAGCATTTAGGTCAGCTCAATTGCTACCTTATGCAGTTGAAATTCAGGTTAAAGAGGAAGTCACCATCCCAGAAAGGACCCGACAATTCTCCCTGGAAGTGAAAGTTAAAAGGGGACAAGAGTTGAAAAACCCTGATGCTTACATACATCTAAATGCTTCTCTCCAACAGCAAGGGTTGGGGGTAAACCCAACTCCATTAGTCAACATAGAACATGACACCATTCCAATAGAGGTGGATAACAGCGACTTAAAGAGTATTACTCTAGCCGCAGGCACCATTATTGGAATGGCGGTTGATGACCGACATTTCTCCATTGATCTTGTAAATGAACTGTTAGGACCAATCCCCAAGGACTGCGTTGACAGTGACAGTGAGGACCACGCAACACCAGACAGGATTTTTACCCGGCATGGGGGGAACTTCATGGTGTACACTTCCTGCCCCTATGGTAAGGAAGATGTGACTTGTGACTTCAGGAGGGATGAGGTGATTTTCCAGGTCCATGAGGGCTGCCTTTCCCACCTGAAGCCTCCGGTCCAGATCAGCACTCTGACCAGGGACTTCTCCACCCAGCTGGAGGAGGCCGCGGAGATAGCCAAACCAGAAATCTTTCCAGGCTTCAGGCAGATGGTGGAAGAGAGAGTCAACCTAGCTGATGCCTGTGTGACTCTGGAACAAAAGCAAAAGTTGAAACAAGTTTTCTTGGATTTCCAAGATCTCTTTGCGGTAGACTCATATGACTGTGGTCGCACTGACATCCACACAACCACAATCCCCACGGACCCTGGCATGACTCCTGTGTTTGTGAAGCAATATCGCTTGCCTCTTGCATCAATGGAGTCCCTTACTGAAATAATTAAGAACCTTGAGTCCCGGGGAATAATCCGTCCAGTCCACAGCACCTTCAATAATCCGGTGCTGGGAATATTGAAGCCAAACGGCCAGTGGAGACTCTGCGCCGACCTCAGGGAGCTCAACAAATGGGTCCATACTTCCCGATGGCCTCTGCCCTACATTGACCAAGGGCTGGCCCAGATCCAGGGGTCACAGGTATTCACTGCAATAGACCTGACCAATGGATACTGGACTGTGCCTGTCAGTAGGGAGGACCAATACAAGCTGGCTTTTACCTTTGGGGGCCAGCAGTACACATGGACCCGGACTCCCTTCGGATACCTCAACTCCGGCAATGAATTCAACATTTTTCTACACAAGGCCATGCCCGACTTGGGTGCAAGGGGTAACCTGGCTTATGTAGATGATGTCCTCATCAAAAGCTCAACTGTTGAGGAACACATAGCGGAGATCCGTTATGTTCTGACACAGTTGAGGGCCGCCGGAGCAAAACTTTCCTTTCAGAAAGCACAGTGGTGTAGAACCCGTGTTAATTTCTTGGGGCATGAGATTACTCCTCAGGGTCTTTGTCCCCAGGAAAAGAAAGTGGAAGCACTTCAGAAACTGAAAGACCCCACAACTCTGCGGGAACTAAGGAGCCTCCTTGGACTGACTAATTACAGCAGAAAGTTCATTGAGGGCTACGCAGAGATCACCAGACCCCTGATTCATCTCCTGAAGGGGGGGGTCAAGTGGGAATGGGGTCCAGAACAAGCCGAGGCGGTAAAACAACTCAAAAGAAGCCTCTCACAAGCGCCTTGCCTAGCTTACCCTGTCAGAAACAAGGAGTTCTTCCTGGAGACGGGGTTCTCTGATACGTGCTTGACGGCAGTATTATACCAAAAGCATGACAAGGTCAATAAAGTAATCTCCTATGCGAGCAAAACTTTATCCTCTGTGGAGGAAAAATTCAACGATTGTGAGAAGGCACTCCTGGCAACGGTGTGGGCATTGAAAAATTACCGCCCGTTTATCCAGGGGGAACACATCATAGTGGAGACTCCACACCAGCCTCTGCAATATCTCCAAAGTGACAGAATCCGGGCCGGAAATGTGAGTAATTCCCGAATTACTTCCTGGATTCTGTCAATGCAAGGCTTTCCTGTGGAGGTCAGATATGGCCAAAACAAGAAGAGTCCCCTCGCGCAAGGTCTGGCTGACTTGCATGATTGTGCCAGAGAAAACTGTCTCGAGGACGAAAGCCTAAAAATCAAGGACAACACGGAGGCATACCTTAATTCCCCCCACAAAGTCTTTGAAGAAGACAAGTGTGAGGGAATGCCCACTGTCTATGTGGATGGATGCTCTTACCATGTTGACAACGACGGGGAGAAAGAACTGGTGGCCGGCGTAGGGAATGCATGGGTGAATGAGTCCCCAGAACCCTCCGCTGGATACAAAATTGGTCCCCGAAGTAGTCAGGTGGCAGAATTGATGGCTGTGCATCATGCCATCCTCACTGCTGTCCAGCATCAACTCCACGAACTGGTCATAATCACA
The DNA here is from genome assembly GCF_040938575.1 of Ambystoma mexicanum. NCBI lineage: Eukaryota > Metazoa > Chordata > Amphibia > Caudata > Ambystomatidae > Ambystoma > Ambystoma mexicanum. The sequence goes on along the minus strand of NC_090925.1, from coordinate 69,377,707 downwards.
GATTCGGATTATGTACGGAACGGGTTCGTGGAGCACCTGGTTAATTGGAAAACCAGAGGCATGTTATGTGCTAACAACAAACCCTTGAAACATGGGAAGTTGATCCAAAACATTGATGATCTGGTCACATCGAATGGGATGACCATCTACTGGAAAAAGATCAAGGGTCATTCCAAAGTAGAGGGACCAGACAAAACTGGAAATGACTTAGCTGATCAGCTGGCCAAAACCGGGGCCATCCAAGGGGATCTAATTGAGATTGAGTCCCTGTTGGGGGAAATCCAGGTCACTGCCATCACTAGGTCCCAGACAAATGCTCACAACGACCTTTCAATTGCACAATGGAGTAAGGAGACCCCTGATGCTGATTTGATTACCGCTCAGAAGGGGGATCCAATTATTGGTAAATTTTACCAGCACCTTGAGGACCCTGAGAACTTTCCCCTGACGGATACCGATTACATTGGGAAAGAGGACCTAAGAGTGTTGATGAAATGTCCAAAAATGTTCCGGATCCAAGACGGTTTGTTGGTAAGGAAATCCAAAGCTGGCCACGATCAGTGGGTGGTTCCTACCTCATTCCGAAGCCTGATGTTAAGTCACACCCATGATGCGGCCACTGCCGGTCACAGGGGGTTTCACACAACATTGGAAATCTTAAGAGAGGTTGCATACTGGCCACACATGGGCCAGGACCTCAACCAATATTTGAAGGGTTGTCTTGTGTGTGCACAATTTCAGCCGACATCCCTCACACACCGGGCGCCTTTACAAAAGAGGGGAATGACACTGCCATGGTCAGATTTACAAATCGACTTTGTAGGCCCTGTGATTCGCTCGGCTAGGGGGAATAAGTACATGTTGACTGTGACATGCTTGTTTACCAAGTGGGTGGAATGTCTCCCAGCCCCAAATTGCAAGGCAGAAACTGCAGCTGCCTTGATGATTAACCACATCTTTTCCCGTTTTGGTCTACCTCAAAGGATTGAGTCAGACAGAGGTAGCCACTTCACCAGTGAAGTAATGACAAAGATGTGGGAGATACTGGGGGTCAAAAGGAAGTTGCATATTGCTTATCGGCCAGCTTCTTCTGGGGCAGTAGAGAGATATAACCGGACAATTGTGAGCATATTAAAGAAGTTTGTGGCAGATTCTGGGCCAAGTTGGGATATCCGATTACCTCTGGTCCTAATGGCCATCAGATCTACCCCTTCATCTGCAACCAAAATGTCACCATTTGAGTTGATGACTGGGCACAAGATGGTGCTTCCTCAGCATTTGCTCTACAGGACCCAAGAGCAGACACTGATAAATGCCTCCACTACTCATGAGTATGTAGAGAATTTAAGGAAACACCTCCAACATGCTTTTGCTTATGCTCAGCGGAATCTAGAAAGATCAGCTGATAGCATGAAGACCCATTATGACCTGAAAACTTCCAGGAAGGAATATCAGGTGGGAGACCGGGTCTATCTATACAACTTCCAAAGGAACCAGGCCAAGCAGCGCAAATTTTTGCCTACATGGAAGGGACCCTTTGAGATCATCGACAAGATCTCCCCTGTGGCCTACAAAATCCACATCCCCAAAGGTCCTTCGGCAGAGGGGGAAGACAAGTGGGTCCACATTAACCAGCTAAAGTGTTGCCATCCCAGGCACACTCTGCAACAACTGGAGGAATCCTCTGGAATCCTAGCGTGTACTGTCTCAGACTAATTCAGTTCCAATCATAAAACATACCACATCTAGTCTCTAAAATATTGTGATTTGCATGAAACTGTCTCTTAGTTATACTGTTTTTTTTTCAAAATAAGAATGTAATGTTTCGTTATGATGAAATGCATATGCTGCCCCACTATCTCAACAGTGGTGGAAAAACGTCTATGAGTAGGTATTGCCGCTCTTCCTTTGTCGTCCTAGGAGAAAGAAAACCGGGAGACGGGCCAAGGAGGACGATCCGGAGACCGGGAGCAGAGACGCAACGGGCCCGGGGTACCGCCCAATCTTCCCATCAGGACCGGCGAGGAGAACTGATCGATCTGACCGGATGGAGAGGAAGATGCTGAACTGTGCCATCTACAGAATTGGAAGAAGATAATGTGGACATACCAGCGCCAGGGTTCAAAACCTCCCTTGCAACCGACTCCCCCTCGACTCAAGTCAAAGCGCAGTCGGGCGGGGGGGTTTGTGGAGGGTTTTGACCCATGTGGAATCATTAGACGGGGTAAAGATGGGGATTAAGCTGTCGCTGCCCATCATTTTGCCCCAGAACAAAAATAAATAATTGGAGTGGGTAAAGATGGGGATGCGCTGTCGCCGCCCATCATTTCATCCCAGAATCCAGGAGAGCTGCGCAGTTGTGCGCACACCAAATGGTTACCTAACTTGCCACCCACCAGTGTAAAGAAAGGTCTTTGTTAACAAAATCCACTGTTACTGATGTCAAAAAGTTGCTGAAATCGTGACTCATTGGACCACTTTAAAGATTCAACCCTTTTGTGGGGTTCCACATAACCATTTTACTGTAAGGAGCCCCATCAAAACAATGTTAAGCAAGGATTTACTACCATGTAAGAACCATTCCTGTTTAGAATGCATTAATCCAAGAAAATCCCAAAATTGCATGCAGTACCAACAAAATCCCGATGGTGGCGCTAGCGGTCTAAACTCTGACAGGAGAGCTGTTTTGCAAGATTGTCTAAATGCAAAGAAAAGGGGTCTTATTTCATCAAAGGTTCAAAGGGGTTGCCTGTCTGGGAACTATTGACACTTCAGAACTCAACACAAGAAGCCAGGAAATAACAGGGTTCTGTTAATTAAATGCAAAGTGGCCCCCTGGCCTCCTGATGTGAGCTTGCCGGACACCACACAAAGGACCCTTTCCTCTGAAAGGAATATGTTAATTCTGAAATGTTTGCTGTCAACAAAGATCTGCCAGCCAGCAGAGATCTGTGACTGACCCACCCAAGTCTTGGAGGCGGACCTCAACACTCTGAGGACTGAATTGAAAGGAAAATATATATTTTACAAAAACACTGATAACTCTTTGTAATCAAATGACAGAAATGTATAACTTTGAGAGCTTTAATTTAAAAAAATGTACCTTTAATTCAAGGCCAAACTCGAATTTGTGTGATGTTCTGGGGCAAAACCCCATTGTTTATTAATATTACAGACTCCCTGTTTCAGCTAGACAAACGAAAATGCATTGGTATGTGGGTAGATATGTGAGGAACAGTTGTATAAAATTTAATGAAGATCCAATGTTGTTCAGCACATGAAAAAGTGCTAGAAGTTGCCATTTGTGAATGCAAGCTCCTAGAAACAGCAGATTTGGACAGAGACATGGCTAAATTCAGCCACACCATGTATATGTAATTTCAAGCAACTGTGTAACTCTGAAGTATGTATTTTGATCATATATAGATTTGGGTGCACAGATGATAAGGGAGGTTCTTCAAGAGATCATAAATGGCTGACATCACTCTGACACAACTTAGTTCGCCAATCAGGGGACGAATGAAAGTTTGACCAATTAGAAGCTGAGAGAGAGGTAGGGTCAGTGATGCTAGAACACACCCACATTCTAAACACATAAAAGCAGACAGACAGGACAGAGAGGGACCTTCCAAATCCATCTGCAGCGGGACGCTCTGCCGGAAAAATCCATACTTACCTTCATCAACCTACAGAAAGCCAAACTAGAGACTTCAATCTATCCAGACCAGAGAGAAAGCAGTGCTGTACTAAGAGACCAGACCAGAGAGAAAGCAGTGCTGTACTAAGCGACCAGACCAGAGAGACCCAGACCAGCAGAGAGAGTGACCAGAGCCCAGTCTAAAACCCTGACCAGATCCGTGATGAGGCCCATTTAATTCAAGAATATAGTGTGAGTACCCAGCAGAACTGTGTAGAACCAATCTCTTAGTTTAAATTCATCTAATTCAATCTATTTAACCTAAGTAGAACTGCCTCCTAGCTGTCACCTGTCATTTCTAGTTGCAAGCTGCACTTGTCATTTTGAGCTTTTGAAATTTGCAAACCCAAAAAACGACCTTTATTAAATCGCTCATATCTCCGCGACCGTTTGGGCTAGAGACTTGCAGTAACTTTCCTCTGATAGCTTAGAATCGTAGCTTTGAATCGCACCAAGAACCGCATTCCTACCCCTTATAGTTTTACCGCAATCGCGGAACACGCATCCGCGAATTTTACCGCGATTTGCAATTTCTTCACATGTAGAAACTGCTGCTGTTTGCTTTCCATTTGCCAGAAATTCGTTTAACCTGCTGACTATCCCTGCATCATTGCTAGTGTGAGCCTGGACTAATATTAACTAGATACCACTCACCCTGAACCTCTGAAAGGGAATTAAAAGCGTTTCCAGCATATTTCTCATTCATTGCCAGCACATATCAAAGCAATTTGGGCCTGTGATTTCAAAACTCCTATCTGTTTTCTGTTGTCTAAGCTTGCTGGATTGAACTGATTACATTGATTGCATTTCTGAGAACTGTGTGCTTGCCTCCAATTTCCTTGCATTGCATAAAGAGGGGGGGAGTGAATAGCCAGAGAAAAGTGATTACATTGTTTGGTTGAAATCATATTGAGTATTTTCTGTACTGCATTCATTGAATATTGCATCTACCTGAGCTTACATAAAGCATCCTCTACCACATTATACTTTTGTTCCTATTTACCAGTGTGCTACCTTATCCATTTCATGTCAACTCATTAGTGATTATAGAAGTGTGCTAGTGCCAGATTCTCCGTTGTTGATCTTTATCATATCAGATTAAGTGTGCTATTCAATTATTAATTTATTATAAAGTGTCATATATATATCTATTGTTTAAATTATCAAATAAACCTTTTAAACTTGCAAAACAGAACTACTTCTTGGCTCAGTGGGGTCAGGGGGATTCCAAGAGAGGGGTGTTATACAGGGGTAGTCATCCAGAACGCATGAACTGGACCTAAAGATATATCAATAAGGGTTTTCATTCAGTATTATAGACTAGGCGTTGACTTAGCTGTAGTGTTGAATTGAATCCCCTTACAGCCTGGCGCGAGCGGGGTACATGTATTCCGAGGAATGCGCGGGGAGTTTTACACACGTTTTCACTGGCACGAGCGGGGTACGTGTATTCCGAAGGGTGCGCAGGGAGTTTTACACGCGATAGGCCTGGTGCGAGCGGGGTACATGTATTCTGAGAGGTGCGCAGGGAGTTTTACAAGTGTTTTCGCTGGCACGAGCGGGGTACGTGTATTCCGAGGGGTGCGCATGGAGGTTTACACGCGATAGACCTGGCGCGAGCGGGGTACGTGTATTCGGAGGGGTGCGCAGGGAGTTTTACACGCATTTTCACTGGTGCGAGCGGAGTACGTGTATTCCGAGGGGTGCGCAGGGAGTTTTACACATGTTTTCTCTGGTGCGAGCGGGGTACATGTATTCCGAGGGGTGCGCAGGGAGTTTTACACACGTTTTAGCTGGCGCGAGTGGAGTACGTGTATTCTGAGGGGTGCGCAGTGAGTTTTACATGCGATAGGCCTTGCACGAGTGGGGTACGTGTATTCCGAGAGGTGCAGGGGGAGTTTTACACACGATAGGCCTGGCACGAGCAGGGTACCTGTAGTCCGAGGGGTGCGCACAGAGTTTTACACGCATTTTCACTGGTGCGAGCAGGGAACGTGTATTCTGAGGGGTGCGCAGGGAGTTTTACACGTGTTTTTGTTGGCGCGAGCGGGTTACCAGTATTCCGAGGGGTGCGCGGGGAGTTTTACACGCGATAGGCCTGGCGCAAGCAGGGTAGGTGTATTCCGAGGGGTGCGCCGGGAATTTAACACGTGTTTTCACTGGCGCGAGTGGGGTACATGTATTCAAAGGGGTGCGCGCGAGTTTTACACATGTTTTCGCTGGCAGGGTAGGTGTATTCTGAGAGGTGCGCAGGGAGTTTTACACGTGTTTTCGCTGGCACGAGCGGGGTACGTGTATTCCGAGGGGTGCGTGGGGAGTTTTGCACGCGATAGGCCTGGTGCGAGCGGGGTACGTGTATTCGGAGGGGTGCGCGGGGAGTTTCACACACGTTTTCATGGTTGGGGGCTGTATGCTGGTCCACTAGCCTGTGCGCCATGTACTGGATTTGTTTGATGTTTTTGGCACACGGGGCGGGGTTGGGGGCGTAACTGGCGCTGCTGCAGGGTCGCTGCGCCACTCTGCGCCATGGCTGGTTATGGATGTTAAAATCCATGAATACGCTGTGCGCTGAAATGGGTTTTGGCGCACGCGGCTGGCACAGACTGACACACGCGCACACTGTGCGCCAGCCGCGTGCGCCACTTGTGCACCGAATTCTATGAATTACCCCCATATTCTTTTTAAAGTACGAGAGAGGTTGTCAGGTGTACCAAAGCTTTTATTGTTTTCCAGTGCACATGCAAGGGAAACAGGGGACCCCAGCTCAGTATGCACTGCATCAGAGATGGTTGAGGAATGGAAAATGAAATCTAAAATTGTGGCAGACCCTAAAATAGCTAAAGCCCATCCCATTTCCAGCCCAGGACACATTAACCAGTCATTCTCACTCCAGCCCAGGCTCACTTAAATTCAGACCCTCACACAGGGTCCCAACCAGGGGGAGGGAGAATCTCTGTATGTACACCGAGTAGCTCACAGTGTGGGATGTTGGGGAAGAAACTGGAGTGAAGAGTTTGGTAGTGGTGGGTGGCTGGGAAGATGGTAGATAGGAAAGTGTAGAGGGAAGATGAGAAGAAAAGACAGCAGAAGGATGTGGTCAGGGTGGTGAAGGTTGGAAGGCTAAAACCAAGAAGGGGAGATGGATGAATGAATGTGAGAGGACAAGACCAGCAAGACAGCTTAGGAATGCTCCGGTGGACGAAGCTAGTCAATTGCAGGATTTAGAGATTCGAGGAACCATGAGTCATTGTTGGTTCACCAACTGTGAGAAAGCAAATTTCAGGTTCAGAGATGTTGTGAGTGAAGCAGAGAGCAGGAAACCAGAAGTTAGAGATGGGCAGACACAGGACCTTGGAGAAGTACCATTGGACTGCTTGAGAATGTGAGAGATCAGGAAGAAGTTGAACATCTTCTTTGCCTTGCTACTTGAGACCCAGCCTCTGCATGTAAGCTACTTACATTTGGAGATCCAGTCAGGAGCTTTACTTCGTATTTGTATTTATTGATTTATAAAGCACCTTACACCAAGGCGCTGTACAGTGGAACAACTTAATACATAAAAACATAAACAATATAACGGTGGAAGCAAAATTCCAATATGAATCATTCAACAAAACAGTGAAAAGAGCAATTAACTGAAGGGGAAAGGGGTATAGGGGAGTGGGACTGGGCAGGGGGGAGGGGTGGTGATGAGATGGAGGAGGGAAAGGGAAGGGAGAGAGAGGGGAGGTGGGAGAGGGGAGAGAGATTGTTAGATAGTCATGGGGTACATGATCCCGGAAGGTCCACAGAGAGGTGGTTTTCTGCCATTTTGCAAAGTTCACGGTCCAGCAGTTTTTTCAGCAAGTAGCGTGCCAAGTTGCTTGTCTGTCTTATTTATTTTAATAGGGGCATCAACCAACTTTCTTTTTCCTGAAGGGGTGCTTACTTCTGATACTGTTGCCGGACCAGGACTGGGAACAGATTAAAGCACTTGGTGGTTCTGGTCCCCCTCTTTTTCCACTGAAGAGCCAGTTCCAGGTGTTCGATGGCCACCTTCTGATGTGAAGCCATTCTGTCCCAGTACACTGATATAGTAGCACAAGCATTAATGAGCCATCGAGACACACAAGAGTTGTGGGGTGGGGGGGCGCACTGTGGGGGTGCATCAGTTATGTGTGCAGCTGATGTAGTTGCCTGATGGTAGCTGCATCCTAGCGGTAGGCTTGGTGGTTTGGACATCAGGTGAATGTGTGCAGTATGGCGGGTTCACATCCAGACTGGTCCTCGCTGCGTTAGGTCTGAGGGATGCTAATGTGAGCAGCTAGGCCGGTTTGTCATGGGGTATAGCTGCATTTTATAAGAGTGATGAGGTGTCCATGGGGTAGTGTTCGTATGTGAGCAGCTAGGCCGAATTGTTCGAGGGGTATAGCTGCACTCTATTTGTGTGATGGTGTAGAGCGGAGAGTAAGCATAGCGGTATGCGGAGGGGAGTGTTTGGGTGGAGTTATGATTTATCGGGATATGCATGTATATTTGTTCTATATAAACTAAGGCGCTTAAGCATACATACTAAATAACATTATCATTTGGCCTTGTACATCTGCTTGCATTCTCAGTAATTCGGTAATATGGAACTATAAACACTGATAAAAGATAAATATGGTGATCCATTCTTGTATGCAATGTATTTCACATGTGAAGTCAGAGTCGCGTGATGTCAATTCGGCAACCCCTGACATTTTGGTGAAACGGCTTCCCTGTCTTATAAGTGACGGGACTAATTAGGAATATCTGTTCAGAATTGTAGTCAATATAATAAAACATGTAACGGAAAGGCAACATATTAGATTGTTTCAGCCAGTATGTCGACCAAGGGGGCGGGAGCATACGGACACAAAGGCGGCCAAGGGGGGCTGCGGGCCTTCCCATTGGGCCAGATGTAGACAGCCCCAGCCAATCCCATCCCCCCAGCATCACCGTGCCCAGCACTCAGGTGCAGGCGCTGGAAAAAGCCATTTTAGAATGGTGAAAATCAATGGGCGTAAGGCAGGTGAAATGCAGTGCAGCAACAAACAGAGTGTTATCAAAGCTCAACGGTGTCTAAACATTCTCGATGATAAGATGCCTACGCAGGCACAATTATTTCAATGTTCAACAAAGTCAAAGCGCTGATGCGCACCTCTCGTGGGAGCCCAGTGGTGATAGGCTTACTTTTAGCATTGAAGTCTGTCACGTGCGTGCAGGCACAATGGTCGAGAGCAGGGGAAGAAGAAAGCTGCAGTGCTCAGGCAGCCACATGTGAATGAAGAAAGAAAGAAGAAACCAGCTACATGCCTCTGTCAAACAATGACTAAAAGTAGGTGACCTTATTATCACAAAATACATTTTGTTGTGTGTCTTTAAAGCACATGTGCAAACCACATGGAGATTAGGCTCATATTGCTTTTCCTTCTGGTACTTGTAGTTTTCCAGTGAAAATGGGGAGGAAGATGGGGTGGGGCAACTCAAATTGCACTTTTTCATTTTTGTGTTACACATATTTCTATAAGTATATGTTTGTCAGCATGGTTTATCATGTGATTTGCAACTGTGCCTCTTTTACTGTAATGGGCCTGCCAACACCTGGAACTTGCTCTAGGTGGAGGAGGTCTGGTATCTGTATCAGCCTCCACCACACTTCGGTCAGGGTACAACACATGCCAAATACCTGCTGCAGAGGACAACCCGCCATTCATTTTCTGTGAATTGTTGCATTCATGTTTCCTTGTCTCCACTGGGGTCTTGATATCTCCCTTTCCAGTGCAGGGAACCACACAAGGGGACATTCTGGGTTCATTTGTGGGGTTTTCAGTCCCAATGGTGGACAATTTGCTATCAGATTAGTACAATGCTGCATATGCCCGTTGTAATACAATGAGAGGAAAGTGTTCTTAAATAAAGGCGTTATTCGGGCATGGTGAAGTTTGAGTTTTTTCCACCACTAGCAAAGAATAGCCACACCCAACCTTTTGTTTGGCAGTCTCATCTTTTTCCATTTTGTTTTTTCCCCCATGCAAAAACATAAAGCTCTCCCAGTGAATGCTATGCCTACATGTCACCGTGCCCCATTATGTTTGTAATGTGCAAGTTTAGTCCTGTTTTATTCCTTGCATCCTGGAGCTTGTCTTCCTCCATTATGAATCCAGACTGTAAGTCCCAGAAAGCACAATGAAAATATCAGCACTGGACTAAGGTCTCTTGAACGAATGTTTCCATGTATATGGGTGCCTAATGGAGATTGCAAAATTGTACATTTTTCAGACTCTCTGATTTAATAAAAGCGATGCCCACCACAGCCTCTCTGAAGCTTTGTTAAACTTAATGGAAACCAAATTACTATCAAAAATGGCAGAAAAAAAGATTAACATTGAATTGTCATCGACAAGAAGCTATAAAAGGTACATAAATGCCATTCAGAACACACATGTTAAATATATTTATTTGGAGATTGTACAGTGCTAATTGTCTTCCAACGCTTCCTTTCATCCAGGCATCCCCGTGCGAGGCACTTCTTCAGCAAAGTTTTAATGTTTGTTAAGCACCTCCTTTCAAGATCTATCTGTTGGTTAGATGTATTTTTCCAGCTCTTTTCAAACAATTTCTACAGAATTATTCCTTTTTGCATTTGAAGAATGTGTCCATTAAAGCAACAGAAATGGACTTTGTAGAACACTCTGCTGTTGAATACTGAAAAGCACTGCCAAACACATTTGGGATCTACTGACTGAAGCAGAAGGCGCCCGACTTGTCTTTTTCTACGCAAGTATAGTCACTATTTAAAGAATGTAAACTTTATCAAAACATTTAGTTATTGTATTATAAAATGCTACCTGGGCTGGTTCAGGGGAACTCCCTTGCTCTCTGTACTTGTTCACATGTCCCCCCCCCCCGGCCCTCTTGCTCCTTGCTCCTGGCGTTGTGGCTGGGTCCCCTCCTCCCCCTTGCTACCTTGCATGGTTTTGTGCCCTCACAGACTCTCTTGCTCCATGGGCCGTATACCTTCCCTTTGTGCCCTGGGCTGGGTCTGTACTTCCCTCTCCTCTCCCCCCTAGGCTAATCAACGGCCGCCCCAACACTTGCTTGCTCCCTGGGATGGGTCTGCATCACCCGCTCCTTTAATCTCTGGGCTGTGTCCCCACCTCAGCCTTCCTGGGACCGGATATGCCCCCCCCTCCTTTGCTCCATGTTCTGGTTCTGGGTCCCTACCTGACTTCCTTGCAAGCTGTGCTGAGTCTGGGTACCTGCTTCACAATTGCTCTCTGAGCAAGGTCCATAACTGACGTCTTCTTACTGGGCTTATTTGGCTTGACTCCCTGTCTGGTATTGGTTTCTTAAATCCATTCATGTCCACAAATTGTAAAGCACCCAGTTCTGGGATTTCTACAGTCATGCTTGTGTATATGTACACAGTTTCAGGTTGAACCTCATTGTACCTCTTTTTTAATTAATGCAATTGAATAAAAAGCAGGTGTTGATTCTTTTTAAAAAAATAGATAATATTCCATTAGCCTTGCTCGACTTTCATATCATTTTACCCAAAAGACTACTAATCACTTCCCTCATCAACTCATCTTTCACCTCCAACATAGTGCCCAACAACCTCAAGGACTCCTGGGTTCTTCCTTTACTTAAGAAGCCCACCCTTGACCCTAATGTCCCCACCAACTACAGACCCATTACGACCGTACCCTTCCTACTAAAAATCCTCGACAGAGCTGCCTATCTTCAGATACAGAACCACCTTGAGAAAAACAACTTACTAGGACTCAGACAATCAGGATTCCGCCCCAAACACGGCACTGAGACCGCCCTGATTGACCTTAAGATACAGATGGACAACATTAAAGACAATGGTAAACTAGCCATCCTTCTCCTTCTTGACTTATCGGCCGCCTTCGACCTGGTCAACCACGACATCCTCTGCAAACATCTATCCTCAGCAGCCAAATTTTCAGATAACGCCAACGCATGGATCCATTCCTTCCTTAACAACAGATCCATGAGAGTCTACGCACCCACAGCCTCTGCCATCCCAGCCCCAGTCACTTGCGGTGTCCCCCAGAGCTCCTGCGTCTCCCCCACTCTATATAATGTGTTCACGAAACCCCTCTTTGACATATTGGACCGCTTGGGTGTCATCTACACCAACTACGCAGATGACACCCAAATACTGATCCCTTTAACAGGCGACTACTCCACCGACCTCACTGCTCTCAACAACATTTATTCCATTATCCAAGAATGGATGGCCAAGCATGGCCTATGCCTCAATGACGACAAGACCGAACTTCTTCTCCTAGGTTCCCAACCCAGACTTAATAAACTCGACAAACTCTATCAAGCATTCACTATAGACGGCAATAACATCATCGTCTCTAACAGCGTCAAAACCCTAGGAATCTACCTCGACTCCTCCCTCACACTGACAAGACAGATCAATTCCATATCATCAGCCACTGCTTACACCTGTAAACTCATCAATGCCAGCAGACCTTACCTCTCACCATCCAACTGCATCACCTTAGCCAGAGCGCTAGTCCTCTCCAAAGTTGACTACTGCAATGCGTTATACTTGGGAACCAGTCAGAAAAACATCAACAAACTACAAGTCATACAAAACAACGCCTTGCGAGCAGCCCTGAACATACCCAAACATGAACACATTTCGGACGCCAGACGCACCTGCCATTGGCTATCCATACCACAAAGAATTGAATATAAAACCATCTCACTCACACACAAATGCCTAGCTAACCAAGCACCCAGATACCTATCCGACAATCTCAATCACCACACCCCAGCGCGCCTTACCAGATCAGCTCAAACACATTGCTTAAATATCCCAAGATTTAAGCTCCAAAAAGCAGGTGGCTCCAGCTTCCCCGTGCTTGCCTCCAAACTTTGGAATTCACTTCCACTCGAGCTGAGATCAGAACCTTCCTTTCACAGATTTAGACACAACACCAAAACTTGGCTTCTATCCAAAGAAACGTAAACTGCCTAGCCCTACCTTACTAGCATGCACCAAGACTGTAAATTTGTAAATATGTAATCGGTTTGTTCATTTCTGTTGTATTATTCTTGTTGTATTCATCGCAAGCGCCTGGATGCCCTAGGGCCAGGCGGCGCTATACAAATAATAAACTAAACTAAACTAAACTAAACTAAGACCCAATGGGCCTCATTACAAGGTTGCTGGTCCGGTAATAACGAGTAAGGGAATACCGGCATTGTTTACCGGACCTTTGCATTACGACCCGCAATGCCAGTGCTACTGGCATCTGCAGGGACTCGTTGTGACCGGGTAGAACCTTCACGGAATGGGCGCGGGCACGCGGCAGCCGTGCCAGTAACACTGGCATGCCGTAAGGAAGTGCACATTACGAGGTTCACGGACATACACTTACCGGCATCGAGATGCCGGTAAGAATGGGTACCACAATGCCGTTAACACCGGCATCGCGGGGCAGCTGTTAAGAGCAATCTGCTGTGTTGAAACCTGCCACAGATGCACACAATCAGCACAGGTGGAGGCAATGGAGTCTGGCACAGCACAAAAGGAGCACACCCACACACCACACCCCTTCCAAACACAAAATGCTACCATTAGCAGTTGCAATACTGGAGGACATGCCTGCACTGCTACTTCTCCAGCAGATTGAACCTGGGAATGCAGAGGGGGAGAATGAGGGTGAGACAAGGCCAGCACATACCACCAGTACAGGCAGTTGTACCCCGCAAGCAGCCACCAATCCCTCGCCTAATGGCCAGTCCATTTGACCTAACCGCTGCACAGATCCACACCCTGTACCGCCTGGACAGGAACACCACATGCACAATAGTGTACCTCATCCATGACAACCTGGTAAGCCGCATCAACATCCGGACAGGTATCCCCCCTTGTTGAAGTTAGTGTCTGTGCTGCACATCCTTGCCACAGGCTCCTACCAGCACACAGTAGGGCAGCTGCATGGCATCGCAAAACTATGTATCTCCCATGTGCTCAACCAGGTGCTAGATTCCCACATGAAACATGGAAGGGCCCCAATATATTTTTTTTCCACAGACTGTGGATTAGGAGTATGCCTCTGAAACAGCATACTATGCATTGGCAGGCATGCAAAACGTCAAGCATTGATTCCAAATTATAACTGATGAAATGTGGGAGACATGGAAATGAGGGTGGGTCACACTGGGTGCTGGACACTGCGCATGATTACATTGTGGCACACTCCAGAATGAATGTCCAGACAATTGATTTATTTGTACACCAGGTGTATTGAAGGTTTGTGAACTATGTACAGAATATAACTGTCAAAATGTAGACATCTATTACCCTGATAATTGGCCAAACTACCCCACCATGTCCCCACACACAATTCCCCAACACACCCTCCCCCAGTTACCCATTTCCAAACTCCCCCACCCTTCAAACACCACCCCCATGTCCCTTGCCACCTCCACCATGACGGCCGCATCCCTTCCCCAACAACAACTTCCACACATGCACTGGTGACCGTGGACTATTTGAGGCCCCTTTTTGGTGAATGGGGTTGAGGCCCCTGCAACCGAGTCAGTCTCTGCGAGCGGGGCACAGGGCTTCCTTGGGTGGAGCTGCTTGGCGTTGCGCTGGAGGATTTGGCCGGTGGTGTAATGATGTGCTGTTGGTCAGCTATTGCAGTCACAAGCATGTTTATTGACTCTGCCATTGTGGACATCACCTCATTGCCCTCACACACGTGCCTTGCCAGTTGATATACGGCCTCAGTTGCCCTGTCAAGCATGCACACAGTGTTGAGGGTGTTCTCTTACATCATCAGCTGTGTCAGCTGTGCCTCTATGAGGTAGCAGCTGACCAGGGCATGCATAGTCTCCTGCGCTCCTCCGTTGAGCTGTGGCGACCTCAATGTCACGAATGTGGCGCAGTCCGGGCAGTGGCAAGGGTGGTTGGTGGGCTGCAGGGGCCTGGTGGACTGAACACAGGCTCTTCATCCTGGGCACATTGCCCTGTGTGCCTGACCCAGTGGCCTTAACGGTGCTGCGTGCCCATGTGTCATCCATTGGACTCCCTGGGTGGTGGAGATGGCTGGGTGTGGATGAATCCAGATGTTCGGCCATGCTCCGAACAGGGGATAGTGGCTCTCCGGGCATGCTCAGGACAGGGGATTGTGGGTCTTCGGGCAGGCTCATGACTGGTGACACTGGATCGGCATGGTGATGTGCTGACTTGCCAATGGGTGTTTTCTGCTGACATGCTGGCTTGGACACTGCTGCAGTCGGTCTGCAGGGATGCTTGTCTGCGGGTGTATTGGACTTGCTGTGCTGCTGCTGGCTGACAGGCGTATAGTGTTGGCGGGGGGATGAGCAGTCAATGTTGAGCTACGGTCTGGTCTAGGGCTGCTGGTGCATGGCTCCTGGCTGCTGGTGGTAGATTTGTTGCTCCAGCCACGTGCTGTTGTGGCTAGCTCGCCCTCGCTTCCTGATGAGGTGCCTGTGGGGGACAGTGCAGCAGCCTATTATTGATGTGTGTGAACACATGGGACATGCATCAAAGCTGGTACATTCATGTTCATGTGCATTGTCATGCTCACAGTGTAGTACAAGGCATGGTGCACACATGAGTGTGGGGGGAACAGTGTGGGGACCTCTTGCAGTGTGGACATGGATGGCGCAGTGTCTGTTGGCTGAGGAACTGGAGTGTTCTGGCATGGGTGTTGTGGCCATGTGGCCATGGCTCAGGGGCATGTGCAGTTTCCATGTGATGGGGATGTGGGCGACTTGTGTATGTTGCTGCATTGATGTTGAGTCTGCGGGAAGGGACATGGTGGGGGTGACATGTGGGCGAATGGTGGCAATGATGCATGCGTCTTGCCTCGGGTGGATTTGACCATGAGTTGATATGGCGCTGAGGGCAGGTTGTGGACATTGATATATTTGTGTGCATGCTGATGGTTGTTGTGTGTGCATTACAGGGGACATGTGAGGTGTGTCTGAAGGGTTTGTTGCCAGTCTTCCTGGCAGGGACATGTTTTCGTGCTATGGGGCTGTCGGTGTGTGGCAAGGCAGCAGGTATCTGGTGGCACTGACCCGTCATTCGGAAAACACCATTGACATTGGGGGGACATTTTTGTGATTTGGTATCTAAGTCATGGTCACTCACTGGCATCTCCAGACGACAATGCTACTTCCTCCGCATCTCTGGCCCACTCAATGCTTTCCATGTTTATGACTCTGCAACATGTTTCTTCCCATGGCTGCAATTTGATTGGTGAAGGTGCACCACCTCCTGTGGCCTGCCCCTGGCTGCGCTCAGCTAAAAAAAGATGTTCCGGGCGCGAAGACGCAAGACGTCCCACCTTTTGCAGCAGTCTTTCACAATCCTGGGTGTTGTACCCACCGCAGACACTTTTGAGGCAACTTCTGTCCATATTGCCTTCTTCTGGATCTGTGCTGGGCAGCGCAAGTCTCCTCCAAACACTACATCTGCATGCTCCACCAGAATGTTGGCAAGCATGTTAAGCTCTGCCTCACTGAAGCGGGGTTTACGGCGTCTGACGGTTCCTTGTGTCCCTGACATGGTCCTCAGTGTAGCTGGGCACTTTGCAGTTCAGTTCCACTCGAGGATTCCAATGGATTCTGATTGTTAAGATGGCCACGAGTGGATTTCCCGTTCCGGTGCGGTGACGTTGTCTCCGGTGCCAGTATTGCTGGTAACAGTGTTTACGGTCTCATCAGTGCCAGAGTCAGTGACTGCGGCATCGAGGATGCCACTATCGGGGGTTTTGGGGCTGTTACCAGCATGCCATTACTGCCGTTACCGGCATGCCGGTGTGCGCGTGCACAATGACTCGGAATCTACCGTAGATTCCGGCACCAGTGCTGCAAGGACACAGTAGCACCGGAATGCCAGTAATAAGCTTTTTTTACCCGCCAACTCGTAATGAGGCCCAATGAGTGTAATGCCTACAGGAGGGTTTCTTTTCAGGGTTATAGTTAACATCGTTTTGGGATTTTCATAGGATTGTTTTGGGTTTGCATTGCTTCTTGGATTTTTATAGGGATGTTTGGCGATTGCATTGTGTTTGGATTTTTATAGGATTTTGTGGGGATTGCATTTATTCTACCAGCAAGAATTTCTAATTAACATATTTTATTTCGGGTGTATTAAGCCAAAAGAAAGCCAAATGCAATCCATTGCTTGGATTGCTTTTGAATTTTTAATGGACTGTTTGGGGATTGGATTGCTTTTGAATTTTAATAGGATTGTTTGGGGATTGGATTGCTTTTGGATTTTTACTGGATTGTTTGGGGATTGCATTGTTTATGGATTTATACTGGATTATTTGAGGATTGGAGTGCTTTTGGAGTTTTAGTGGCTTGTTTGGGGATTGCATTGTTTTTGGATTTTTACTGGATTGTTTGTGGATTGGATTGCTTGGATTGTTTAGGGACTGCATTCCACTGAGGAATTCTAATTAACACATTTCGGCTGCATGAATCCAAAAAGAAGCCAAATGCTATTCACTGGGTACAATTGGATTTTCTGCATTTTAAGAGGATTTAAAGAGGATTTAAATGTTCGGCAAAATCCAGTAGTAATGCACTTTCAATCCAGATTTTTGTTTGATAGGGTATTTTTGAAATAGAGTGACCCACCGACTCAGGACACGGCCAGAATATCTGCTTCTCTGAACGTATTAATACGCACAGCATCACAGGGATCCTTGGACGTGGAAAGTAGTGAAACACGTTGATGGGAGGAAATGCACTCTGATATGCCCAGAACTGAGTTTGCCATGAAAATATTATTAAAACTGTGTGGCAATATTGTTGACAATATGAAACCATTGCTTATTCACGTAGACATGAACAGAAATGTTAATGCTTCCACCAAGAACACTGAAAGTCTGAACAAATAGGTAGTTAAGGTGGAAATGTATGAGAGAGATCAACAACTATCGAGTAGTATAGAAGTGCCTCCCTCTACAATCCCAGAACGAAGTATGACTAGAAAAGAGAATAGACAAATGATGAGGCTGCGTTTGGTTCAACAGAAAAAGCCCACTAATCCCGTAAACTCATCTAAGATAGGCAACCGAAAAGTCTAAAAAACAAGCACAAAAAAGCAGCTCATACTAAGCAGAGACATTGAAAATAAGCAGAAACATTAAAGAGTTGGCTAATCAATGATGTAGCAATTAATGAAACTGTGCCAGTGAATAATATTTCTGAACTCTCTGATCAAGCGTTGGATAGGGTCAACAACACCGTTCTGAATGGAGCTAATGGTTGTCCCACTCCGGACCATAAAAATGCTACACAGTTTAAATCTTTAGCAATACCTGAGGGTTCTAAAGGTGGAGGGGGTTCCCCTTGTGTGAAAATTGGTGATGGAAATTGTTTTAACACAAACAATTTAAATCAAAGGGCAAGGAATAAGTGGTTAAATCGCTCAGGTCCCTTAAGAGCGTTAAAATCAATTCCACAACTGAGAGTACTAAACACAGAAGATTTTGTTTTCATTGAGCCCCTATAATGTATTAATCCTAATGTCAACATGGTGCACTGTGGCTGTGCAGCAACTGTTGACTTAATAAGAAGCAATAACAGACAGTTGCTGGCAGCTGGGATTGAATTAGACGTGTTCTGTTATGTTAACTAATTTTAGAAAGCGCACATACACCATTGGCATCTTGGCGCTAAGGGGTAAGGCAAGGGGGAACAGAACAGCCTAAAAGAGGTTATTTTCAAGGCACAATGAAAGGCCAGATGGTCCTTTGTTGCTCGGAGAGGGAAAGGGACAGAGTTCCAGAGTTTGTCAGCTGCGACTGAGAAAGAGCGACTGTCAACCCTTTCCAAACCATAATGCAGGGTGGGGAGGAGACAGTTATCTTGGGAGCATAGAGGACATGTCGGTAAATAGGGATGAAACATTTCCTGCAGGTACTCCATCCCTTGACCATAGAAGTCCCATTGTACGATACAGAGGGACTTGAACCGAACTCATAGAACTGGCAGCCAATGAAGAGAGCGGAGGACTGGTGAGATGTGAGAGCCATAGAGGGTCACTGTGGCTATGCCAGCCGCAGTGTTCTGATGTAGCTTTAGGCAATCAGACAAGTAGAGGGGCTGGGCAAGAAACAGAGAGTTGCAGTAGTGCAGGTGAGTGAGAATAAGAGAAGCCACCACCAAAGAGTGTAAGTGAGCGGTGAGAAAAGCCAGAACCTTGCAAATAACCTTAAGTTAGAAGAAACCACTCTTACATACAGTACTAACCTGTGTTGAGGTGCATCGGGATGATAGAAATCTAAACCCTATGTGTTTCACCTCCAGCACCAGCAGCGGACAGGAACCCAAGACGTGGGGCCAGAAAGCTGATGACCAGACAGGAATAAAAGAAGGCAGACTACATTGCAGAGTGTGAGAGGAGCCAACAACCATGACTCACATCTTGTCTCAGAGTTCAGCCCATGCAACTACCCCTGCCACCAAGCAGCTCCTCAGCTGCGGCCCATCCAGCCGGATGATGTTATGGGTGTCATCAGCATAGAAGTAGCAGCGGATGCCGTGGGCATGGATGAGCATAACAAGAGGCTGAACCTAGATATTAAGCAGCACGGGTCACAAGAGGAGCCCCGGCGGGACCCCTACAAGAGAGAGAAGTAGAAGCCAAGGAGAAAGAGGAAAGAGTTAGTGTCTGGCTCCGATCAGTGAGGAAGGTTGTAAACCAAGAGAGGACTTGCCCCAAGAGGCCTGCCAGGGAGAGGTGGCTCAGCAGCACATAGTGATCTACTGTGTTAAATGCTGCTGACAGATCCAAATGGATCAAGCCCCCCATGCCACATGATCAACTAGGTGAGTTAGATCTTCAAAGACTGAGCCAAGTACACTCTCTGTACCTTGACCAGGGCGGAATCCAGACTCAAAAGGATTTAAGACATTAGAGACCTCCAAGAAAGAAGTGAGCAGATGGGATATAAGTGAATCGAGCAGTATCATGAAAAAAGGAGTAGAGAAATAGGCCAAAAGTTGGCAAGAATGGAAGGATCAAGCATGGGCTTTTTCAAAAGGGGAATGACCACAGAACGTTTGAGCTCCTCTGGGATCAAACCTAAGGAACATGAGGAATTGACTGCGTGCGTAACCTTCAAAGAGATAGCCTGCATGATCTCTTTAGGTAGCCAAGAAGAATAGCATCAGAAAGGGATGCTGGCTTGAGCCGCATGGTATCTGCCAAGATGTTGTTTGCTGAAAAAGTAGGGAAAGCCGACCATGAAGCTGTGGAGAGTAAATGGGAAGCCCGAGGGTTCTTGGCTAGACAATCTAATCTGGTTCCCTATTTGACTGACCTTGTCAGCAAAAAACGTCTGATATCACATCACAGGGGGCCTTAGTATGAATACTGTCCCATGTAGGCTTTTTACAGGACGATAAGGCCCATACCACTGAGAGGTTATTTAGGCTGATTCTGGGTGCCTTCCACACTCTGTGTATAGAAGGCAGTTTTCGCAGACTGAATGGCCAGGTGATAAAGCTTAGATGTGTGCATGAAGTTTGTCCTATCCACCAGGGAGTAGGAAGAATGCCATTCACATTCTGCTGAGCGCTTTGTTTGGCATAGCAGTTTTAGCTCATCATTAAACCAAGGCTGAGTTTTAGCGGTGCCACGGATGTTGACAGCTGAAGTGAAGACCTGTGTTAAAGATGAGCCCAAAGCGTGATAAAATGGCTAGCAGAAACCCTGGCCTCCTTTTCCTTACCTGCCCAATGATTGACCTCTATTGTAACTGCCGCTAGGTCCCTGGCTTGCTTAATGAGAAACCAGATGTTCATATTACAGGAAACCTGGTTGAGAGATAAAATCTTGGTGGAAGGGTATGTCATATATCAAACATTGGCAAAAAAGGGTGAAAAAGGAAAACCGTCTGGAGGACTAGTTAACGGTATTAAACAAACATTAACTTCACGACAGGTCTCTCATGCCCATGTCCACACATTCTTTCAGGCAATCAAACTAGAGAACCTACTATCACAGGATGAGGGTTGGACATTAGTTGTTAATATGTTCAACCCACTTGGTGATAGACATTGGGAGTACATTCAAGAAGAACTAGAGCTTGATTTTACTGAAAGGTTGCAGAGCCCACAAGCATAGCATAGAATAATGGGGGGAGATTTGAATTGCTATTGTATATGGTGGGAAAATTTCCCGGTTGCGGAACAAGTGGATGGTTGGAGTATGGTGAGACAATTTAAAGTATCCACTTAGGGTAGTAATTGAGTGCACTTTCTGAAGGAATAGGATCTCTATATCATGAACGGTAGGGTTAAGGATGCCCGGCCATGGAACAATACCTGGCATTGTGGTACAAAAAAGACTACTTTACAGACATTGGGCCTCATTACAACTGTGGCGGAAGGCTTGTTGGGAGCTGAGCTTTGAAGTTCCCAACTCTTATCTCCTCTCTAGACAAATTCGACCCTGTCACTTACTAATTTTATTTAGATCCTGACTCCCTGGCACAAATTGAGGGCGGCGAGAATTATTGACGCGAACATAACGGCTAAAGCCTGGAGGTGTTAAGGACACTCTCCGTTTTGAGGCATTTGGAGTGTTGTTTGTGCCTTTTGGGTCTTTTGGGGATTGGTGGGTCTGTGGACCTTTCCACGCTGAGCTGTTGCAGCGATAAAGCAGCGTTGAGCCCTTTTTCCACTCAAGCGGTTTGATCCCGCCCCCCGACGATGACATATTCCTTCACAATCAGCTGACCCTTTGCGGCGTTAAGCCCGGAGGTGTTAAGGGCGCTGACCGCTTTGAGGCATCAGGAGCGGCGCTTGCGCTTCTTGGGGATTGGTGTTTGCCACCTTGCTGCCACCTTCTTGTCCTTGCCACACGGAGCCGCCGTAGTGGAAAAGCAGCGTTGAGCCCTCCACATTCCATTCAAGTGGTCTGCTCACGGCCCCGGCCGACGAGCTATACCTTCACAATCAGCTGCCACCCTGAGGCGTTAAGCCTGGAGGTGCAAAGGGTGCTGACGGGTTTGAGGTTGTTCGGTGCTGGGTGCATGGCCATATATTTCATCGGCATATAGCCCAGGGAAATTGAAGGAAAAGCCAAGAAAGAATATGGCGAGACTTGTGAACAATAAACAAGGCTTTTCTCGTGAAAGGATCGGGTGAGATCAAACCAGAAGATAATACAATACTGTCCTCTCATACAAACAAGAACTGGAAGCGCTTGAAGCTATTAGATGGCGATAGTGTGCATGTAATTTGAAACTGAATGTCTGTTGTTTGTCGGAATGTTTGTAAAGAACAGAATGATTTTCTGGGGAGGCTTTGCTAAGCAAAGAAGGTTTGAACAGCCGGCATACTACTACATTGAAACACTGGCGCTTAATGCAATTGAAATCCAGTAGTGTTTACAATTCGATACAAAACGGAGTGGGAGGCTACGAGTTACTCGTGTGGATGTCTGTAAAAGTCGAAGGATTTCACGAGGTGTGGCTTGCCTTAATTAGAGGCTGCTGGGAAGATAAGTGTTTCCGTCTGAGTCGTGTAAGTCTGGGACTTTAAAGTGAAAGTGTCTTCCCATAGTGCCGTCCAGTGTACGTTTCTTGCTGTTATGAAAAGAAAGATCGCAGGGTGCAAACTTGACAGTGCAATGCCAACCAATACGATAAAAACACGACGAATGAGCACTCCCGGATTCCTCAGATACGGATGAAGATTTATTGGAGTGTGCCCAAAATTCCTCCATACAAAACCTTGAGGAAATGGGTAAGCAAGATATTCCAGAGTCCTAACAGTCTCTATTTTATGAGGAAACGAGACTGGGAAGGACTGATGGCCTGGATGTGGGTTCACTTGATCACACTAAACCGAGAAGTACAGATCTTGGTTTATCATTTATGGACACCCCTCCAATATTCACGTCTGGGGAAATAACGTTACTTGGTCTATCTGAGCATTTTGATGCATCAACACAGATTTCCAATGCCATACTGCCCACAATTCCTGAAACAGCCGTAGGTGAAGCGAATAACAAAACTTGCACATACGAGGTTAAGGGTATGAGTGGGGTGGATCCACAGTTACTAAAGGAAATCAAAACACAGACCAGAATTCTAAATGAAATACTGCTTGCTTTAACTCCTTGGCCTGAAATGTTTTCAGAAAACATTTTAAAGATGATCCCTCCAGCAATGGGGGGAAGTGGCAATGCACAAAAGCAACAACCTATAGCTATTTCCAATGGGCAATTACAAAACGAAGCAGCCGCCTCTTCTTGTATGCCAGTGGAAGAGAATAAGGGGAAGGAGCATAGTCTGATTGAATTACCTGATTCACTGGCTTCATGTTCCAATACTCAGGATTTACAGATCCCCACTGTTGCAAATGATCCTAATAAGGTTGCTGACATATTCAATATAAATATTTCCCCCCAAAAAATGGAATAAAAATAGGCACAAACAAGCACAAGCGCAAAAGGCATTAAATATATCCTCTGTCAAGTTTTTGAGGGATAGTAACGTGCGTGCCGCCATGCATTGGAATCAAGTCATAAATGATGCAATATTGGTAATTGACTCTCCTGTAAAAAAGCCTGAGACAAAGTATCCAAACGAGGCTCCACTGCCGGTGGAAAACAAAGACCACTGTAGTGGGTTGAATCGGCCTGGTTACTCCGTAGCAGAAACAAACTTGTCTGATGTCCTAAAAAACAAAATAGTTACCGACAGAATCGATACCAACTTAAAGAACCTTGAACTGGGAATAATGGATATATTCGACCTATTTAAGAATCCTGACGCCCCTCTTCGAATAAAGATACAACCAAGGGACGAGGAAGGCCGTTATATAAGTCCAACCATACTGGGTAGGGAACGCAATGCAGAAAGAAAAAGTGATGAGATAATGGGGTCAATTCAGAAAACAAGGGGGGGTCCTAAAACAAAAGGAAGGCTCAAGCACTAATACAACGAGTAGTGCCAATGCTCTTACGCCAGAAGGGATGTCAGAAAGTAATGTTGACCTTCAGATACCCTCAGCAAGCAAGGAACTACCATTAAATGCTTGTCCAGTTAGAAGTGCAACACAAACTCTATAAAAGAGTCGAAATCAATTTTCTCACTGAAGATTTTGTTCAAACCATTATTAAGGACATACTGAATCAAAAAGTTGAGAAAATGGCTGCTGCAGAAAGTTTACCAAGGGGAAACCATAAAACATCAGCTGACATTGTTACTCCTAAGCCTGAGACAAGAACACACAGTATTTCACATCAAGAAAATAGAGAGCAGGTGGGAGGAAATGTAGAGCCAGACAATGAAGTGAGGGAGTGGTCTAACCACCAGTGTGCTCAGGGTGAGGGGAGGAATAGGGATATCACATATGAACGAAAGGCTCAGAGTAGATTTCCCACAGGCGGCTCAAACGTACATTTTCATCAGATACATTTTCCAAATGATCCGAGTTTGATCTTGTATTATGTATTTGACGATGGTTACTCTCCCGCCTTGAATAGACCCTAAATCCTGAGCTTGTTTAGAGACATACCTGAACTGTCACTTATTACTTCTTCTGACATACAACTGGTGGACTATATTCATAGGTTCGACTTTGTACGTTTGGTGATTTTGTCTCCTTTAGTTCATTCCTTGATCTTCAAAGAAGCGGGATCTTTACAGAAGAGGGGATTTGACACATACGATTATCAAGTTCAAGGTATAACGGGGGTGACAAATAATACAGAGTATCTACATCAACATACAGCAAAACTGGATAAGGGAGAGGACACCCCACAGGGTCAAGCTGATGTAATGTCCCTTAAGGAAATGAGGGAATGGAGAACCCTAGCTGTGTCACTCAGGGAATCTCTTGAGCAATTGAAGAATATGGGTAAGCCCCTTTAGCGAAGGAGACCCTTTTAAGTTTGCTACAAGGAACTCAAGAGGGCATGCGCATTTAGCTTCAAATAAAAAAGTGTGTAATCTGTTAGAAGACTTTGACTTTCTACTCATTCAGGAAACATGGGCTTGTGGACCTCTGCTCTGGGATGGGTATGTTGTACTGTGCATTCTTGGGACATGTGGGCCAAGAGGCCGCACCAAAGGTGGTTTAGCTCTTGCATTTCGAAATAATCAAGATATTACAATGCAGTGGGAAAAACATCTGCATACCTCTTGTATAGTGGCCACCTTTCGTTCAATAACTCGAGACTGCTCTGCTGACCTAATGGTTATAAATATTTATTGGAATAGTGCTGACTATGACGGTCTATTGTTGACAAAGATGATTGAAGAATTGAATATTTTGATAGAGGACTGGCTAGAATCCACACCAGGCGGTCTTATAATATTGGCTGGTGATCTGAACGCCGATTGTAATCTATCTAGTGCGGAGTTAGATTGGAGTTTAACGGCCCGGGGAGCCAATGGTCCCAAAACAGGCAATAAATGTTATAGAGGTGCTTTATGACTTAGTTTCATAAGATTGTGGGGATGGTCAAAGTTGTTTAAAGACAAACCCACTTGGAATGCTCATGGTGAGGCTTCTATCATAGATTTCATATTCTCTAGTGAACATCTAATTGTGGGCACCGAAAACATGATTGTGCAACCCAATTCATATAGTGATCATGCTATGCTATCAATCAAGCTGAGTTTAAGGAAACAACTTAATCATAGAAATGCGTATTTGTGCTCAAACTGTTGTTAATGTCAGAGGCACTAGAGTAAAATGGAACACCATGAAGACAGCCAAATTCAATAATTTGATGTTGCACGACTTTGAAAAAAGATCTATGGAATCAAAAAAGGAAACCTACTCTGTTGCTTCTTTTGGGGGATTACTGTATTCAATTATATCCAGGTTTGAGCAATCAATAAGTGGAGTATCTCGGAAAAGTATACACAAACATGCCTACAACTTAGACAATAAGCAACACAGAGCCCAGTTGAACAAGGAATTACGAGTAATGAAGACAAAATCTGTCCCTGTCAACTTACAAAGAACAGTGTAGATTGAGTCGCCAGTGTTATAAGAACTGGAGGATCCAACACCGTGCCTCCCAATCCCAGATGGAAGGCGAAGCAATGCTTAAGGCAATGAAGGAGACAAACTCCAGAAATGACTGGGCCCTCATTAACAGTACTGAGGTTTCCCAAGTCCAACTGAACATCAACCCAATTAGTGAAAGAGTGTGGTGTGACTATTTTGAAAATCTACATGCGCCCTCGGAACATGGTGAGACAATAGATGTTTACGGGAATGATAGATGGATATTAGATGTCTCTGTCGACAAAATCTTGAGAGCAATTAGGAAGATGAAATCTTCCACTACTCCAGGTCTGAATGATCTGTCTTGTGCCACGCTCAAACAGAAGGAACTTTTGTGGGCAAGGGCACTTTTCTTTATTTTTAATGATGCGATTGAGACACAGTCTATGCCAGATTCATGGAAATGATCGTATGTGCTCCTCATTTTTAAAAAAGGCAATCGTCTGAGTCCTTTGAACTACAGACCAATTTCTCTGATCAACATGGAGACCAAGTTATTTTCATCGATTATATTGGAAAATTTTATAAGCTGTATGGATGAGAATGAAATCCTTTATATACGGCAGTTTGGGTTTCTGAAAGGTTTGGGGGCAGATGCGGGGGGTTACTTGCCTCCATCCTGCAAAGTAAAGCATTGAAATAAGAGCATCTACCATTGTATGCAGCATCAATGGATCTTTCTGTAGCCTTCGATATGGTTGATAGACCACTGCTATGGCGAAGGCTTGCTGCGCTGAAAATTGAAAGAGGTTTACTTTCAATGCTTATACATCTATATTCCAATACAGTTTTGAAGGTCAGATTGAACAATGAGGGGTTGATGTCAAAAGAAATAAGGTCTAGGAATGGTCTTAAGCAGGGATGTGTGATTCTATTTAATCTTTATGTGTCAGGAGCAAATGTAGTGTTTGAATCCTCTGGCTTGTTATCTCCAAAGGTCGGTCAAATCGCCATAAAATTATTTGCCTACGCCGATGACTTCCTGCTTTTTGATCGATCAAAAAATTGGCCTACAAAGGCTTATTGATTTGTTTTCAAGGTTTATAGGTGAATTGAAATTGAAAATCAATCCTCTTGAATCTGTAGTCATGAATTTAGGACAAAGTAACAGGAAATGTTACAATCCAGTGTGCTTTGTCGAAGGAACCGGTATCCGTCTTGAGAAAGCACTTGGATTCTTGGGTTATTCCTTTTCAAGTACTATGATGCATAGTTTTGTGAAAAAATCTTAGAATTAAAGGCTATTGAACCAGGCAAGCAAATGAGAGTGATTGAAGAAAATTCGGTCAATTTAGTATGTCTGGTTGCCGGGATTTCTATACGTTGAAGGTTATTTCAAGATTGGTGCATGGGTTTGAATGTTTCCCAGATAACCTTCTCCATACCTAAAAACTATTGTGGCGGCAATCTGGATAAAAGTTTAGTTTTTTTAACCAAAATGCATGCCAATGGAAATTATAAGATAAGAGTTTGGTCTTTGCTATTTAAAAGGTATCATGGAATGCAAAAAAATTATGTTATACAGAAAGTGTGTCTTAGCAAGAAAACATTTGTTGTATAAATTATTTAAAGATGATGTAACAAGGAGTATATGATAAATCCGAAAACTTTTTTTTTTTTTTTTTTTTTTTGTAAATTATAGTTTATTACAAACTTTTGTTACAAAACATTCACTTTGATTACAACAGTGCTTCAGAGCTATTCCCATTTTCTCTTTCCCATCTCTATTTATTTGTATTTCGGTGGTCTCGCCGTTCTTCGCTATCGTCGACATCACTTTCTGTTCAATGTATCACTGAATCCATGAAGTTTACGATTGCACATGTCAAGTGGACCGAGCTTCCACCTAAAATGCGAAACCACCACTCATCCATATTCATGCTTGAGGGCGCAAACTTCACTAGATGGAGTGTTCGTAGATCTTTAAGAGTTGTACATTCTGCTATTAAATGTCTAGAGGATTCTACTGCATCTCCACAATGTCTACAGATATTATCCAAAGTGGACTGATCATGTCTCATAAATAGCATTTCCTTTACTTTAATGACATTTAGTTCCAGGCGGAGGAATTTGTCTCGATGGTAACGTGATGGAAATTGCACCAAATAGCTTGGCATTACATTCCGTTGATTCTTGATAGGTCCAAGTTTTAGTGCAGATACTAGCTTATCTAGTTTTTCTAAGTTTATCATCTAGGCCCATTCATATAACTTGCGTTTTGCAATTTGGGGTTGCGCAAGGAGCAACTCCATCTTGATGTCTGCAGCAAGCATAATCTCCCTTACTCCTTGGACCCATTTTGAAGTTACATCTATGTGCGGGTGTCCGATTGATGAGGCAAATATTTCATATGCTGGTTCAGGATTTGGGATCAGCATCTTTCGTAGAAGCGCTAAAGATTTCCAAAGGACACTAGAGTATAATTCATCTAGCGCCAACTCGTGTCTAATGGCAATAATTGAAACATGTTTTGGTAGCTGAAGCACTGTCTTCCAAAACATGCTTTCAAGTTTGGCCCAAATTTGATAGTCTAAGTTCCACCCAGCTTCTGACCCGAAGGTAATGGCGGGTATTGCCTTTTGATAGTAGAATGTTCTAACAGGTGTTAGCGAAAATTTGCCATAAAGATTGTGAATTCGACGCCCTTGAATTGCCAGCGTTTTCATACGTTGTGTGATATCCTGTGCCCAGCTCCATTCTCGAATCGATTTGTTTATCGTTATCCCAAGATATCGGATTTCGTTAACTTCAGCAATTGGATTGGCATCGATCTTCCACACAAATTTTTTATTTTTGGTGCCTTTTGCCGATCCAATTTGCATTATTTTAGTTTTCTTTACATTTATTTTTAAGTCGTTTGTGGTCATATATTGGTGTAGTTTAGTTAAGAGACGTTGCAGTCCTATCTGGGTTGTATCAACTAGAACAATGTCGTCAGCATACGTTAAACAGTTGATGTGCTGTCCATTTACTTTAGGCGGAAAACACTTTACATTTTTCAGTGCCAACGGCATGTCCGCGATGTAGAGTTTAAATAAGCACGCAGCAATCGGACAACCTTGTTTCACGTCCCTATGGGTCATCACTGAGTCTGACAAATTTCCTTTTTCGTTTAGTCGGATCTGTATAGATGTTGTCGTGTGTAGAGCTTTAATGGGTTGTAGTAAGTTCTCTGGGCAGCCCCACATGGTTAGCTTCTGCCATAGTTTTGTGCGATTTATTGTATTGAATGCTTGATGCATATCGATGAAGGCCATGAATAACTTTGACCGTTTTTCTAAGGAATTCAATTTTAGTATAGTTACCAAGGTCAAGTTGATTTCTGTGCCGACTCCCTTGGTAAAGCCGGTTTGACGGCAGTCATTGATATTCTTCGACTTAGCCCAAGCAGAGAGTTTCTTTTGTAAGAAGCCAGCAAACACCTTTCCGATTGTGTCGAGTAAAGCGATTGGGCGGTAATTTGCAGGATCCGCCTGATTACCCTTCTTGAAAATGGGTACTATAATCGCTGTTGTCCAAGAAGGCGGGATTTTTCTCAGCTCTGCAATCTTTATGAACAGGTTACAGATGAAGGCCGCCCATTCTTGTTTGTTGGCTTTCAGCATCATATTGGTGATGCCATCTGGACCCGCTGCACGGGAGTTGTTAAGTTTTAGTATGGCCGCAATGATGTCTTCGATATTCTCGTCACAGTCCCATTTAGCTTTGGATTCTATTTGTGCTGGGATCATTTGGTTAATTTCAGTCGCAAACACTTTGCTAAAGTGGCTTTTCCAGTCACTCTCAGCGACTCCACTAGCCATTGTGTGGGCTTGATTACGAGAAAATTTGTTCATGATTCGCCAAATTTCTCTACAGTTGTTTGATTTTATGAGCTTCAACATGGCTTCACCACGTTCTTGGTCACGCATATGGGCATAGGATTTCACCCAGTTGCGGTATTTTTGTTTGCGTTTTTTTATCCTTATATCAGTGCCCACCCCTCCCTCAATTTTTAGTCTATGTATGTCTTTATGCAGTTTCTTTTTTTCCATCTTGACTTTGAGACTCCAATCATGGGCATGTGTTTTGTCAGGTGGCAACTTCAAAAGAGAAATTTCTTTCCTGCATGGTAAGAGCACACAATAATTTAGCACTGTATCCTTGGACCATATCAAATTTTGGAAGTCTTTGTCCAGCCTAGTTATTTGTTTGCTGTTTATTCTTATTCTATTATGCCCATTGTTTATCTCTAGGTTCTGGTTCATTTTCATTCCATCTGATTTTGAAGGGAGAGTCATAGTTAGAACTAGAGCATCATGATCGCTGTTTAATGTCTCCAAAATTCTCATGTTCTTGATTTTATGCCAGTGCTTTGAGATCCAGAAATAGTCCAAATTTTTTTTGTGGCCCATATTGTTCCAGGTATATTTCGGTGGTGTGTCGCCCTCTACACGTCCATTTATCATTTCGCAATCTCGTGCGTCCATTGCGAGAGACCATAGTGCACTTCTCGATTGTTGGCGTGACACTTCTTTCCTGGTTTCTACGATATAGCATCTGTTTGAGTCAAACCAGGATGTATTCATGTCGCCGCAAATAAGAATGCAAATTTCACCATCTATTTGTTGATATTTATCTATGGTCTTCGTTACGGAAGATATGAATTTTTTTGGAGTTATCTGGGCAGGAACCAATATATATTAATTAGCAGGATGTACTGGTTATTTGAGTTTTTCCCGTTTTGGTGTTGTAATAACGTACTTTGTACGTAGATATTTGGGTTGTCCGTTTCGATAATTTCCCAGGCGGTTCCGATTTTAATCATGGTTATGAGTCCAGAAAACGGGCGGCCCTGTGCATTTTTCTTTGCCGGATTTAACAGGGTCACATATCCATCTTTAGTCGGTAAGGTCCTCAACCATGTTTCTTGTAGACAAATGGCTAGATTGTTAGTCAAATCATCCGGAAAGTCAGCATACAAATGATGGAAACCTCGAGTGTTCCAGGAAATCAGTGTTAGCGGGATTCCTTCCCAACTCTGGCATAGCTAATGATTAGTCCTTCCTGATTTCCACTTGCTTGTCGACGGTTGTGGTCCTGAGGCAGTCATTAGATGCTGACGTAACTCTTCACGGCGATTTGCGTGGACCGATATGTTCAAGGCTTTTTGTCTGATTTCTGACTGGATGTGAGATTTTTCAGTCTGGACTTCAGAGACTTCGAAACCCAAGAATAAGAGTTCATCTTTTGCCGATACGATTGTCTTGCGCACCGCCTGTGATTTTATATGGAGGTAGACTCTGTCTGCGTGTGTCTCAGAGATGTACTCGACGATTTGGATGTCCTGAGAGGACACAGTTCTAAGTGCTGGAACTGAGTGAAAAAGTCGAATAACGTTTCCTCTATTTAGATTGACCTCATTTTCGTCTACAAAAACATTTTCAATAAGAATTTTTGTTACCATGGCATTGTTCTCCTTGGGCGTTGCCTGTTCAATGTGTTTTTGTGCTTTAAGTCTCTGTGTGGCCGTTTGTTTCGGGTTCAAAATCTCCTTCATTTCTGAGATCCGCTCGTCGCTGACAGGGCGTTGTACTTGTTTAGCTGCTTGGCGAAGAGCTACTGATTTACCCGTCAGTTGTGCTTCAGATGCTCTCAATTTCACATGTTCAGGTACAGTATCGTTTTTGCCAGACTTTGAGATAGCAAGCCATGGGTTTAGTGTTGTCTTCCTGGCCAATTCGACCACACCTTCCATCTTGTTTTGAACGATTATAGTATCGAAAAGTTCCTCCCCGCTTGGCTCGTCCTCGTTCTCATCGTAGTATGTAGAGAGGTTGCATAAATCATCAGATGACGACTCTCAATGAACAGATTCGACTTCTGAGTCTATTCTTTGACGTTTTTTAAAGTTATTTTTTTGAGGTGTAGTCGGTTTGGATTCCACCAGTTTCATTTCTCTTGTGTTTCTTGGTTTTGCTAACTCACCTTTAGAACCTCTTTCGAAGAGTCCAAGTTTGGCAGGTGTAGTCAAGTTTCTTATAAACTTCTTTGATTTACTGGTTTGCTTGTTTACTGTACAATGCTTCTTTTTTTCTTTTTGTTTCTTATTAATAGGACCAGAACTGATCCCTTGCAGATTCTGCATTGGGATCTTAGTCGTCAGCGTTTTAGCTGGCCCATTGAAAATTCCGAATGATGTTTTTGCTGACGAACACTGGGCAACAACTGGTGAATGAGGTATTTCGGTTGTTTCAGGATGCTGATTGGTTGCTATTTTAACTACATTGTCGATTGAGTCAGGAGCAGGTACTGCATTTAAACAGCTGTGGAGTTGATTAGCAGTTATGACGGAGGTGGAATCGCTCAGAATAACGGCACTCTGGACTGCGGGAGTCACGATCGCCCCGGGGATCTTGATGCCCTTTCCAAGGTTTAGCTGATAACTCCCGTCGCTCAAAGTGAAAGCCGCATCCACTTCAGGCGGATTTGATACGGGAGTCACTTTATTAGCTTCCATGGTACTCAATTCAGTCAAACTAACTTGCTTTACACTCTTAGTTTCCAACATGTGTTTCATACATGCGGTTAATGTATCCATCATTGTTTTTCTTTCGGCACTGTCTTTTCCTGTGATTTCATTCAATCTGTTATGCCACAATTTAGAGATTTCAGCTTCTTTATCCAGACGGTCTTGCAACATCAAATTCATAGTTTCTAGTTTTGAGAGCTTGGTGTTAAGCTGGACCATGTATGCACCGTTATTTTGGACTGCTTCGTGGAGATTCTCATATAGTTTTGTAAATGGAATTAACGCTAGTGAAGTTGCTGTGAGGACATTGTTATGTATCTGTATCGCAGCTGCGGCTGACAGATTTGATTTCGAAAATGAAAGGGCCTCCTTATGGAGATGGGCTGAGTTGTTTTCATCGGGCAATATGCTCGAGTCGGAGATGCCTTGAGCTGCGTGGTCCGCAGTCCCTTTCCCCGACTTAGATGCTCTATTCATGTGTTGTTGTGTGTTTGGAGTGGAGCAGTACGAGGAAATCCTTGCTGTCGATGAATTTGTAAGTCGATTCAAGTTAAGAGTGTTTGCTTGATTGATGGTGTTTTGATTCCGGGGAGACAGATTTTCACCACAGCTAGCATCGCCGTTTTTGTTCCGCATTTGGTCATCTGAACATTGTCGAGCTGTACTATTCGAAGCTGTGTTCTGATGTGCATTTGTCCATTCATCCATCAGGGATTTGACATTTGAGGAGCACACTGTTTTTTTTTGTTTGTTTTTGTCAATTATGAAGCTCTCAGACAGGCGTTCCTTCATTTTTTCAAAGTCGGCTTTTAGGCGTTCAGTCAGCCTGGCTTCACAACCTGCTAAGTCTACTCCAAGAGTGTTTATCTTTGGGATACTGGACTCTGCTAATACCAATTGGGAGTTTGATCTTGACGACGTGTTTTGTATTAGGCTGCCAGGTACACCCTTTCCTCTCTCTGGCTTTAGTTTATTTGCTTCCAACAAGGGCTCTTGATTTATATTGAGCGTACTTATCAATTGCGGCGTTTTAGGTGTTTGCTCCTGGGCCTGGTTTACATCACGTGTTGTAGATGTAGGGTGTACAGGGTTGGACCGGCTTGCGCTGGCATCAAGGACATTACAGGGAAAAGTGAATTTGACCAGGCCAGAGTCGCTCTGGTTTACAGGTACTTCTAATTCTAGTAACTCGATATCAGTTACGTCAAACGGCGATTGAAAGGCCGTTATGTTCACTTCAATCACGTTTATAGCGCTTTCCATGTTGTTCTCCAAGTTCCAGGTAGTCCGGCCGTCGATCGTTGTCTTTGCGGTGGCGCTAAGATCCGCTTCCACGGCTGCCACACGTGGCGAGACCTCCGCTTCCACCAGCAAAGCGCCATCGGCTGTGTCGGCTCGAGGACGAAGTGGAAGCTCATTTCTTAGCCATGGTCGTTTAAGGGACATATCGGTTTCATCAACTGGTCTGGAGGCTATTTTTAAAATCTTTAGACTCTCTGACACAATGTGTACTAAAGATTTTGGTTGTTCACCTGTTCGGTGCAGTGCTGGTGTATTGCATACTTTCTGGTTTGACCCATTGGATGGATTACATGAGAGTGTTTGTCCTTCCACACGCTCATCGAGCTCTCCTCTTGACCAATCATACCCTTCAAGCGACCCTGTTTGGTCAGGTCTACCCCCTAGCTCGCATAATGACCTCATGTTAACATTATAGTCACGCATTTGTAATGACTGCTTTAGTTTAGCACGAGTTTGAGGGCCCTGATCGGCCATTTAGAGGACTTACCTCTTCTCTCTTAGTTTCGCCGCGGACTGCTTCCCACACGGCTCTGGGCTGTGTTGTGTGCTTAATTGTGTCGTCCCAGCTCGCCAAACAGCCGCACAACAGCAGCACAACAGCCGCACAACAGCCGCACAACAGCCGCACAACAGCCCTGCTATCGGCCTTGTCCCCGCCGGGCTTAACGCCGCAAGGGCAGTAGCTTCCGTGTTATGTGCGCCTCTGTAGTCACGTGATGAGTCACGTGGGCAAAGTAGCCCCGCCTCCTCCAGGAAGCGAGGGGAGATCCGGCAAGAGCAGAGAAGCCGCTCGCAGTGTCGGTCCGCCGGTAGGTTTTTCAATTAAACGATCAGCGTTTGTCTTCAGGGCAAAGTAAAGCACACACGAAGCGGGCAGCAGGTTCCGTGTTATGTGCGCCTCTGTAGTCACGTGATGAGTCACGTGGGCAAAGTAGCCCCGCCTCCTCCAGGAAGCGAGGGGAGATCCGGCAAGAGCAGAGAAGCCGCTCGCAGTGTCGGTCCGCCGGTAGGTTTTTCAATTAAACGATCAGCGTTTGTCCTCAGGGCAAAGTGAAGCACACACGAAGCGGGCAGCAGCTTCCGTGTTATGTGCGCCTCTGTAGTCACGTGATGAGTCACGTGGGCAAAGTAGCCCCACCTCCTCCAGGAAGCGAGGGGAGATCCGGCAAGAGCAGAGAAGCCGCTCGCAGTGTCGGTCCGCCGGTAGGTTTTTCAATTAAACGATCAGCGTTTGTCCTCAGGGCAAAGTAAAGCACACCGAAAACAGAGGTGGAAAATATTTTGTCAAATATTGGAGTTGCAACCAAATGTCTTATTGAGAGACCTGCAAAGACCAAAATTTTGATCAAAGCGTTTGACTGGGTTGCCAACAATGCAGTTATTATGAACTCTAAACTGTATTCCCAAGTTTTATCTGTGTGGAAATGGTTTCCCGAATTGGAATCATATCTTGTAAAATATCCCTCTCGTAAATTTCGGAATAATATTATGCGGTTCAGGTTCAATGTAATGAATACTAATGAAATTTGTTTTTTCAGGAAATTAATTCCCGAGAATCAGAAAACTTGTAGATTTTGTGTAAACGTGGGGACAAATGAAACATTGTTGCACTTGCTGCTAGTTTGTCCTGTGTTAATTAACGAGAGGATCACATATTTTTCGGAATTTGTCTATGACACCGCGTATGTTATAAGAGAACAAATATGGTTTGAAATGCTTCATGGGTCCAATATCTCGTTGAAGATCAGAGTGACAGCTTTCCTGACTATTGTATGTAATGTTACCTAATTTTTTAAAGGTAAGAAAATATAAGTTTAGACTCAAGATCCGTAAAAGCATGGATACATGTACGGTTTGATTAGCAGTATTGACATAACAGTTTTGTGTCGTATCGCATCTCTGGTATTTTAAGTATTTTCATTAATATAAGGCTCGAAAACGTTTTTAAACTTTATATACAAAAAATACTGAAAAGGGATTTTAGACTTGTGGACATTTTAAGCATGACTCAATGTCCTAAGAGATATAATGAAAAGTTTAAAGAGATTATTTTAATGTATTTGAATGTCAATATTCGTGTTAATATTTGTGTTCTAATGTTTTATGACTTTCTATGTGATTTTGTAAAGGTTTTTTTAAACCAATATACAATAAATAAAAACAAAACTGTGGTGGTTAGGCAACAATGGCGCCAGTAGTGCTACCGGTGCCGTTGTTACCTTGCCGCCACATTACGAGTTCTGCTTGTGGGTGCCGCTCTGCACGCCTGGTCTGACCAGGCGTGCAGAGCGGCACCCGCGAGCAGAACAGGATGGTAGCAACGCTACCATTATGAACAGTACCACTGCTACCATCCTCCCCATTCTCATTGAGCCCTATGGGGGCTCAAATGGGAATGGGGACGTACCGACACCGGGTCCGGCGCTCTTATTAGGGGCATGGCTACTCCAAACTTGTAATGAGGCCCATTGTTAATCTGAAAGGAGACAGAAATGAATTAAGTGATCATGCAAGTGTTACATTGCCATGCCAGATTAAGGTGATTAAAGATAGGGAAGCCTAGATTGGTAGCCTCTGATCTATCCATGGGGGTAATCGAGTTAAATAACCCATACAAAATATTGGAAGTACGAAAAGGTAAATGGAAGCGCACTGGCTTCCATTTTGAAGAATACGAAAACGATGAACATAGAAGACATCCCAAATTGGTTATTAGAATTCTCTGTTAAATGTGGGATTCATAAAACTGGATCACTAATAAAGGAGAATAATACTGTGGTGCGGTATGATGGAGAAATAAGGGATCATGAAAGAGCGAAAAGGAGAAAGATATGTCAAATTATAGCCAGTTCCCACGGATAAGTTCAAGTTCATTAAAATAATAAAAAACAAACATTGGATACGATGGTGGAAGTTTACAGGAAAGAATAAAGAGTGGCAGCGTATGAATATTGCCTTTAGCTCTAAAAATAACCAGGCCATCTGGAATGCTTTGGGGGAAGCATAGGTGTAGGAAAACAGTTTGCCCCATAAGTCATACCATATGGAGTGAACATCTTTCCCAGTCTCTTGGAAATAAGGAAAGTGAAAAAACAATAAAGCAGAGTAATATGCAGTATAACTATAACATAGTACTAAAATTGGATACTGAGACTATAGCTACTGTGATAAGGAAATTAAAGACATCGAATGCACCTGGCACAAACAGGCTTGCAAATGTAATACTAAAGCAAACACCAAACTATGGGCTTCAATTCTGGGTATTTTATTTAGGAAGATATTAAGATGTCCACTTATTCCAACTTCCTGAAGAAAGGCGATTATATTCCCGATTTATAAAAAAGAAGATGTGACTAACCCTGGAAATTATCGTTTACTGTCAATGTTATTAAATACTACGAGCAAGATCTTCGCTTCATTTATATTAAAATATCTACAGAAATGGGTGGATTCTATTGGAATATTAAACCTGTTTCAAACAGGTTTTCTTCATAAGACAGCACCATGGTCAATATAATAATAGTGTAGGACTCGCTTATGGGGAAATCGCGCATTCCAGTATTATACGCTATCTTCATAGATTTTCAAGCAGCGTTTGACTCGTGAGTTGAGTAAGATTATGGACAAAGTTAAAGCATTAATATTGCCCAGAATATATATTGTATTTTTTTGAGAAAATTACATGTGAATAATACTGCACGGGTGAGGTTGAATGGTGAAGGGGCCTTGACCGGCTCAATCAGTTTTGAATGAGGTGTAAAACATGTTTGTGTCTTTCGAGGACTGCAAAAGGAAATTTCAGGTTCCAGAATGCGAGAGGTTCCGCTACGCCCAACTCTGACATTGGCTGTCATTCAACTCGATGAGGGCGCATGGGCACAGAGAACTTACAACGCAACCCCACCCAGGGGGAAGATTTCAACCCTGTATAGGTTACTGGACAGAGCAGATCCCGAGTCTAAGGAGCCCTACATGAAACGGTGGGAGAGAGACTTAGGTAGAGAACTAGACATGGCCAGCTGGAATCGATTTGGACGAGCACCCACAAGACGTCCAAATGTGTAACGAATAAAGAGGGGGCCATTAAGGTTTGCTATAGGTGGTATATAACAATGGAAATTCTACACAAATGCAACCCCACCATACTGCTGCACTGCTGGAGAGGCTGCGCAGACACAGGGACGTTGTTCCACCTCCTTTGGTTATGCCCGGAAGCAGAAAGGTTTTGGAGGGAGTTCCTGGAACAGATCTGATTTATCACAGGCCTAACAATCCGGTGGGCCTGGTAATTGTCCTGCTGGGAGACACAGGAGAAGGACAATTCCCAATGACAGGCAATCTGGCGAATCTCTATACGCACTTACTTACTGCAGCTAAAATCTCAATCGCCAAGCTATGGAAACTTCCGGAGGGCCCAGCGATCCCCGTCCTGGTGGGTAAAGTGTTGGGATATCGCTGCAGCTGAGAAATTCACAGCCCTCCACCTCGGCAACAGAAACAAGTTTTATAGCATCTGGACCCCATTTCTAGACTATGTGCATAGATTTCATGGAGTAGCCAGGCAGCCACCAACTCTCCACTGGCTGACGAAAATGGACTGATAGATTAGGTGCCCCTCTGACTGTGAGAATGGCTGTCTAACCCACCGCTATCACTGAACTCGTGCCCTGTAACATTGACCAGAGACTGCTGCGACCCCTCCCCTGGACTACCCCGGAGAACTTCACCCAGTTGAGGTTATGTTGATCTTTGTTTATGTTATACCTGAACAGCATGTCATAAAGAATGGTGAAGCTTTTGTTATTTATAAATGCCAATAAAAAGTCATGTTGAAAGCCTGTCTCTTAAGAGAGAGGAATGATTTCTAATTGGCATTTTAAATATGGAATTATGTATGTAGTTATAAAAGCTGATTGCTATGTAATGATTTAAATCACATCTGTTGGAGAACGCACATGAATGATGAATTTTGAATTTTAAATGGTGTTTTCTTTTTTAAATGGGGATAATATATAAGATGTATATTTTGTATTTTAGAATTTTAAACAAGTAATTAATAGTTCATTTGTAGTATCTTGTGTAAATGTATGTGTGACATTTTATGAACTGAAACACATAAACAAAATACATACATTATCTATACCAAGGTTAATTATCCTGATTTTGGCAATATTCTCTGAAATTTCTAAAGGAAATCCTAAACCTCACTGCAAGTATGAGGCCTCTCTATTAATGCTATTTTGCTGACTTAAAACCCCAACTTTCCTCTGATGTGTCCACAAACAGGGCCTCAATAGAGATGGGAATCCTGTATGGCCCCCATGAAATGATATTGACATATTGAGGTGCAGTGTCCTTAAGGAACTGTGAGAGTGAATGGGACACATATATTGCTGTAGATATAGTCATGGCATTTGTGATGGTGTCAGAGTGCCTGGAGTACACATCTGTGTTGGAGCCACTGCGAAATCATAGAATGTCTGCATTTGGCACTCACCAAATGACTGGGTGGCCACAATAACATTGAATGGATGCAAGCCTTTGAGGGCAGCTGAGTTGGTGTTCTGATACTAAGATTCCTATATAATTGAAGACTGCACTCCCATACAGTACTGAACCAAAAGAGCATCCCAAAAGCATAGAAACCTCTGCCGGGGTGCAAGCCTTCCAAGTCACCATTCTGAGATAAAACTGACAGCATGTGAGCACACCAGCCTTTTTCCAATGATCAGATGGGGGTCATCCTGGTACCTCCTTCTCTTGAACCATCAGGTCCAGCACACTTTGCAATCTCTCTAAAGCCTCTGCCCTGGGAAGCCTGACTATGATCTCTGTCCTGATAATGACCCACTGAGGCAAGGACAACATGTTTCTGAGAACAAGCCGGTAAGATAGCTCAGCGGGTTCAGCACTCGCTGCTGCTATCTGAGTGTGATCTGCAGGTCGCAGGTTCGAATCCCGGCAAGGCCAACTCAGCTTTTCATCCTTCCGGGGTCGATAATTGAATACTAATTTCGGTTGGGTGATATTGTATGTAAATATGTGCTTTGTAAAGCGCTTTGGATTAAGGCGCTATATAAGTAACACACTTATTATCATTATAACACTGTCAGGCAGTAGTATCAGTGACATTTGACTTTGTCAAGAATCTTTTGGGGAGCTGATAAAATCATGTGTAACCGAAAATATGTTCTCAGTTGATCGAATATCAGTTGAAGTGGGATTAGTCCTTTCAGCAATTAAAAACAAGTGAGAGATATTCCTAGTTCCGCCGTTACTGAACACAGTACTTGCCTGGACACAGAATATTAAATTCATAAGTTCCAAATGATGTGCAATAAAAATATAGGGGCCGGGGTGCGGTACCTGCCAAAGATGCGGTGCCGACCCGAGATGTGGAATGGTTCACCAAGAAAAGCCGGTAAGTAATATGGCTGGAATTCCGGCTTTCCTCGTATGTTCCCTTGCTCACCTTTTGTCTCTTCTTTTCTCTCCTAGGTGCAGAGATGTGGCGACCGGTGCTGAGAGCCGCGATGGAGCCGGGCGGCGTCTCGGGAACAGGTGAGTGAAGCGTGGCGCTGCAGCGAGCAACGCAGTGCTTTTAAGTCTTCCTTCAGGAATGCTGGCGTGAAGATTCCGGATGCAGGTAAGAAGGTTGAATAAGTTCTTGGTTTTCACCTTTCTCTTCTCTTCTTTCCTTTAGGTGTTCCAGGTTCGAGGCGGGCGTGGCTGGAGTCCAGGTGCAGTAGCAGACACGATGAGCGTTCAGCTGCTGGGATGCAGAACAACGCAAAGCACGTGTGGCTGTCCGGGCGTGGCTTAAATAGCCTTGGAAGAAGTTCCAGGTGAGTATTCTTCCACAGCCCCACCCAAGTAACAAAATAGTTCCTTCAGAAAAATAGTCCCTCCTAAGCCTCATTTGGCTTGGTTCTTCATGCAGCATGGTCTGCATCAGGTGAGTGTGCAGCATGGTCTGCTTCAGGTAAGTGCACCAAACACTTCCCCTTATGAGCCTGGCACCTATGGCACCAGGACTGATGTCCAACATGAGCCTGGCGCCAACGCCGCCAGGACAGAGTCCAAAGAGCCCCTATAAAGGGCTGCTGGGCTTTTACCCGGGGGCGTGATGCCTGCTCCCGGGGGTGCTGGGCCTGGCCTGGTGCTCCGGGGGTAGGCATCATGACAAAGGCAGTGTCGACCACTGGATGAAGGAATCCGAAGAAGAACTTGGAAAAGAAGCTTGCTGTAACTCCTGGACCATTGGTTTGCCCAGTGAAGCCCTGCTGCATTGCTGAAGCTCTGAATTCTGATTGACAAGAGAAACCCTGCAAGGACGACTTCTCCCTTTGGGTTGGTGGGACCAAACAGCCCCAAGACAAACTTGCCTGGATATCATCTCCCTGCTGGCTGTCCTTCGTGGATGCTGGAACTCCAGAAATTAGTACATCATTTTTAAGTCGGACCCAAGCTCCAGGAAGATCTGCCGGACTCCCTCGAAGCAGTACTAACCAAGCCTCAGCCACCTCAACAGAGTGCTGGAGCCCAGAAACGAGGAAAGCCCACAAGGTATCCGAGAACCACAGTGGTGCTTTTTGCGAGTAGCTGAAACAGTGAGTTGCTGCTTATCTGAACTTTGTCCATTGCTACCGCGGATCTTCGAATCATAGTGCAGGAGTCCCCAGACGTCCTCCCTCTTGTCCCCACGACTGAGGCCCAGGAACAACAGGATCTGCCAGACTACAACAGGAACAGAATCCAGCTGGAACCATTTCTTCAGACCTGAGGTACTGTGAACTAAGGAGTACTTACCTCTTGGTGTGTAGCTTGCTTGCTCTCAGTTGAGACTTGCATTTGCTGCCTTTTGCAGGGTTGCTTACAACTTTGCCCTTCACAAGCCTCCCATCTTGTGGCCCAACAGTGATGTGTTTTTCAACAAAAACTCTCTAACATGGTGCAAGACTTTCTACTTACCTTCAAGAGGTGCCTCAGCTCCTCTAGACTTTTCTCAAGTGACATTAGCTGTCCTGGCTCCCTGAAGACTCTTCTAACCGCTGACTTTCTGTTTTAACTATCCCTCCAAAAAGTCATACATACATTACTTGTATAGCTAGGAAAGGGTTAAATCTACAGTGCATTGTGGGGTTCAAAAGTGCTTACCTGTTTGAGAAACT
Source organism: Ambystoma mexicanum (assembly GCF_040938575.1). NCBI lineage: Eukaryota > Metazoa > Chordata > Amphibia > Caudata > Ambystomatidae > Ambystoma > Ambystoma mexicanum. Next base: position 69,335,943 of record NC_090925.1, on the reverse strand, counting down.
TGTTAACCATTATTTCCTCCTCTAACCTTTTTCCTTTTTGCCACAACTTCAGTATTACCAGTTCAGTGCGAAAAGTGATATATCAATGTCCACAGTGCCCTAGCTATTGACGTCACCTGAGGGTGTAGGAATCTCTGTTTGCCATCCCAAAAGGGTATCTACTTACTGTATTGAACTGAACGAGTGTATTTTTAAATATATTAATGGTGTTGCCAATTGCTCCCTTCTAATGAAGAGTTTAACAAAGGTAGCGGGCGCCCCTCTCTCGCAAGAACAGACATGATAACCTGTTCAGTGGTTATTAACCACTTGAGAGTTCGCAGCCACTGCTTTTACTCACTGTGCCTTTCACAGATGGGAAATATCCATTTGCATGTCAGTCTTTGTCCTGCCCAGGGGCAGTCCAGCACCGAAATACAATGGCAATTCCAATCTGAACTCGCTTGAAATGTTGCCAGGAACATAGGAAGGAGAGAGAACATTTGTGCATAATGCTGGCTTCAATCAATGTGTCCCGTGGATCTTAAAGAACCCCCACAATTGATGTTTGCTGGGAGAAGTGTGGGGTCCCTTATGACCATGGGAGAACTTGGATCTATGCTTTCATGCCATAAACAAATAGGCACCAACCATCTTTGTTAATTAGTCATTGAAATCAACCAGAAAGAAGAACAGGGCATCTGTCTCCCCATGAATTCCCTCCATCCTTGAGTGGGGATCTTCAGAATTTCCATATCATTGAATATGCAGGACAGATCAGCAAATATGTTACACATTTTCAATGTGGTTTAATGGAAATTCCATCTATCCACTTTCACCTTTTTAAGTGTGCTCCTCTAGGAAGTTATCAAACCTTGCAAGTGCAAAAATGTCTCCTTTGTCTATAGAAAATCAGAAAAAGAAATGGTTTTCGTAGTTTTTTGGTGTTTTCCTAGAAAAGGGTAAAGGGGTCACTGGGGTGTCTTTGTATTCATGGGAACATAGTGCATGGAATGGATGTGCACTTAAGCACTACAGAAGTTTTAAATAAAGTAGTGTTAAAATACACACAAAAAAACAAAGGGGTTCAGAGAAAAACTCATGCTACCACCACCACCCAACAAAAGAACTTGAACTACAATTAAAACTTGATTCAGAATGTGCTTCTTAACTGCTCCACACCCCTCCAGGTGTGAGACTAATGTGTCCAATCAACGTCCACAATGTACAAAAGATGAAGCCTCTTATAATTACAAGACTCATTCCTCTTCAAGGGCCAGATAAATCAGATGGTGTCCATCAGGCGTGTTAGATTTCCTTTGAATGATTGTCCAAATGTTCAAGAAACCCTCTCTGTCGAAGCCTGCCCTGTCTAACACCTTAATCCCACAAAGGATCAGGAAGTTAGCTAGGCCTATTATGGAGCCACATATTTGTCTAGCAGATTTTGGCGTTCTGATTAGGTTGAACAAACTCGATATATCAGCCTAACAGGGCTTTGATTGGCCGAAAAAAGCTGTCTAATAAGCATTAGATTTGGCCTGTGTTCAAGAGTCTTGATATCATTGTGTGATACTGGCAAACTGCAACAAGTTCGACCATGGATTTGACCTTGCAAAAACCCAAAGTACACTCAAGGTATAGGTAGAATCGTGCCAAAAATATTTCAAAGGTTCGTGGGTCGTATTTAATTAAGTTTGCATAGGCCTACTAAGAACATGTCAGGCTGCATCAGCCCTGATGCAGGATTGAACTTGCAATGTGCAGGTTTGGCCTTAGTGAGAGGCCAATGCTTTACTCACAAGCTATCTGCCTATTAATTACACACTTATCTTGGGTGCATCTAATTACCAACGTATTATCAGAGTCCGGATATGTAGAGGACCACTGGTATTCTAAACCTGTTTTTCTCTTATTGGGCAGGTTTTGGTTCTGGAGAGAACCAATGTTGTTGTGTTGCCAGCCACATTTTTGGAGAGTGCATATGGTAGAATGTGTTCCAAGCCTCCTTGAGTAAGCCACGTAAAAAGCGCTTAAAGTGCCTGTTCAAACTCGATTAGGTCACCTAATTCTGGTAGAAAGTGATACAGGATGTTTCCTGGGCGGCTCTAATTGAAGTTCATTCCAGCAAAAGTCATACTTATGTGCTTTGGCTTTTCTAGGTTCGATGGGATTACAGTACATCTAGAACGTTTTCAAATGATAAAACACCCGCAAAAATCCCAGTCCAACCAGAAAAACATCTACCCTGACCCCATGATTCTATAAATCAGGAAGGGGTGCATACGGATTTGTTGTCATTGGTGGGACACCACCCAGTCCATATCAGACGGGAACAAAACTACAGAGCAATCATCTTGTTTACACTGGCCTCTTAGCACCTATGCACTAGAAATCGTTTGTTTATTAATTTGCATGTTTTGCAAGCTAACGTGGAATGCCACGTGTATGAGACATGATCAGTTGATGATCCTTTAAAGTGTCCCCTGCTTCACCCCTTGATCTTTGAAGTGGTTTAGCCATAAGCAAGTGCATTGTATAACCTAGACAAAAATAACAAAGACAGGGGAGAGGGTGCACAAGAGTCCAGAGCAAGGACTTGTAGTGATAGCACCATAAGTCATGTAGGAGGGAGAGGGTGGGATAGAACTAAGGGGCCGATTCATGGAACAAATGTGCGCCGAAAATCTTGGTGCAAGCTGGCAATCGTGAAAAAGCAAGAGCATGTTATTCGTGGAAGTGCCTGTGCGTGTTCACCAAAAAGGGGGCGGGACACGGGGCGTAACACGCGGAAATGGGAACAACGCATGAAAAAGAAGGCGTAACTGGGGAAGTACTGCAGGGAAATACACAGAACGCCCGTGAACAACAAGTATTCATGGAATCAAATACGGGAAACCTGCGCACGATAAAAGACACGTACAGGCGTCAACACATCCGCCACACGAAGGCAGGCGGAAGCATCCCCACGCATAGTATAAAAGTGCGCACAACAACAAACACGTATACACAGCTACGATGAATGCCCCATTTGTCGCAGCGCTAATCGTGGGACACCACAGGAGGAGGAGAATAGCAAGGACCCGCATTTTCTTGCCCCGGACCAGCCTTTTTGGGATGCCTGATGACCAGGTCTATGGCAGGTATAGGTTTCCACCTCGTATCATCCTAGACCTTGTCAGGGAGTGGGAAGATTACCTTGCATCCCCCACCATGTGCTCCCAAGCATTGAGCCCCCTGGAGAAGGTGCTCAATGTCCTGCATTTTTGGCCACTGGGTCATTTCAGCGGACAACTGCCATAGCGGGGGGGGGTCTCACAGGGCACGCAGTCACGCTGCCTACACCAGGTGTTGGCAATCATGACTGCATTCCCCTCAGTCCACAGGCACATATACATGCCCAGAACACCTGCAGAAAGGCAGGCCGTGGTCCAGGACTTCTACAGGGTGGCACACTTCCCCAAAGTGCTCAGTTCCATATATTGCACCCATGTGGCCCTACGTCCACCTAGGGCCACTGAGCACATCTATCGAAACTGCAAGCACTGGCATTCCATCAACGTGCAGGTTGTATGCGATGCAAAGGGAATCATCACCTCTGTCTATGCAAACTACCCTGGCTCAATCCATGACAGTTTCATATACAGAATGTCTGCCCTGAGCCGGGCCCTGGAAGCTGGGAAGCATGGCGACACATGACTCCTAGGTGAGTACAAATGCCTGTGCACATGCATGCATGTCACACACAGACAAATACACACACCCAACTAATCACAACCATTACCACCTCCCAGGGGACAGTGCCTACCCTCTGAGCAACCACATGATGGCACCAATCCGGAACCCCACCACACCACCCCAGGTAAAATACAACGCTGCTCATATTGCAACCAGGGCCATAGTGGAGCGCACATTCAGAGTGCTCAAGTTACGCTTCCACTCCCTTGAACGCTCTGGCGGCCAGCTACTATATGCACCCCCAGTAGTGTGCAGGATCATTGTGGCAGCATGTGTCCTTCATAATGTTGCAACACGGCAGGGCGTACCGGTGGACATGGTGTTGCCCCCACATCCCCAACCACATGCACAGGCGCTGCCCACGGGAGGGGAAGGGCAAGTGGCGAGGCAGCCCGGACCCAGCTTGTGGCCACATTTTCCACCTAAACTCCCACCCCTGCGGAGTGCACACAGGCCTGGCACATACCAGTTGACAACCGATGATGACAAAGAGACAGTCAACTGTCACAACCTTACCACCCTGAGGATGTTGCCATGGGAGTGCCACATTGTGTGCATCCCTAGCTACTTAAACATAACCAATCCTGTGTGACCAAAAGGAACACATGCAAGGTGTGTATCACACTCCCCCCCCGCAAAACAGGCCATGACAATCCCTGTTATGTCACCCAAACCCTCCCAAACCACATCACCCTTGTCTGCCACACCATGAAATGGCATGCAACAGCAAAAGGCCAACACATGAGCAATAATATACAAAGTGACACGTGATGAATGGAAAGTGGCCTGAGACAATGATGCCTGACATGGATTCAGATGAAATGACTGACACCAACCTCCCACACATACCAAGTCATTCACAAATGCTGTATACCAGTGGTAGCTTCAACACAGCACTGAATGCCTGTTCACATGCACATTGGCCAATGCAAAATCACCACTCCCAAACCCGTGTGCTGTGTGCGTCTGCTGTGACACACTGCTCAGCACAGAGCACAGTGAGCTGCCATTGTGTTGGGGATACACCTTGAGCATCACATCAAAAGGACAAATAATCACATTTTCCCTTGATGCATGTCCAGGATCCCCAATTGGTAATTGATAATGTGCTGCAGGGACACAGCGTGCCCGAGAAGGCAATATGTGTGCACCTATGGGCATGAAAGGGTGGTTGTATTTGTGTTGGAGCATTGTGCAACTGTGTGTGTCAGTAGGGACATGCACTCAATAAATGCATGCCGAATCAAGTGACCCTCAGTGTCCTATACACATCACATGTGAACATTTCCCACCCCAGCATGTCAAACCACAAAAATCCGCTGACACCTGAAAAGTAAATACAACACAGGAACAGCCATTGACCAGTAGAACACATCATGTACATAGTACCCCAAAATTACATTGTCAGAGAGTGGCCAAACCCTGTAGCCCAGTCTAACTGTCCAACAACAAAAGGCCCTCCCCCATCTACACATCACCATGACCTTCTGAACAAGTGTGTCTGGGGTATGTAGCCTTCTCCCTTTTAGTCTACCTGGGTAGCACAGTTCACCAATGGATCAACATGAAGGGTACCTTTTACTGGAAACACCATACAATGAGGATGCAACAACTGATGGGTAATGTCACAGCTCCGGTCTCCAGGTGCAGGAGTGGCACGAACCAACCACCCCCTCTGTGGTCTGGGCGTCTTTAAGGTAAAACTTACACAGGCCTCCGAGACCGCAGCAGGGAAAGAGGGTCAGGAATTCATTGGTTGGATAGGCATTGGTATTCAGGATAACCGGGAAGAGGGGCAGGAGAGAGGAGTTGGATTTGCAAGGGAAAATAGGCAAAATACAAAATACAGCTATTGACAATAACACATACTCAATCAGAGAAAACATGTTCTACATTCACATAGTAAGAAATGAGAGAAATGCAAGACAAAGAGAGACTTATCTCTGCGGTGAGTGCTGGCCTCCTGCCTGCGCACTCTCAGGTCCAGTAACAGGATCAGTTCAATGCTGCAAAGAGAGCGTGAGTTACTAATCTGTGTGTGTTTACAATACACACACAACAGCATTCCTGCCCCAAAGTAAGTGACTTCTCCACAAACAAACACCCTTGTCAGCTGCTATTTACGTATACGTTAGCTTGCCCCTGTGATGGTTCCTACACTGTCAATGCAGTAAGGCAGGCGCACGTGGGCGCGCAGCAAATGGAAGACCAATGCGTCAAGAATCACACATGATAGAATGGTCCCTGGCTGACCTTCTAGACGCATATCAGTACAAGTCGTGTTCTGGCAGCCGTGGATTACAAAAGGTAGTGCAAGTGGCAATTTGCACATGCAAATGACATGCACTGCACACAAGTCAGTGCCTCGCTGGGTGTCCCTGTGTGCTGTATACGTTTCTGGCTCGGAACGCTACTGTGTGAATAACTCAGCTTCTATGGTGCAGTGGGGACTGGAGGATATGTGCGACGGCCCCTGCGTGTGCCCCTGACAACTTGTCAAGCTACTTGGCATTTGTCCCTCAACACATCTTAGCTGTACTGTGCGCTTCTACAACAATATCTGGCCAAGCTCCCCATCAGCGGTGCTACTTAGCATGCATGTGCAAGTGGCATGGTGGAAGCTTGGCTGCGGTGTGGCCCTCTTGTGCTGCTTACCTTGCTTCGAGCTCCTGGAAACACGTCTGCTTCTGTTGGACGTCTGAGCACAAGCACATGCGCATGTCTGCACCACCGAACATAGCCAGTTTTCTGTAGTACTTCGCCCTGTGTCTGCTGGCAAAGGTGGACTGGAGGCTCTTTGTCCTGCAGAAAGGGCAAAAAACATATAAATAATGCTTGAAAGTTCCCTGTGTGTGTGTCTTTATGCTGGTTGTCACTGGACCATGTTAGAGACCTACATCAGAACTCTTCCCACCATCAGTGTGACTTTGACAGGCAAAGGGTGCAGGCTACTGTCCACAGCATGTGCATCAATCACATATGCAGTAAATAAAATAACATACATCACAATCTAGATCAATTAATTGACACATCAATCATGAACCCAACCAAATTGATCACAGACATGCTGTGTAAAAAAAAAACACAATCCCCACTAGGGGTGTTAACACAAGTAGTACAGCAGCAGACAGGCCACAGATATGACAGTCCAAAAGCCCTTGTGTAAATGAATGTTACACCAAACCATCCTTGCAAGCCCATGGATAAGGGAAGCAGGAGTGGCCTATGTGAGTCAGGACCCCAAGATGCAAACACATACATGAGACAGCTTGAAGGGCCCAGCTGGAACAGACAGTGGATACTTTCAAAAGCCACAAAGCACCACAGCGTCACATGAATGCACAATAGACAAGCAATTATAAACTATATTAACTAATTAAACTAACGATAAAAAACCTAGATTACCTAATTAAACTAACTATCAAAAACCATATTAACTAACTAAATTAAGAAGAAAAATCAAAAATGGCCACATACGACCCGGGGGGATGGGGAACCCAGGAGGGGGGAGGTACAGGGTGCACCTCAACACCCACATGCGATGATGTTGAGACAAAAAAAACCTCCATGGGCTCAACGCCTGCACAGCCCGACCTGTGTGGGAGACATCTCGTCGTCCTCATCACCCTCTTCCTGAAAAGGTTGACGTGGCACAGTACCCTCACCACGTCGGCAGCAAGTCTGCGGGATGGGTGAGCCTGGTTCTGTGCGGTGATGACACGTAGGTCAGCATGCAGAACCTTGCGTGATACGCGTGCTTCCTCTTGCAAGGTAGCACGTGTAACACAGAGCTTTTCCTGCGTGCCCTGGCTGGACAACTGGTATACCTCCCGGGAAGCACGTAGCTCAGCCGACATGGTACTCTCTAGCTGCTCCAACCTCTGCTCTGACCGCTTCCTATGGGACATCAAGAGCACACCCAGAGTAGATCTGAGGGAATCATACTCAACCCTCATGGCATCCATGTGTGCCTGTGCGTGAGCAGCAATTGTTTGACGCAAATACACCATTTAAGCCCGGCGTGCCCTGTCTGAGGCCGCCATGCCCAGCCTGAGCGAGTGGGCCATTGACTGTGCCACCCACTGCTGGAGTTCCACCTGCCTAGCAGGGGGTAGCACGGATTGGGCCGCACGATCCATGCTCTCAGCGCTGTTATCAATTGCGGCCCCCTGGTGTTCTGAATTGCAACCATGGCTTGCTCCCACTCAGTATACCCCAGTGGCGCGCGGCCACCTCATTGCTGGGCTTGACACCTGCAGGCCCCAAGGCGCAGACGTCCTTGTTGGGTTGGCACCGCCCACGGCTGCAGGACTACATTCCCCAGTCGACGTGATGCCCCAGGCACATCAGCAAATGGTGTGGAGGGTGACCCTGCGTCCCGATCCACCACAGGCAGATGTCCCACCACCATCTGGCCCCTTAGTGCAATGGACCCCGATGCACATCCAAATCGATATTGTCGTCAGAGTGATCATCCGGGCATGACTCGTTGCCAGCCACAGACAAGATGTTCTGTAACACATGTGGGTTCTCGTGGTCTACCACCCCACGACCCCCACTTGTGCCGGGTTGCTGGTGTGATAGCAAACCTGTGTCTGGCATGATAACACCATCCTCTGGCTCCATTGCATCATCATCTGGAAAGTGGAGAAAAATGTACAGTAGTAAACTTGTCAGAAACACATAACACACACACACACATAGACAACACACAGACAGCCAACACATGAAGCAGACATGTCACACACAAATGTGAACCTGGCATGCATGCCAGGTCACTTTGACATAACATCAGGGAGTAGGCATGTAGAACAGTGTAACACAGCTCTGAAGTGGGTTGATGAAGTGCAGAACATGTGACTGTTATCCACTATCTACATGATGAACAAGTACATCATGATGTGTATCAATAAACTTGAAGGCAGTGCAAGGCAAGTTCAGGCATCACGTGCAATGTGCATGCAATGTGTTGCATGGCTACAAGCAAACACCCCCCCAAGTGAAAATGCAGGGATGCATTGCATGGCAGTGAAAGGGTGACCAGAGGCCTGTGTATTGGCAGACAGTGTTGACTCGCATCAATTGAATTATCTGATTCAACTGACAACACAGCAGATGATGATGGGACAGAAAGCAGGACACATGTTGAACCCTCAGTAGTACAGCCATGTGTGCAGAAGCCGCTACATCAGTTGAACAGAGTCAATGGGCCTGAAACGGGGGGAGGCCTGTGCCCCGCACAGACTGTGACACCCTAAATATGTGTGTGATGCAGGACTGAGCCAGAGTGGGCATAGAATGGATGATCAAATGCAAAGAAATGTAGGTCATCCTCGACACGTACTACAATGATCATCCAGTCAAGGACACATATGGGCATGTATGGAATACACATGGAGCATGAATGGGAACTCATGTCCCTGCGGAGCATCTGCCATCTGCACAGACCAAGTGAGACACCCTGCATGAAGGGCAGAGGATGTACCCCACTACATGTGTCTGGCAGGTTGGCTGGTGGAAGTTTGCATGTACACAGGAGTCTTGAACAGGCCATTGCAGTACGCCAACATGATGCACACCTGTGCAATGTCGAAATTTGGGTGTAGGGGAGTACCCGCATGCATGCAGAGGTCACATGCACATCAGTCATGCAATGACATAGTCCCAGTGCTGAGAGGAAACACACCCCAGGCTACATGCAGAAGGGCCATTGAGCTGGAACAAGGACTGTAAGGGCAGCCGGGTGACTAGCATGTGAACAGAGTGCAAGTGTTGTGGTGAGGACAGTCCCCATCTGCTCTACATGTCCACTATCCTGCACAGCAGGCACGCATCAGTTAAGCATGGCATGACTTGCACATGAGAACCATGTACACATGACATGCAGTGGCAGTCAAGCACAACACATCACACAAGCAAAACACACATGTCCTCAAAGAACAGGCGACAACACTCACTGGACGGGGCATCAAAGTCCTGCATCTCTCCCACTCCTTCGACCATTCCTGTTGGTATGAACTCTGCAACAAGTGATCGTGCGGAGTGAGGTCTTCCTCCTCAGGTGGTGGCCCACTGCCAGTCACTAGAGTCATGTTGTAATTAGAGGCACGCTTCGCCTTGGTGCTGCGTTTGAGGTCATCCCAACGCTTTTTGCACTCTTGCGCTGTGCACACCTGATGGCCGAATGCACTCACATGATCTGCAACTTGCTTCCAGTGGGTATTACGATGGGCAGCCGTAGTTTGACAATTCGGCCCCACTAGCTTGTCACGGTTGTGTTCCTGCACGTAGTCCACGAGGAAGTCCAGTTCCTGCTTGCAGAAATGCTTCTCGATGTGACAGAGGCCGTAGCTGTGGCTGGGGTCCCAGCTTGTACTGTAGGTGCAACCTTCCTCCTCTTGAACGCTGGTCCGGACCCTGGCTGGCAAATGCTGCCCTGATCAGTATGGGCAGTGGCGCTGGTGGAATGAGCGAGGGAGTGGCAGGTGGAACATGGAGTGAAGCCCTGACTTGCGTCTGTGGCTGCTGGGTGCGCTGGAATGGACCCTGCGCAGCAACATCCGCTGTGCCAGGGTCATTGACCAGGACTGTCCTGGTTGGTAGACTCACAACCGGGGTGGTGTCGGCTGCATCTGCCCCTGCACTTGCCAACACCTGGTTGGTTGGGGCAGCAGGTGACATTACTGCCCCAAGGACACGTGCCTCGGTCAGGGCAGCCCTGCGTGCAGCTACGGTGTGCCTCCTGACCTCCTGGAAATGTTCCATGGACTCTTCAAGTGCCAACGCAGCCTGCACTGGCAGACCCTGAGCCTGGGTGGTGGTGTCCACAGCTGCACCTGCAGCTACCATTACCCTTGGGCCCGTGGCAGTCGATGAAATGGACTGCCGGGTCACATGGGCGCCAGTGCCAGATGCAAGAACTGCATCTCCTGGAGCCGCAGGGGGTGGTGTCATGACTGCACCAACATGTGGCACAACATTGTGCCGAGCTGGCACACTCCTGCCTCTTCCCCCTCTGCAGCCACCCTGGACACCCTGGAGTCCCCCTACTCCCTGGTCACCCCGGCCACATCCCTGACCACGCCCACCATGTGGAGTACACCCAGCTGAGGCGCCCCTCACCATTCGTGGCCTCCCAGCCATGGCACAGATGGAGTAGTGCCGGCACATATGGAGTAGTGCCAATGGGAGGTGTACACGACAATTGTCCTGGGCAATTGGGGTGAAGGGGGTGGGATACAAGATGTTAACAGCACTCCTGCACCTGCAAGGCTGTATGTGATCCCGGTGATAAAGTGAAGGTTCACGCAACGCTCAGGTACCCCAAAACTGCAGTAAAACCATGCACGCAACCCCCGGTAGCCCACGTGTGTGGAATTAACCTCCCGCAGTATGCGGTGGCACCCAGGGACACGAAAAACACGTACGCGTGGGACACGCAGGCTACTATGACCTCGAAAATGGGTACGCGATATACAGGGGCACCCGCAGTGGGAAAATAGCGTGTGCGACTCACCGTCAGACTAGCATGAGAATTAAAAATACGCATAGCCAATACCCCCGCCAAAAGAAGTGATACATCCTTGATCCGCTGTGAAGTTGTGATGGCGCGCAAAACAACACAAAGTAGCAACACACATGTCGGTCTCCACAAAAGGCATGTACAGTGAACTGCTGGGACCCGCTCACCTTTAACCTGTGCTGAGGGACATGCCCGTGCACGTCACGTCTCTTACACGCTTAGGCCCTTTGCTCGGATCACACGCATTAACACGCGGACTTCTATTTTTTCACGTGCTGAATCACTAGGCACCCGTCCAGAGGGAAATGCCCGCACGCAAAACGCCACATACAAGCTTACGCGCTAAGGGCCTTTCCTCGAAATACACACTGACGTGCAGTTTTTTCACATGCCAAATCACTCTGTATCAAGCTGGCCACGCGACAACACACGGAAGACCACGCTCCTGCCCAGAAGGCCATTTTCCTGCCCCCCAGAACCCTGAGCAGCCTCCCACGAGCCATCTGCTGCTGCCTGCCTGCTGCCACCGTGCCCTGCCATTTGGTGCCTGCACATCTGCCATCTCCAGGGGTCCAGTTGCTGTGACCACCCCTGCTGGAACAGATGACTCCCGACTGGTATTCCATCGCTCCACAGCCCAGCCCCAGGACCCTGTTGCCCACCCACCCCTCCCTCGGGGGTTGCCATGTCCGACACAACACCTTCTGGCACCAGTGGAATCCCCAGCCAGAGAGTCAGAGGGCTGCCAGATTCACTTCCAATAAAGTTGGCATCCTGATGGAGCAAGTCCTGGGGCAGTATGATGCCCTCTTCACACCATTGCGCGCCGACAAGGAAGGACGGAGGAGGATCTGGACGGACATAGTGGGTGCCATCAACGCAGAGGGGGTGGCACCCCGCGACATCAAACACATCCAGAAGCGCTGGGAGGACTACAAGTCCAGGACCCTCAAGAAGAGGCCCGGCACCTCTTAGATGCAGCAGATGCAGTGGGGCGCCAGGGCCATCTTACCAACCAGCAGAAGAGGGTCCTGGAGCGCATTCACCCAGTGCTTCACCACCAGATGCTCAGGATGCAGGCCCGTCTGGAGTCGAGCGGTAAGTGGCCATGCATTGCTGTGTGAAACAGGGCATGTTGCAGTGTGCTGGTAGTCAGCTACTTGCCTGTATGTGTGACATAGGCCATGTATTGATATGTGTGTGCAGGGACATCATGGTGCTGCATGTGAGACCAGTCATGCGTGAACCACATGAATGGTGCATGTGTTACAATGCAACATGCGGAGCAGCATGCGGAATGCACACATTAATGCATGCCTGTCTCTGTTCTTGGACATGGATGGGGTGTGAGAGATGGGTACTGCTGTCATGGACATGTATGGTGTGCGTGTCTGTGTGTCTGAGTAGCGTGTGTGACTTTGAAATGTCATGGATGCATGACACATGTCCGTGACGATGTGTTAAATCACTGATTCTGTCTAGTCATCCTTGGATCCACTGTGTCTGTGGTGTACAAGGCCAGATGCATGAGCCTCCGGTGATGTGTGTGCATGTGATCAGTATGACCCATGATGCATGTGAGATTAAACCCAACATTGTATGTTAATAGAGTCCCTTGGACATGGATGTAAATGTTGATTTCATGCGCCATGCCTATTTCTGCATGTGTGTTGGCTGCATTGACCCATGTGTTGTGGAGGGACATGATGGAAGTGACGTTTGACAGTGCCACTCATGTGCTATTGCTTCCTTTCTAGGGGACTAGTGTACTGTACCCTGATGCTTGTGTTCTATGTCTCCCTCTACACAGCGGCGAGTGAAGAAGATGGTGGGGACAGCGCTGTGGAGCAAAGCGTCGGGGGTGTCTCCACCGGCCGGCGACGCAAGGCCAGCCACCCTCCCAGGAATTACCATCATCCGCGAGCGAGGGGACTGGTGCCCCGTCTGCTACTACGGCTGCAGCAAAAGGGGCGGGTGTCCCCCCCAGGGGCTTGCGATGGCATAAGGCAGTGCGGAGCCATCCAGGTTGGTGGTGGGCACATAGGAGGAGGAGGCCGCTACTGAGCCGCACATGGGGCCTGGTGAGGGTCGTACCACTGGTGCAAGTGGCGCAGTCCAGGGCCAGGGGCAGGAGGCAGCACAGGTCGCTGTGGACGGGCCTGTGCATGTCACTTTCCCTGACCCTGTGACTGCACCACCATGCACCAGCAGGGATGCCCCATCCCAAGCCCGTCCGCAGGTAGGGGGGAGGCCCACGTCATCTGGCACTCCAATACCTGCGGATGAGGAGACCCGGGACCGTATGGAGTCCGTCCTGATTGGTGTTGCGTTGCGCACGCATGACATTTGTGATGACGGCAGGTGCCCCTCAATGCTGGGTGGGTGGGGGTGCAGGGGGACATGCGTCGGGGCCTGCTGGCAGGTGCCCCTCAATGCTGGGTTGGTGGGGGTGCAGGGGGACTTGAGTCGGGGCCTGCTGGCAGGTGCCCGTCATTGGTGGGTGGGACATGTGTTGGGGCTCACAAGTGCATGGTGCCATGTTGGCTGCCTGCGGGGCGTGCCCAGGGAGGATGGGCTGCCTGCGGGGCATGGCCAGGGTGAATGGGCTGCCTGAAGGACATGGCCAGGGGTGTAAGGTAGTCTGCTGTGGTGTTGGCTGCTTGCAGGCCCTGGGGTGGGGGTAGGGGGCACACCCGGGAAGACCCACACTGACAAATCGCATGTAAAACTCCCTGCACACCCTTCAGAATACATGTACCCCTCTTGCGCTAGCGAAATCATGTGTAAAACTCCCTGCGCACCCTTCAGAATAAACGTACCCCTCCCGCGCTAGCGAAATCACGTGTAAAACTCCCTGCGCACCCCTCAGAATAGACGTACCCATCTCTCGCTAGCGAAATCGCGTGTAAAACTCCCTGCGCACCCCTCAGAATACACGTACCCCGCTCGCACAGGGCCTATCGCGTGTGAAACTTCCTGCGTACGCCCCAAATACACATACCACACTCTCACAAGGCCTATTGCGTGTGAAACTTCCTGCGTACCCCCCATATACACGTACCACGCTCACACAAGGGCTATCGTGTGTGAAACTTCCCACGCACCCCCCCAAATACACGTACCCTACTCACACAAGGGCTATTGCGTGTGAACATTTTGTGCACCCCGAAATACACGCAGCCACCCATCCACCCTGGACATGCCCCACAGGCAGCCCACTCACCCTCCCCATGCCCCACAGGCAGCCCACGCCACAGGGGGGTGCTTTTTCTATGCAATTTACCTGGCGCAAGCGGGGTACGTGTATTCCGAGGGGTGCGCAGGGAGTTTTACACATGATGGGCCTGGTGCGAGCGGGGTACGTGTATTCTGGGACGTGCGCAGGGATTTTTACACGCGTTTTGGTGGTTTAGGGGCTGTATGCTGGTCCACTGGCCTGTGCGCCAGGTACTGGATTTGTGCGATTTCTTTGGCGCACGGGGCGGGGTTGGGGGCGTAACTGGTGCTGCTGCAGGGTCGCTGCACCAATCTGCGCCATGGCTGGTTATGCATGTTGAAATCCATGAATACGCTGTGCGCTGAAATGGATTTTGGCGCATGCGGCTGGTGCAGACTGCCGCACGCGCGAACACTGTGCGCCAATCGCGTGCAGCACTTGTGCGCCCATTTCTATGAATTACCCACTAAATGTGTTGGCCTCCAGGAAATGACCACATTAAGCACAGCAATATATGAAATCACATTGATAACTTACTACACAATCATTATCAGTAAAGCACATATCATGAGTGTGACACATGCTGGGCAATCCATGACCCTCATTTGATTGTTGTGAGGTTGTTATGCTCTGAGTTCGGCTCATCATATAACTCAAAAAGTTATTATGATTCAAAACAAGGACTTTCCAAAGAAAAGTCACAATACATGTTAACTTTGATAAACATCACTTCAATCAGGAAAGTTCTGCTGCTGCAGGTGTAGAATGATGATCTCAGCCACTTCCAGCTCCAGGGACCATGTCTCTGAAGAGCCGAGGCAGATCAACTGGTCTATGTGCTATCTCTATATAACCAGGTCTGGGAGGAAGAGAGAGAGCGCTTAGAGCCGGCTCAGTGAAGAAGTAGGCTCCATGCTGAGACTCATCCCACCTGCTGTCTTTCTGCTCCACATAATTACTACATGTCATCATTTCCCCGCTTGTGAGACTTCATCCATTCCCTACTTTCAGAGACAGAATGCTCTCTTCTTTAGTGTAGTGAAGCAGCCAACCTGACCCTGGATGAGACTGTCCAGGGAGTAAGTAGGTGTGATACTATCTAGACTGAAAGCGAAATTCTGTTTTTTTTCTTTTTTCAGTTCCGTGTTAACATTATGATGCATCAGTATTTGAAAATATACATGATTTTATATTTAGTGTGTTGTGTGTATTGTTGTTTTTCCCTTGCTTATGAAGGGCAGTGCACCCCTGCCCATCTTCCCTAGCCACCCAATCCATTGCATTTGAATCAATGCCTGTGCTTCTATTGGCCACTATTGTGTGTCCCTGTGAATACTTATGAATATGTTATTTGGTGGGAACATTGTTGCACTCTTTTGAAGATCACATGTGGTCTGTAGTGGGCCCATGCTCCGCGTTCGTTCCCTCCCTCAACCCCTTCATGACCCTGTCTGTCTATTAACGTGGCAGTGGGAGAACTGTTGAGTTGATTGAGAAGGTCACCTGCACCATCGCAATGCAGAGATACCTTTGCCCAGACTTGCTTATAATAATTGAAGCGTAGCATTATCCCCTCATTGCCGTTTTACTTTGGATGGTTCTATATCAGCCATCTCCTATGCAAGACCTGTTAAAAGGTTTTCAGTGGAAGTTTAGTACAGCGTGATACAGTGGTGGATCTGTAGGAGGACTGAGGGAGCGGCCTCCCTCTAGGAACACACTCCATGTCCCGAAGCACTGCCCTACTGCCTTATTTGAACTAATGCTAAACCTATACTGCAAGCAAGCACTGTAAATGTGTCACTTGCTTTGCTTTTGCGCAGGACATATACCGTTTTAAAAAGGATCTGTGTCTATTCCAAGCTCTGAACGTCTATGTGGTGGCCACGCACTACTTCTGCATGCTGGGCCCAGTGATGACCAGGGAGCATCTCAGAGATTACTTATCATGTTAATGAGATTTATAGTGCTTTTATTCGGGCCAAGCTCTGAACGTCTATGTGGTGGCCACGCACTACTTCTGCATGCTGGGCCCAGTGATGACCAGGGAGCATCTCGGAGATTACTTATCGTGTTAATGAGATTTATAGTGCTTTTATTCGGGCCAAGCTCTGAACGTCTATGTGGTGGCCACACTCTACTTCTGCATGCTGGGCCCAGTGATGACCAGGGAGCATCTCGGAGATTACTTATCGTGTTAATGAGATTTATAGTGCTATATTCGGGCCAGCAAAACACCAAGACCCTGGATCTCTGAACTTATTATTGAACTCAGAATAAAGTCAGGTGAACATCCTCCTGACAATGTTGCAGAGTCGGTAGCAAGCAGCCACTGGCAGTGCCAAACCACATCTTCCAACAGTTCAGCTGTGCATAGGATTTTGGTGCAACAGGTAGTAGTAGTATGTCATGTATGTAGCTCCTTTAATCCATTAGTACGGAATCAATGTCCTTGTTGAGGGGTGGGTGGTGCCCTCGGGCAATCGAAGACCATGGTATGGGAAATTGTTAGGACAGATTAATATCTGTTTGTGCATTTAGTAAAAACAGGGATTTGAGTGGCATGCCGAGCCCCTGTAAACTACCCATAAAGGTCAGGCATGTGGATGAGTGCTGAGATGGGGTCAGGAGAGAGCCTGTGTAGGAGAGACATGTTATGTGTCCAGCTAAACCCAATTGTTTGTCATAGGACGTAGCTGCATGCTGATGGCAGAGATGTTGAGCTTTGTTTTTTAATCTGGTGTATGGAGGCGAGTGCGTGCAGGTAGGCGGCCATGCCCGTGGCTGGTGTCCACCAAAGTGGTGCCTAAATACATACCTTGAGCTTCAGTTGGAGCATTGCTTTTCATGTAGCCGTGTAATCAGATCGTCCAGTCTGCTCCGAGAATACACTTTACCTTGCTCTGGAGAATATAATGGGGAGGCACTGTCAAGGCTTGGTGTCATGCAGGTAATTGTGAAATGGGGAAAGACCGTCGGGTTGCTGGAGGGTTCCAGGTTACTGGAGGGAATAACCAGGTTTTGAGGACCTTGTTTCTTTTCTTTTCAGAGTTTCTGGAACACCACTTTACCCCTCTAATCTGGCAGCAGCTCGGCATGGTAGAAAGATGCTGCCTGGGGACTTCAAATGGTTGAGGAGAGGCCTAGTTGCTTGCATTCTGTATGTGTGCTTAGGCCTGGAGAGGGGGCATGAGAGAAGCGTGAAATGAAACAGTGCATTTTCATATATCAACAGTACAACCACCTGCAGTTCAGGCTTGGAGTAAAGGACCATCTGCAGCCAGACACAGTTTACTCCCGCCTATTCTGCCATTATGTGACTCAAGCTTCTTATATAAAAAGCAATTGAGCACTTTTGAGTGTGCAGTGGGCTTTAAGATTAAGTTTAGTTGTCTTCACACTGCAAATAGACCTCTTATTTGACTGTCGATACTACTCGACGTTAGACTTCCCTTTATTGGATGAGATCTTTTGTCCCTGACATTGGACATAGGCCCTCATTACGACCCTGGCGGAGTGGGTTTACGCCAGCGGTATTCGCGGCGGACCCGTCCGCCCTACTACGAGTTCCCGTAGCGCCATGGAGCCGTTTTCCGCCTGGTTTTTCCGGGCGGAGAAATCCATGGCGCTACGGGACCTTGTTGTTAATTACGCCACCGTATTTTACGGTGGCGTAATTAACGCCTTCCCCACTCCCATTATACCCTATGGGGCAAAAATGGGAATGGGGAAGGGTAAAATGGGGAATGGGGATTTACCGCCCCGCCAAGGTCGGAATGGGGCGGTAAATCCGCCAACCCCCATGGCGGTATCGGCAGCTTTCCGCCGTGCTCCATGGTGCATATTGCACCGCGATCTCCGCCAGGGTCGTAATGAGGGCCATTGTGTTTTGCCTTAATCTAAGGTAAGATCACCTCTCTTGGATGTTCAGGAATGCAGCTACGAAGGAGACGTTCTGACTTGAAAGGCCAATTACATATTTTTTGCTGAAGGGGTGTAGTAGGTACTGTTTCTCATGCCGTTGAACGGATCATTTGTGAATAAGAGCACTGTACACAACCTGCACGAGAGCACCTGTTTAAAAGTAAAGTCCCCTTACATAAATACTGAGAAAAGTGAATGTTTTAGGGTTTGTCAGTTGGGAGTTGGGAATGTAATGTTAGCAAGTTCATGTTTCCACTTGCTTTACTTTGTGTAAAATGGTGCTGTATAGCGCAACTCCTAAACTTTTGTTGGCTACTATAGGCCTCATTACGATTATGGCAGTGCAGGTTAAAATGGTGGTGAATCCATTACTGCTTAATTTCCACACAGCTGATCTACAAGTTGCTGCTAAAATCGGCAGAATTACCACCAGCGAAATTTCCACTGGTGGTTATTCCACCAAAATCCCTGTGGAGCTCTAGGGACTACAAAAATGGGAATTATCACCACCCTACCACTACTTTAAATCCTGTGGTGAATCCGTGGCACCAAGTGGTGGTAACGGTAAGTGAGTGCTGTAGTAATTCAGCAGATTTACCGCTGGATCACCACCTGACTCACAATGAGGCCCTTTACCTATTTCACAGGGCTAAATAAATAAGCTATCGCTAGCCACATAATCCATAATGAATGAGTGAGTTGCAGCAAACATTAAAAACCTCTCAGGCAGCACACACGTACGTATCACCTTTCACAGCTGGGGCTAATGAATTAGGAAGCATGCACTAAGTTTGCTTTTTGAACACTGGTTGGAAGGGCCCAACACTTGACTCTTGTATGTCACATAGCTTTTGTCACTTCTTGGGCCGCGGATGCAGGTGTCTTTGCTAGGTCATTTATTTTTAATCAAGACTTATTCTGAGATTGTGGGGCTGCTGCTTTGAAAACAAAGGTATTCGGTGCACTAATTACAGTATATATAAAGAGCGTCTGGAGGCCGAAAACCAAAGGTGAGCTTTTACAAAATAGGGAGGCTTGCAGGGTGTACTTTTCATATGTTTAGAGGGGCAAGAATTACACAAGTAGTTTGTGAGATGGAGTAGAACACATTTGCTTGGTTTATGAAGTCTCATGTGACTAATATGATGCAGAGCCCTCTCCTTCCCCATCTACCTGTAGGGAACATGTAATACAGGTGAATAGAAGAATGGGAAAGGCAACTGGGAGGTGATAAAATACTTGCTACAATAATGACATGCAGCCCCCTCTAGCATAGTCTATTTTTATGAAAGGGATTTATAAAGCAAGAACACAGGGCAAACAATGTATCACTGTTTAAAGGGATCCCTGGGGTTATAGGTTTGCAAATAGGATGCAGGGGTAATAGATGAGCAGGAAGCTTGGGGCTTAAGTGCACAAGACATTACAGTTTTGGTAGAATGGCACAGGTAAATCTGGCGGGATACCACCAACACAGTAATACCATTCCTGCCACTTTGAATGCTGAAATTACCGACATATTCTAAGTGGCCCAGACACCAGTTAATCCCCCTTCACTGCAGCTTGGCACTGTACAATATGTGACTGAAATCATAAGTAAAATACCCTGCATCAGAGAACTTCAGGATTTAACCTACAATGTAAAATACAACCACAGAAAACCAAGCTAATATCTTTCTCCCTCCCAATTGCCTATTTAAAACAGATTGTCTGAATAAAGACTCTCCCACACTCTTGACACAATATTGTCGTATATTAGTGTAGGCTTCTGCACAATAACATTTTATTTGAGTCCATTCATGAACTAGCGGAAAGTGATGCACTTCCAACTAGGGGCCCCCCACACCAGTGATAGTTCACTTCTGTCCAGACTCACGGGTTGGGCAGAATATCTTCTGTTTAGTTTAGTTTAGTTTATTTATAAAGCGCACCTAATCCTGAGGTATCTGGGCGCTTGAACAATGGTTACAGAAAATGGTTACAGACACTGGTTACAGACACAACAAAACAAAATAAGCACAGATGACTAGGGTTACATATCCAGCCAACTGACAAGAACAAAAATGACTGAGGGAAACAGCCAATATGGAAAGCAGAAGTGAGTGCGAGTCTGCTTATATTGCCATGCAGCTGCTCGGTATACAAGACATTGAATAACAGGAAGTCAACTGAGTCAGTACAGATAATCAGACTTGGGGGGGATTCAACAGATTTAGTGTTTCTGGGTGAAAATCCATTATTTTACTCTTTAGTGGCCCCAGCAGGGCCCTGCCTCAGACCGATATCTTTAAGCCTGCCAGGGCTCTGCCCTGCCCATCCCCGGCCCACTTAAAGACATATATAATAAAAAAAGAAAGTTGGATGTTTTGACTCCATGAATAAACACTGGTCTGAAGACCTTCAAAAGTGAATTATTTCCAGATTTGAAGTTTGCCAATTGAGGAAGAGTGCAATCCCTAAAAGCAACTGGATGACATCACTGTAATCAGTGACAACAAATTAATTGTAGTTCATTCAGCCTTATAACAACTGGAAAGAGAAGGGTTGAATTGCCGTACTGATGAAGTCTTAAGTTGTAGGTTATGTTATAACTGAGAATTTGAAGGCCTAATAGTTGTAGTTTTTCTGAAGACATTCCTGACTCAGCAGAAATTTGGCAATGTCTTCTCAGACCTTGAAGTTTGTGCAACGTGAGGTTTTCACGCTGAACGACACATGTAGAGCAAGCGTGAATTAATGGTTGGACAACTGTCATTTTAAGGAAGAAAAAATGATGAATTACACACCGTTGTGACTTAGTCCTTAATCCCCTTTCCTCCATACTGCATGGGCGTCCCTTCCAAGGGACGGGAGACAAACCTTTTTTAACAGAAAAAACCTTACCCTTTAAATTTAGAGTGGTGCAGCCCTAGGAGAATGCGCTACCCGGACTTCGCCCACCAGCACCAATCCTCAGTCCCCATTGATGCTTCGACAATATGTGCACTGAACGGTGTGTGAAGCAGATATATATGTGCAGCACAAACATGTTCTGGGGTCTGATGACAGGCTGCATGAAATGTGTTTTTGCAGAGCCTTTTGGAAATATATTGTCAACTAAAGCATCACAAACGTGTACTTTGAATTGGCAGTGTCAACTTAAATTGTAAATGTGGGTACCGAGAACATTTTAGACAATTCTTCTGTGTATTGTTGCTAACATGAGAGCTATCTTTTGTAGTTTTTTATTCACCTCCCCAACCATGATTCCTGCCCGCTTGTGCTGCCATTCCTTCCCCTCCCACTTGCGCTGCCATTCCTATTCGCGCCTTCCTGTGCTGCCATTCCTTTGTCTCCGTTTTGTGCTGCGATTCCTCCCCTCTTTCTTGTGCTGCCATTTCTTCCCCTCCCTCTTGTGCTGCCATTTCCACCTCTCCCTCTTGTGCTTCCTTCTTTTTTCCCCTCCCCTTTTTTGCTGCAATTCCTTCCCCTCCCTCTGGTGCTGCCATTTCCTCCACTCCCCATTTGTGCTGCCATTTCCTCCACTCCCCATTTGTGCTAGCATACATTTGTAGGTCCAGCCGAGCATACAAAAGCTACGTTACCAATAGTAACCCCAAAAAGGAGCACACACCAGGCAAGAAGTAACCTTGTTTATTACGGCTGGGCGGGCACATATCAAACAGCACAGCAGAACAGAGTGATTGATGAGTGCTGACAAACTGAATACAGTTAACAGCTACATTTCAAACTTCACGTCTATTCTGTTCCCAGGAAGCTCACTGGTTAGACTTTGTGATACCCCTAAAGTTCGACATACATTGGTTAGACGTGATTGGAGCAAAACGATCCTGCCCCCTCCCGGCTCAACCCCTCCTCATGTGGCACCACTTTACTTCCTGCCTTTCCCCACGAACAATTTGCAATTAGTAATGGTATAATTTATTTATTTATGTATTTAGTCATGTATAAAGCGCACCTAACCCAGAGGCATCAGGGCCCTGGTTACAGTAAGTGTATTGAGCTTAAAACATAGTACAATCATTTTAGTTTCGTGGTGCTGTCAGTTCAGTTTCTGACGGTTACAGGTAATACACCAACGCTCAATGAAGGTTGAGTTAAAGTAAAGGTATTTTAGCTACACATACTACAGAGTAGGTACAGGTTAGTCCAGTCAATTTGGATCCTTACTATTACCTGTAATACCTACAGAGCTCCAGCGTGTATTAGTGTTATGCATCTTGTGTGAAGATCCAGCTTTTGAGGCTTTTGCAAGAAGGACCAGAGGAATGTTTCGGCCCTTAGGTGGAGACGTAGGGTATTCCAATATTGTGCTGCTTCTACCAGGAAGCTGCAGCCCCCTTCTTTCTGTAGTTTAATTTTGGCATTCAGAGTAGATGGGAGTCGGTTTAAACGAGTGTCTTTTCTTGAATTTGTTGGCAGCCCCCTCCCCCTCAGTCACGCAAGTGGTAGCTGCATCCCCTTGTCTGGTGCTGAATCAGCACCTTCATTATACCTTCTCCTTCCCCTTCACGCTTTCAGTTCTTCCTTTGAATGTTGTACAATGCTTGTATGTGCTGTTACTTGCCTGGCAGGCATCTTTTGGATTTTTCCATTCTCCATAAATCTGACCTGTATACTCCCCATCAGAACAGCCAATCCTCATTTCCCCCCATGCTAAATGTAAAATGCAATAAATAACTACAAAGGACAAAATTATTGGCTTTGCCGGTGCTTCTTTTTTCTTGGTCGGGTATCCTGAAATCAGTCAGGTTGGTTTGGGCTCCTGCAGTCGTATGTGCACAGTGCATTCTTTTTCATTAAACATCCTTGATTTCCTTTGCATAGTTATTTAAACTACTGTCCTTGTTCTTGCGACAAAGTGATTTCTGGGGAGACTCTACAAAACAAAGTCGTAAGAGGTGGCCTTCCCCTCCCAGCTCCACCTTCCTCTTACGTAATTCCATATAGTGGCATGTTATGGACCTACACCCTAATCACTGTACGACATGCAAGGCTGCATTTGGAGAAGGAAGTATGGGATTCTCTCTCCCAGTTTTCCCATTTCCACATACCACATATACATTTAGATATTACCATCCAGGTGACACAATTCTACATGCAAGCCTTCAATGTACTACTATGTGCTAACAGTCCCTTTCAATGGGACCCATAGATGCCATGCTTTAAGGTGGACAGGAGATGTGTTTTCTACCTCTATGGCTTCGATAAAGGCATGCTTCCTGTTAGCCAAAACATGAAATCAATTATCACCTAAAAATCTCATATCAAACTTAAATTTCTACAGTTTAAATATTTTATCAAGTCACCTCTTCGCAGTGGGTCCAGCATCATTTTCTATTTTAAGTACAAGCAAAATTGAATTGGTGGCTGTGCTGAGTAAATTAAAATTCTAAGAAAGGTTCAAATCATTTAGAGAATCAAAGCTCTCTACAAAATAAAATGTGCAGTATCATATTAGGACTATTGGTCTAGCATCCTTGCTGCCAAGCAGCATTGTGGTCTCGGGAACAGGTGTCAATCCTCTACCTGGGCAGCAGCACTTGCACACTCTGTGTAGTGGCCAAGGTCCAGGATGCTCCAGTCCACAGCATGGCTGTTTAAAGCTAAACTGGCAGCCAATGAGCTTAGTTGGTTCCATCATTAACTTGTATCTCCTTCGTGATCACATTCTGGTTACTAACTCTCTTTATACTCAATCAGGTCAGCTGTATCTGCAACTCACACCACATCATCTGCTCCAGTATTCAATTGTCTAGATCAAGAGGGATTCCATGATCCCAGAATAATTGATACACCATAAAAATGTCAAGTATTCCCAGACCGTATTTTGCGGTACTTCCCAGCTTTCTGCTGTTGACCTCTCTGCTCCTTCTTGTCGTACCCCCCAATCCCTGTTCATTTTTTTCTCCTGCTCTCTCCCCATCCCTTTCTTGCAGCCTTTTCAAGAACTAGATGTGGAAGTGGATAGGTAAAAATTGTCAAGTAGTGTTTCTGGACTACCATCAGTGGAATTCCTGGGATCGATCAGTGATAATGGTATAATTAGGTCTGACTACTCAGATTAGGACCGGACATAGTGGTGTTTACCTCCAGCTGATTTTCTGCATAGAATAGCTCGGAAGTTGTAATCAGGACCTACGTGTAGTTTCATGATAAATATATCCATATTCACAGAAAAAAACATTGTTAAAGGGACATTAGGGTTAAGATGCAGTAATAAAAACATACGTAATTCACGGAAGAAACGTTGTTAAAGGGACGTTGTGGTTAAGTTGCACCGTTAAAAACCTATGAAATTCATTGAAGAAAACGTTGGTAAAGGGACAGTATGGTTAAAAGGTAAAATAAAAAAAACTAAGAAATGTGCTCGTTATGGTAATCTATGCAACCAAAACTATCGCCACCAACATGGACTGCTAAGACTAACACCCAGGACATCAAAGATGACATCAAACGGCACCAAGGTTATGAGCCATCCGAAAAAAGTGGTACCCCCGCTAATTGTTTCCCCTCTTGACAAAAAGGCAAAAAAAGCAAAGCACTTTGCAAGAACATTCAAACTTGAGTCTATAATATGCGTAGAATGTCCGCTAACGTTATGCTGCTCCCTCATTGGCTCAGAGGCATGCACAGACACCGAACCAGGAAGTGAGTCCGCGTACCGGACAGAGATATCACTGATTATTTTGACTTACATATTGGGCATTTTGGGAAAATCTCTTTTACATATTAACACCAAATTTGTTCAGGTTTTTGCAAATCCGTCCAGCGGTTTAGGCTGTAGCCGCAAGTAACATTTATTTTCATTCATGTCTATCTGACTTTCAAAGATTTGTGATCCCCCTATACCTCTCCCCACCCCCTGATGAAATTGAACAAAACTTTTTAAAATTATTCAAAGGTGGTTGTATGCTTTTTTGGCATAAGTTTGCAAAGTTATAAGCCACCCAAAAACTGGTCTTCCGATGCGTTGAAAAACTTAACCATAACTACAGGGTCAATACCAAAGACCCTCTAATGTCTACTGTTCCCCAGTTTATGCCCTCAGAATCTTGATGAGAATATATATTTTTAAAAACATTGTCCTTCTGTGATTGGAAATGTACCTTTGTTATTCACATGTTTTCACTGCTTTTGGCACTCTGCCACCTCGATTACCATCATTAGGTTATCTGGCATGTTATATTATCTGGCAGAAAAGTTTTTTCCCATTTGTGCCAGATAATCATGCTTTTACTGTATTCATCTGTTTTGCTCAGCCATTATTCTATGCTTTCAGCTTTTCCTAAAGGGACTTGATGACAGGATGCCTTTCTCCCTTTCTCCTGCATACCTGTGATCATAATGCAGTTAATTTCCATTTGTAAAGGCCCATACCCGTTTTAGCACGTGCAATACAAATAAATAGACACACCCCACCGGGGAATGAGACTAAGAGAACAGGCTGCGAGAGTTAGTCTTTCTTTATAAAGAATTGGCATCCAGAGAACTCTGCTGTCCGAGAGCGCTCTGGCAAACAATACACTTACTATTGATTATAAGGGCAGAAAGCATCATAAGTGATGTCAGACATAAATGTTGCAAAGTTCATCATGGTTGGACCCAAGCTTGTGTTTTATAGGCGCATATAGGTGCTGCTCCTCCGTGGTTGGCTGCTGGGTTGGTGGGAGGGTGAGTTTCACGAGGGCCATCTGCCTGTGTCCAGGCGGGGGTGAGGGTCAGGTCGCTGTTAGGCAGGATGGCCACTAACTAAGCTAACATAATACACTACCATAAAACATGCACTAAATAATAGTCATTACAATTGCTTTGAGTAAATCATCATAAACCTATAAATTGTATTCGTGTAATCGCACCATTACTTATTGGGACTTATATGGGGTACCAGGTTAAGGGTCTTGATCAATATGATAACATCGAGTGCGGGGTGGTTCTGGACTTATCAAAGAGGCTGAGGGGGAGTTGACGTTTGTTAGTGCAGGAGGCAATATACTGTGAAAGAGGTCTGATTTTAGCTATGGGCATGCTGGGGTGGGCTTCGTGGCAGGGTCACATATCTGGTACATCAAGAGAATACCTGCAGGGACACAGGGTAACACTGGCAGTAATTTTCCAACAGCGAGGGTGAGGGGATCGGGCAGGTTTGTGGAGATGGATGAGCTACAAGGCCTGGCTTAGGCCAGTTCTCACACGGGACAGTGATCTCAGAGGAAGAGCAAGATGTTACATTTGTTTTTGTTTCAATTGCCTCTGGCTCGAGCGTGAGAACGGAGCTGCAAAACTTTCAGACACAGTGAGACAGGGTGGGTGCCCAGTGCGCAGTGTGCGCGGCGCTGCTAAGGGGAGAGAAGTCTTTTCGGATTATCCCAGTGAGGCCTAGTCTAAAAGATGGAGTCGAGGGTGCACAAAATGGATGCCACGAGTCTTGCGCAACAGCCCCATCTACGCCAATGCCAGCATAAGGCTGATATTCACTTAAGGGCAATGGAGGCGTCGCCCACCATTGGAAGAGCAAGTGGTCCAGGATGTACTGAATGTATGGCGGGGGGCCCAAACGACCCCTCACTCCCACACAAATTGTTGCACAATATGTTATCAGCATGAACCACAACTCAACACTACAAAGGGAAAACATGTCGAAAATACCAGACATGTTCTGAGCTCCTCACTGTATTATTACCTGTGATGAATGCAATTGGTCGACTGAAAACACACTCTAATGCGATGTGATCACAGTGAATGTATACAGACACAATAATGGGCTTCATTACGAGGTTGGTGGTAACCCGCCGGTGTTACCGGTAGGTTGCCGCTAACCCCGTAACACTGAATCCGGAGCCTGAAATACCGGTGCCACTGCGACATTACAAGTCCCGGTGGTGCAGGAAGTAAGGCGCTGGATTTTGTAACTCTACGGGAGTGGGGAGACGGTAGCATTGGCACCATTGCTAACAGAGCCAGTGCTTCCGTGACAATCTGACTACCGGGGCTGCTGCGCCCGGCAGGTCACACCTGCCGGGCGCAATGGCTCCGGCAGGCACACTCGTATTGTGGCAGTCCGGAAACAAGGGTACCGGTATGCTTACAAGCACCCTTGTTTCCAAACACCAACCTCATAATGAACCCTACTGTATTTTTTTAGAGGCCTGCATCTGCTTCCATTTTAAGAGTGTCTTTTGCTTTTATTTTAGGTAATCAGAACAAACACACATAGAAGTAACTCTGGACAGATGGGAGAAGCAAATCAGACATTGTGGACAGAATTTATCCTGGTGGGTTTCTCTGATATTCCGAACCTGCGGATGCCCATTCTTGTTGGATCTCTCCTGGTTTACCTGGTGACTATTGCAGCAAATCTTCTCGTCATGTCAGTTATTTTTTGTGACACACATCTGCACACACCCATGTACTTCTTCCTCACCAACCTGTCTTTTGCAGACATTTGTTACACATCTGTTATTTTCCCTAAAATGATGGGCAGCTTTCTTTTACTGAACCCGCATGTCACTCTCCAGGAATGTCTGATCCAGGTGTACTTTTTGGCAGCCATGATTACAACAGAATTTATTATCCTGACCATAATGTCCTTTGATCGCTATATGGCTATCTGCAATCCTTTAAACTACAAAATGATCATGAATAAAATGGTGTGTTTCCAAATGGCCACTGGAGCTTGGATTGCTGGCTTCATGGAGCCAATTTTCCACATCGTCCAAATATCTAACTTCTCTTTTTGCAAGACCTTAGAAATTGACCACTTCTTCTGTGATATGACAGCTCTCATTAAGCTCTCCTGCACCAGCACCATCTCCATTGAAAGTGTGACCTTCCTTCTTTTCGTGATAGTGGCATTTTCCTCATGTCTTTTAATCCTCTCATCGTATGTCAAAATCATCTCAGCCATCCTGAAAATCAAAACCAATACACAGAGGAGCAAGGCTTTCTCCACCTGTGCCTCACACCTTACAGTAGTGATTCTTTTCTATGGAGTTCTCATCTTTGTTTACTTACGACCCGCCTCAATGTACTCAGTGAATCAGAGCAAACTAGTCTCCTTACTCTATATTGGGGCCATCCCATTTAGTAACCCCATCATTTACACTGTAAAAAACAAAGAATTCAAGGATGCCTTGAAAAGAAGGAGATGTAGAAAATGTTAGAATGAAGAACTAGAATACTATATAATATTATTTCATCACAATGCAGGCACTGAAAATCAAATCCGCTGTATGCAGAGACGTATTTGAGGAGCGGCATTTGTTGCAGTTTATTTTCAATTTACTGGTTGTCCTTTTTTAAATATAAACACAATTTTGCTTCTTGATGTATTAAAGCATGTACTCAATTAAATAAAACATTATATTGTACTGTTGTTGTTTATACAGGAACCTAATCATACATTCACATATCACATACCTCCTAGAACATCAATGATGACATCACAAATATCAGTCATCACATCACTGATGACATCACATATTTGGGCCACTTGTTTTTGTTAACTGACATATGTAGGCCAGGCTGTTTTCTTTACTGACAGTAAAAATATGAACATTCAAAAGGTGGTATATGTGTAGACATTAACCTATATGTATGTTTTTAAAGTACTTTCCTTGGGGTTTGGTTTAAGCTTATGGTGCACATATGTCCAGAAATAAGCAGGCTTTAAACACACAATTCACATAACAATGAACTTTAATATTATTGACTTTTTATGGTGATGTTTCTTTTTTGCTTACTTTAATTTCCCTGCATGTGCCTCTTATTTGTATATGTTGTGCATGTGTATATGTATTGTTTGTACTAACAAAATTATGTAGTAACTCCTGAATTATTACTTTGTATTCCATTTTTAACATTACCAGAACGTTTGCTAAAGTAGCATTCATTAATGTAGTAGCCACATTTGCCAAATTAAACATACTGTACTTCTATGGTGCATGCTGCAGCCATTACCTATATGTATGTATCATTAGGTTCCTGTATTAACAACAACACTCCAATATAAAATTATGTTTGCATGAGTACATTATTAAATGATTTATTTATTTATTTTATTTATTTATTTATTTATTTATTTATTTATTTATTTATTTATTGTATTTGTTGATAGCGCCCAAGATCTGGAGGTATCATGACACTAGTAGAATGCATTTATAAATATAGTTTGGTTACAGGAACAGTTTTGATTACAGACGGTACATTTCAGGCAGTAAAGTTAGGCATATTTGTCAAATAGTGAAGTTTCAATGTTTTTTGCAAAAGATCAGATAAGAGGGTTCTTCTTCGACAGAGGATGGCAGAGTGTTCCAGAGCGTGGGAGCATTAACAGTGAAGCTAGTTACATCTGCTCTTTTCCTGATGAATCTGGGGGTAATAAGGGAGATGGACGATAGCAGGCTGCGTAAGTAAAGCTTTCTCGAGATATGGTGCGGAAGATAAGGTGGACAGTGTTGTGGCATCAACGGTGAGTGATGAATAACATTTTGAACTCAATGCACGCCTTGATTGGTAGCCAATGTGCTGTGCGTCTCACCAGGGAGATGTGATCTGATCGTTTCAGGACACTGCTGGGAGGGCATTGTGTTGGATCAGCTGTAGTTTGTTGAGGTTTTTAGTGGAAGTTCCTGCGGTGAGGATGGCATTGCAAGAATCTAACTTGCTGCTAATAATGGCACTGGTGAGCATGAGGGAGTTGTCAGGGTTAGTTATTTCCTAAATAAGTTAATGAGTTTGGTCGGGCGTGGCTAACCGCCATGTAAGCAGGACTCTCTCCTTGTGGCTCCGCATGATATGCCCTTGATTCTGCTGCTAAACTGCGGCTCTACCCCACCACTGCCGCTGCAATTCACTACGCCCGAAGCTGAGCACCCAGACCACCCGCACACCAAGTCTGGAGGCGCCACGACCTGCAGGAATAAAGATATCCGATCAGCGCCGGAGCGTGTCGGCACCAGGAAAATGGCGCCCACCTAGCTGAGGACGCCGTACGGGAGACACGGCACACACGAACTGAAAGCGCCGAGGACTGGCGGCACCCGAAAAGAAAGCTGTACACCCCCCGCGGCGTCGCCCTGTGCTTCGGCGCCCCCCCCCGAGCCCCGACGAGGCTTTGGGGGGCCCCGGCGCAGAGTGGCCGGCGACGCACCCGGGAGGACAGAGAAGCGCGGACGGCCCCAACGAGCCCGCCCACGAAGAAAAGACCAACAGCCGGAGCTGCGGGCGAGAGCAAGGGAGACCAGACTGCAATCCGGCCCAAGCAGCCCAGGACGAATCACCGGAGCCCCCAAGGACCAGACCAGCACCAAAGAGGAAGCTGTGCACCGAACCAGCACCCGAGAGGAAGCTGCGCACCCTCCGCGGCGACGTCCTGTGCTCCGGTGCCCCCCCGAACCCCCGGGGGGCTCTAGGGGGCAGTGACGCGGTGAGGCCGGCGACGCGTCGCAAGACCCCGGGAGAACAAAGAAGCGCGAACGGCCCCATCGAGCCTGCCCACAAAGGGAGGACCCGGAATCCGGAGCAGCGGGCGAGGGTGAGGGGGACCAGACAGCAGTCCGGCCCCGAGAGGCCCGAGACGAGCCGCCGGAGCCTCCGGGACCGGACCAGTACCTCACCCAGAGCGGAAGCGAGCGCGGAGAGGTCCGCCCAACAAACGGGTAAGGAGAGGGCGAAAAGGGGACCCCAGCCACCATCACCAGCACCCCACAAGGAATAAGCGCCCCCCCCCGCATAAGTGCCCCAGCTTGCTGCACCACAACAATCACAGAGACTACTGAGGCCCGCACAGTATCATCAAAGAACCTGCCCCTGGATTAACGCGCAGAAGGGGGTGCCCCCTGCGGGTGGTGGCCAGCCCCCGGCCCACCTTGCTGCTGACCTACGACCGCAACCACTACCTAAGGCACGCACAGCACCCATAGACCAAGAGCGTCACAGCCAAACGCTCCACCGACCCCACAACACGCAGCGGCCTGCCGGCCTGGCCGGTAGATATGTCAGCAAGAGGCAACAAAAGTAAACAGCGACAGACTACTATGGAATCTTATGCGGCCAGTGGCCCAGCCAACCAGGACACCGACACTACCAACACAGCAACATCACAGGAAAAGACCCAGGAACCAGCAAACTCGCAGCTACTGGAAGCCATTAAAGCTCTACAGAAGACCATGGAGACCAAAATTGACGCCGTAGCAATTGACCTGAACCTGCTACGACAGGATGTCCGTGCCATAGCTAATCGCACCGAAGCACTGGAGACCCAGGTCCGCGAAAACACGGAGGCGAAAACCCTGATGCTTAATGACATGGACGCCCTGAAGCAAAAGGTTAAAAATCTAGAAAACAGGGCAGAGGAAGCCGAAGGGCGGGCGCGCCGCAACAACATTAGACTCCTTGGACTTCCTGAGGGTATCGAGGGGAACGACCCCACGAACTATATTGAGAACCTCTTGCTACAGGAAATTGGAGCCGGCGGGCTGTCACAGGGCTTCACCATCGAACGGGCGCACCGCTCCCTCACCAAACGACCACCCCCCGGGGCCCCACCCAGGCCTGTAATAGCCAAGGTACTTAATTACAGAGATAGGGAGGCGATCCTTGCATTCTCGAGATCGGGGGGCCGCATACAACGAGACTCAGCCAAAGTGGCCATATACCCGGACTATACATTCCAAGTCCAGATGGCGAGAGCCCAATTCATCACTACCAAGGCACGACTGAAAAACGCAGGCCTCCGCTATATGCTACTCTACCCGGCCAGGTTGAAGGTACTACACAACAGCAAAGCGCTACTGTTCGATACAACAATGGAAGCCAGCGAATGGATGGATAGGGAGCAGATCCCAAACATCGAACCTAAAGAGTACAGACCGCGGAAGCAACGCCCCAGGTGACACAGGCCGCCCAACCCTGAGGCTAGACAGACATGAGAATCAAGACACACCGCACCGCAGCAACATAGATATCCATAGGAGCGGCATGAGATACCTAACTCCCCACAAGGAAACAACCGGAGAGTTCCTGCTGAAAGACCCCTAGTATTTTGGGTGCATTAAACCCGCCGTAGGGCGCCTGAAGACCTTGGTCAATGGCGCGGAAACGGGAAAGTCAGAACGGGGGAAACCTCGCTAGACGTGTTAAGTTAAAGGGAAGTTCAAGTTTGTTGGGAAGGGAAACCCAGGTTAGGGGACCCAGTTGGAATTTAACGAACAACAAGTTGGTAGTTATTGTTTACAGGGAAGGGTATCCCAGAAGAGGTACCCAGTTAAGGTTACATGGGTTACAGACCGAGCCCATCCACTGCAGCAACACCTCGAGATTAGCCGAAGCCACTCACAATCCCGCCCAAAAACCACCCACAAGCCCACAACAATGCATAGACCATGGCTGACAAAATTAGAATAATGTCCTGGAATGTCAGGGGTCTAAATAGTTATGTCAAGCAGCACCGCATCCTTTCCTTCATGAAGCGCCACAAAATTGGTATCGCCCTTCTACAAGAGACACACCTTAACGCACCCAAACTCGCCGCACTGGCCAAAGCCTGGAGAGGAACCTGTGTTGGTACCACGTTCTCCACATATGCAAGAGGAGTTTTGATTTGGATTGCACCATCTGTCCCCATCACCCTATCACACACCAAAACAGACAACGAAGGCAGAATGGCCCTGATACAAGGCACCATAGAAGGAAAAGACCTGTGCCTAATCTGCACTTACGCCCCCAACCACAACGCCACCGTCTTCTTTCACTCTCTATACGCTCGCCTGAGCCCTCATATGGAAGGCCTAACACTATGGGGAGGTGACCACAATTGCACCCTAGACCCGCGCATAGATAGAGCAGATAGCAAACACTCCCACCCCTCCCCCCCAGCCAAAGTACTCAATACTCTAACACAGCAACTCGCCCTGAAAGACCTGTGGAGAACACAACACCCTGATGCCAGAGCCTACTCCTTTTACTCCCCACCGCACAACGTGCACACTAGAATTGACACCCTCTTTGTCAGCGAGGAACACCTGCCCCACTTTGAACACACACAATATTTGGCTAGGGTGCTTTCAGATCACTCACCGCTGATCACCACATGGTCCCTGACAACCCCCAGACCCCCCGTCCCGACATGGAGGCTCAGAAGCGAGGCGCTCCTCGACAAATCCTTTAACGAACAAATACGACAAGGCACAACAGACTACTGGCAAACAAACATTGACAGTGTCCAACATATAAACACAGCGTGGGAGGCATACAAAGTGGTAATAAGGGGTGAAATGATAGCCGCAACAGGAGGGGCCCAAAAGCACATTACAGCCCTACTCGAGCGCACTGAAACAGAATTGAGGGACCTGGAATCTGCACCATCCCCTGACCCCTCCCACTTACAGAATATGATCGAACTCAAACAGGCGTGTCTAAGACACTGGGAGACACTAGGAAAGCTAAGCCACGCAAAATACACCGAAAGAAACCACGCTCTAGGTGACAAGCCCGGCAAACTACTAGCGTGGCTATACAAACGTGAGATCCCTAAAACACCCATCTGCATACTCCGGGGCGAAGAAGGCCAGAATATTCACACGCAAGCCGAGATTAACCTAGCGTTCAAAAAGTACTATCAGACCCTATATTCCGACCCCACCCCCCCTAGGAATACGGACATAGAAGATGCCCTCGACAGTATCAGGCTACCACACCTGGACAAACACGTAACCGAGGCCCTAGATAACCCCATCACGCCTGAAGAGGTCACGGCCACCATTAGATCAATACCCTCGGGGAAAGCACCAGGACCCGACGGGCTCCCGGGGGAGTTTTATAAGAACTACGAAGATATACTGGCCCCCTTGCTATCCCAGGTATACAACGAGGCATATGAAGTGGGCCACCTCCCCGACACCATGAACGAAGCGGTCATCATCCCCCTGCTGAAGCCCAACAAAGATAGCCGGGACTGCGGTGCATACAGGCCCTTGTCCATGCTCAATGTGGACTATAAGATACTAACAGCATTGCTAGCTAGGAGACTACAAGCGGCCATCCCACATCTGATACACAAAGACCAAACTGGGTATGTGCATGGACGTTCCATCACTGAAAACCTGCGGAAACTACACCACGTCATACACAGCACAGACAACAAACCCGATAGAAGTGCAGTGGTGTCCCTCGATGCCTCTAAAGCGTTCGACTCGGTCAGGTGGGAATGGCTCTATGCCACCATGACCAAGATGGGAATCGGGCCCACCTTCCTAAACTGGGTCAAGCTCACCTACGCACATCCCACTGCCAGAGTCCGAACCAACAACACCTACTCAGATAAATGGTGCCTCTCCAGAGGAACCCGGCAGGGGTGCCCCCTATCCCCCTTACTCTACATCCTGGCCATCGAACCAGTGGCAGCATACCTTAGGCTCGAATATGGCGATGGGGGCATAACAATAAATGGAGTGTCCCACTTGGTATCCATGTACGCGGACGATATG
Source organism: Ambystoma mexicanum (assembly GCF_040938575.1). Lineage (NCBI taxonomy): Eukaryota > Metazoa > Chordata > Amphibia > Caudata > Ambystomatidae > Ambystoma > Ambystoma mexicanum. Next base: position 69,301,076 of record NC_090925.1, on the reverse strand, counting down.
CTCCTCTACCTGAAAGATCCTGAGCACATACTACCATACATACTCGAAACCCTAGAAGGATTTTCCAGATGCACGGGGATCCTAATTAACCACGATAAATCCTGCCTATACCCCTTAGCAGCCCTAAGCAACACCAGGAAAGAAAATCTCCCCCCATTAGCACTCCGGTGGGAACCCACCACATTCAAATACCTGGGCATCAATATCCACCGCGACCCCAAAACAGAGCATATAATAAACACTGTACGAGCTAAGGAGGGCCTAGCCAAATCAATCGACTTCTGGAGCAAACTTCCCCTTTCGGTGGCCGGCAGAGCGGGGCTGCTCAAAATGGTAGCACTACCGCGACTGCTGTACTACTTCACCAATGTCCCGTTCTACATCCCGCCACAATTCTTCAAAGAACTTAACAAACTTTGCCGAAAATTCCTATGGCACGGGGGTCGATGCAGAGTAGCCCTAGAAACCACACAAAGACCATACGACAAAGGGGGCCTCAAAATCCCCAACTTCGAACTCTATTATCTGGCGGGCCAACTGAAACATGTGATACAGTGGATGGCGGACGACGCCACCACAGACACTCACCTACTACAGCCCAGGAACTCCCCATGGCTGCTTAGAGACTTACTCTGGACTGAGTCGGAGAGGAATCACCGAGACTCATACCTAATTCACCTGGGCATCCGTACCTGGAGGAGGGCCTGCAGAATCGCCAACCTGGTGGACCCCTACTCCCCACAAATACCAATAGCTGCAATGATGTCACACAGACCAGAAGACCTGAAAGTGATTAGAAATGTATGGGAACCCCTGGGCATAGCCACCCTGGGAGACCTGGTGGACGACCAAGGCATCCTCAGTTTCACCGAACTGCAAGAAACTACGGGAATACCGCCTGGTCAATTCCTCCTACACGGGGCAGTAGCGAACAAACTCACAAAACGATGGCCAGAGATAGAGACCCTTGACACCGGCCACGAAGCCATCGAGAACCTACTATGCACGGCGGAGGGAGGCCACGAAACCTCGAGGCTCTACGAAACCCTACTAAACTGTGCCACGCAACAAAGCCTCAAAAGTAGGGATAAGTGGGAACTTGAACTTGGCGAGAGGTTCGAAGACAAAGAGTGGGATGCAGTGATGCGCTACCACAAGAAAGTATCCCGGAACTCACGGTTCCAGCTCATACAATTTTACATTATACATAGGGCTTACCTCACCCCGCGCGTCATCTCCAGATTCAGCAACACGAGCGCTGCGTCATGTCCCAAATGCCTGGATACCTCTGCGGGAATGACCCACATGTTCTGGGGATGCCCGGCAGTTCAAACCTTCTGGTCACAGATCCAAACCAAAGCAGCCAATGCGGACATTACGCTAGACGTACAATCCCCCAAAGCCTGCATCTTGGGTCGATACCCCAGGAACAAAAAGAACAGGTCACTGAACAAACTCAAAGACCTCATGTACATCTTAGCAAAAAGAAGAATTGCCATGGCCTGGAAAAGCCCCAATGCACCAGACGCGACAACGTGGTGGGAGGATTTACGCAGATGGACCACAGCCGAGACGGGAGCATGGGAACTGGCACAGAGACACCAGAAGATTGACACCTCAGACGACCTACTACAGTGGGTAGCACTTACGGTATCCTTGTTCCACCCTACGGAAAGTAGCTCCACCGATGGAGACATAGACAGCACAAACTAGCCTAGAGGCGCAAGACTGTAGCGCGAGGTTGTGTGCTCGGTCTTGGGGGGAGGAGGGTGGGGAAAAGAAGTGGACACTAATCCTTCAATGGCTCGGAAGACACTATGTTTGTATGTTCTTATTGTTATAAAAAATAATAAAGAAATTTTAAAAAAAATAAATAAAAAAAAGTTAATGAGTTTGGTCGAGTCGCCGGCGCACAGAGCTACCGCCTTGACAAGTTTATGCATGTTTAGTTCTGAGTCAAGATAAACCCCCGGCGTTTTAACATGGGTTGATACTGGTGTGATATACCTGTCAATGCAGAAGGAGGTAAACACAGGGTCAAGGAGCTAAAGGTGGTGCGCAGAGCTGACAATGAGCAGCCCCGTCTTGTCATCTTTCAGACATAGATGGTGGTTAGCCATCCAGGCCTGAATGTCTCTGTAGATAAGGTTGATATTTGCTGAGTCAAGTTCATGGTTGCCCGTGAGTTTAAGAAGGACCTGCATATCATCAGCTATGTTTTGTTTGGGATTTATAACCTGTCCAGTGGTCAAAGAGTGGTTTAATGTACATATTGCACAATGTAGGTGAGAGGCAGGAGCCTTGTGCGACACCATATGTGACAGAGATGGGGTCGGCTGCCTTTGACCAGGCACAGATCCTGGAGGTTCGTCCACTTAGGAAGGAGTTGATCCAGTTGGCCAATTCGAGGGAGAGGTTGAACGTGACAGTGAGGTATTGCAAAGGATATTATGGTCAATGAGATCAAAGGCAGCCGAGAGGTGCAATAGGAGGAGGATGGCGAGACCCCCGTGTCCCGATGTGGTCAAACTGAGTCTTTAGATCGAAGAGGGCAGATTCTGTGCTGTGTCTGAAACCAGACTGGCGGGTGCCAGGTAAATTGTGGGTTTGGAGTTGGGTGTAAGTGGTGCGGTTGAGAAATTAAAGGAGGCAGGGCACTGTCGTGATTGGGCAGTAGTCAGTGGGGAGGGTGGGGCTGAGAGAGGGTTTTTTAAGGAGCAGAGTGACACAGGCTTCTTTTATGGAGTTAAGTCCTGAGTAGGCATTGAAGGAGGGTTTGATACATTTAGCAATGATGGGTGCAAGGGGGTGTGCAAACATCTTGATGAGGTGGGCTGGACAGATGTTGCTTGTGCAGTTAGATGCTTTTAGGCTTTGGATGGTAGTGAGCATGTCTGTCATGGAGACGGGGGAGAAATGGAAGGCGGTGATGGGTCAGGGTAAATCTGGTTGGGAGAAGGGATTTCTTGAGAATAGTTTTGTTTCTTGATCTTAATTTTATGGTTTTGTTCGCCAGGGTAGATTGTACAAGTGAGCACCAGGCTTTGTCTTTTGGGAATCTGGTGGTAGGATGTGCTGAGGCTTCAAGCTCCTTGATGATTTAAAAGAATTAACTTGGATTAGAACTAGCTTTGTTTATTCAGGTATTCTAGATGCTAGCTTTAGTGGTGAGAATAGCTGTTTTGTAAAACATAGCAATGTTACTGAAGGCCTCTTTGTTGGATGGGGTAGTATTTTTCCTCCAGAGATGTTCTTTGGCACGTTTCACTTTGCAGAGGGACGTTAATTCCTCTGTGAACCAGTTATGGAGGTAGGATCTTTTACATATTGTGGTTTTAAGGGGAGCACACTGGTCAAGTGCAAGAGGAGTGCAGAGTTGTATGCCTTGAGGATAAGTTTGGGGTTGCTGCTATCAGGCCACGACTAGAGGGAAGCCCAAATGGTAGGATCTCATAATTCCTTGGTCAGTTTGCAGGTGTGTCTCGCAAGGTTGGGTGGAAGGACTCCCGTTTTTTTGGTGGGGGTGGGAGAGAGCAACATAGTGAAGTGGATCACTGAGTGGTGGGTCCAGTGTGCCAGGATAACGGTGGTGACTAGGATGGGGGTGTTGAAAGGAAGGATCCAATCAAGGATCCAACCTTTAGAGTGTGTGGGCGTGCAGACCACTTGAGTAAAGTTCATCTCATGGAGAGCTGTGGTGAGAGCAATGGACTTCTGATATGCAGAATCATTGAACTGTAGGTTGAATTCACCCAGGAGCACACATTTGGTGTTGGGCTTCAGGATAGGAGCGATGAGCAGGGGTATGTCAGAATCAGGGGCACCAAGGTTGTCAGGTTGGAGGTAGAGAAGATGGATGTTGACAGTGGTTTGTGGATTGGGTTACATTTTCGCTAGCAGGATTTTGTGTCCTAGCAGGGGTCGGAGAGTGGAGGCTCTGATGGGGAGGGACATTTTGCCTTGGTTACCATCTCAGTTCTGAGAATAGAGTAGTCCAAGGGAAGGGCGAGGGATAGGGATGGACCAGCTGCATTGGGCAGCCAAGTTTCCGTGATGGCTAGCAGATCAAAGTTGTTGTCAATTAGGAGATTGTGTACGTCTGATGCATGTGTGCAGATGGAGCATGTGTTAATGAGGGCACCGACGAGGTGGTCATGCCTGGTGGAGGTGGTAGGGTTGGTAGTAGAAGGTTTGGGGTTCTTGTCCGGAGTAAGGAGGGATGGGAGGTAGGAATGGCTGTTTGCATGGATCTTTGAGCATGAATGCAGGTTTGTGGCTTGGGAGCAGTTGTACGTGATCTGAGGCGCTGCAATCTGGAGGTTTCAGACGGATGGAGAGCCCAGCTAATAAAGAGCATAGTCTAAGTAAGCGTGATGTGCCCAGACAGGGAGTCCCAAACATATTGGATTGCTTGGTAGGAAGGTAAGGTTTGGTGTGCGAGCAGGTATGGTGTGCCAAGACATGGTTGACGGGGTCAGTGTAGTACTTCTGGCAAGAGACACAAGGGTGGTAATTGCTGTGGTGTGGGGTTGTAGGGTACCATGCCGTGAGGCAGGGCTATTCCTGAGTGCTTGGGTGGCCTCTTTGGGTACGATTGAGCTGGTTGAGGGTTGGAGGGCTGAATTAAGATTATGTATAGCCACTGGGCTTTCCTGAGGTGTTGGTGTGCCAATCCACTCTATGGAGGGAACAAAGGTGAGGGACATGTAAGGGGGTACCTTCGCAGGAGCCCGGATATAGCGGGAGGTTGTGTTGCTAAGTTACAGGTAATGTTCTGAACTGGGGTTGCACAGGCCTGGCAGTGCATGGTAGTGGGGTGAGCCACAGGAGACTTGTTGCTGATGTTACAGTTTTCAGTAAAAATGCATTTAGCGTTTGGAGTGCAGGATGGGGCAATGGGAGGCAGAGGGTTGAATGGTAGGCTGCTCTTGGTATCACATTCCAGAGTGGAGATACATTTAGCATTATCAGAGCAAAAAGGCACAGTAAGGGGTAAAGGGTCTACTTGCAGCTTACAGTTAGTATCACATTCTAAAATAGAAGTATATTTAACATTAGCAATGCAAAATGGTGCATAGGGAGCAAGGGATCTGCTTGCTGCCTTCTACAGGAGTCATGATCTACAGAAATGGTACGGTTGGCACTTGCGGAGCAAGGTGGATCGATTAGAGACTGTGAGCATCTTAGTACAGCTGTTACAGGTTTCAGAGGAATTACATTTACCAATAGTGGTACTGAGCACATTGGTGCATGCGGATAGTGCCAAGTATATCTTATTACGGGCATAGTCCTCCAGAGGCACAATTCAGTTTTTCTCCACTGAATAGCGGGCTCCACCGAAATATCAAATGTTGGTTGAAGCATACATCAAGGGGCATTGGTGGACAGACCATATGGCTAGTAGGGTTAGGGCCTGGCTCAGGTGAATATAGGGCAAGGTGGTAATTAGGATGTAGCTGCAAGTAACATTTATTTTCATTCATGTCTATCTGACTTTCAAAGTTTTGTGATCCCCCTATACCTCTCCCCCACCCCTGATGAAATTGAACAAAACTTTTTAAAATTATTCAAAGGTGGTTGTATGCTTTTTTGGCATAAGTTTGCAAAGTTATAAGCCACCCAAAAACTGGTCTTCCGATGCGTTGAAAAACTTAACCATAACTACAGGGTCAATACCACAGACCCTCTAATGTCTACTGTTCCCCAGTTTATGCCCTCAGAATCTTGATGAGAATATATATTTTTAAAAACATTGTCCTTCTGTGATTGGAAATGTACCTTTGTTATTCACATGTTTTCACTGTTTTTGGCACTCTGCCACCTCGATTACCATCATTAAGTTATCTGGCATGTTATATTATCTGGCAGAAAAGTTTTTTCCCATTTGTGCCAGATAATCATGCTTTTACTGTATTCATCTGTTTTGCTCAGCCATTATTCTATGCTTTCAGCTTTTCCTAAAGGGACTTGATGACAGGATGCCTTTCTCCCTTTCCCCTGCATACCTGCGATCATAATGCAGTTCTTTTCCATTTGTAAAGGCCCATGCCCGTTTTAGCACATGCAATACAAATTAATAGACACACCCCACCGGGGAATGAGACTAAGAGAACAGGCTGTGAGAGTTAGTCTTTCTTTATAAAGAATTGGCATCCAGAGAACTCTGCTGTCCGAGAGCGCTCTGGCAAACAATACACTTACAATTGATTATAAGGGCAGAAAGCGTCATAAGTGATGTCAGACATAAATGTTGCAAAGTTCATCATGGTTGGACCCAAGCTTGTGTTGTATAGGCGCATATGGGTGCTGCTCCTCCGTGGTTGGCTGCTGGGTTGGTGGGAGGGTGAGTTTCACGAGGGCCATTTGTCTGTGTCCAGGCGGGGGTGAGGGTCAGGTCGCTGTGAGGCAGGATGGCCACTAACTAAGCTAACATAATACACTACCATAAAACATGCACTAAATAATAGTCATTACAACTCCTTTGAGTAAATCATCATAAACCTATAAATTGTATTTGTGTAATCGCACCATTACTTATTGGGACTTATATGGGGTACCAGGTTAAGGGTCTTGATCAATATGATAACATCGAGTGCGGGGTGGTTCTGGACTTATCAAAGAGGCTGAGGGGGAGTTGACGTTTGTTAGTGCAGGAGGCAATATACTGTGACAGAGGTCTGATTTTAGCTACGGGCATGCTGGGGTGGGCTTCGTGGCAGGATCACATATCTGGTACATCAAGAGAATACCTGCAGGGACACAGGGTAACACTGGCAGTAATTTTCCAACAGCCAGGGTGAGGGGATCGGGCAGGTTTGTGGAGATGGATGAGCTACAAGGCCTGGCTTAGGCCAGTTCGCACACGGGACAGTGATCTCAGAGGAAGAGCAAGATGTTACATTTGTTTTTGTTTCAATTGCCTCTGGCTCGAGCGTGAGAATGGAGCTGCAAAACTTTCAGACACAGTGAGACAGGGTGGGTGCCCAGTGCGCAGTGTGCGCGGCGCTGCTAAGGGGAGAGAAGTCTTTTCGGATTATCGCAGTGAGGCCTAGTCTAAAAGATGGAGTCGAGGGTGCACAAAATGGATGCCACGAGTCTTGCGCAACAGCCCCATCTACGCCAATGCCAGCATAAGGCTGATATTCACTTAAGGGCAATGGAGGCGTCGCCCACCATTGGAAGAGCAAGTGGTCCAGGATGTACTGAATGTATGGCGGGGGGCCCAAACGACCCCTCACTCCCACACAAATTGTTGCACAATATGTTATCAGCATGAACCACAACTCAACACTACAAAGGGAAAACATGTCGAAAATACCAGACATGTTCTGAGCTCCTCACTGTATTATTACCTGTGATGAATGCAATTGGTCGACTGAAAACACACTCTAATGCGATGTGATCACAGTGAATGTATACAGACACAATAATGGGCTTCATTACGAGGTTGGTGGTAACCCGCCGGTGTTACCGGTAGGTTGCCGCTAACCCCGTAACACTGAATCCGGAGCCTGAAATACCGGTGCCACTGCGACATTACAAGTCCCGGTGGTGCAGGAAGTAAGGCGCTGGATTTTGTAACTCTACGGGAGTGGGGAGACGGTAGCATTGGCACCATTGCTAACAGAGCCAGTGCTTCCGTGACAATCTGACTACCGGGGCTGCTGCGCCCGGCAGGTCACACCTGCCGGGCGCAATGGCTCCGGCAGGCACACTCGTATTGTGGCAGTCCGGAAACAAGGGTACCGGTATGCTTACAAGCACCCTTGTTTCCAAACACCAACCTCATAATGAACCCTACTGTATTTTTTTAGAGGCCTGCATCTGCTTCCATTTTAAGAGTGTCTTTTGCTTTTATTTTAGGTAATCAGAACAAACACACATAGAAGTAACTCTGGACAGATGGGAGAAGCAAATCAGACATTGTGGACAGAATTTATCCTGGTGGGTTTCTCTGATATTCCGAACCTGCGGATGCCCATTCTTGTTGGATCTCTCCTGGTTTACCTGGTGACTATTGCAGCAAATCTTCTCGTCATGTCAGTTATTTTTTGTGACACACATCTGCACACACCCATGTACTTCTTCCTCACCAACCTGTCTTTTGCAGACATTTGTTACACATCTGTTATTTTCCCTAAAATGATGGGCAGCTTTCTTTTACTGAACCCGCATGTCACTCTCCAGGAATGTCTGATCCAGGTGTACTTTTTGGCAGCCATGATTACAACAGAATTTATTATCCTGACCATAATGTCCTTTGATCGCTATATGGCTATCTGCAATCCTTTAAACTACAAAATGATCATGAATAAAATGGTGTGTTTCCAAATGGCCACTGGAGCTTGGATTGCTGGCTTCATGGAGCCAATTTTCCACATCGTCCAAATATCTAACTTCTCTTTTTGCAAGACCTTAGAAATTGACCACTTCTTCTGTGATATGACAGCTCTCATTAAGCTCTCCTGCACCAGCACCATCTCCATTGAAAGTGTGACCTTCCTTCTTTTCGTGATAGTGGCATTTTCCTCATGTCTTTTAATCCTCTCATCGTATGTCAAAATCATCTCAGCCATCCTGAAAATCAAAACCAATACACAGAGGAGCAAGGCTTTCTCCACCTGTGCCTCACACCTTACAGTAGTGATTCTTTTCTATGGAGTTCTCATCTTTGTTTACTTACGACCCGCCTCAATGTACTCAGTGAATCAGAGCAAACTAGTCTCCTTACTCTATATTGGGGCCATCCCATTTAGTAACCCCATCATTTACACTGTAAAAAACAAAGAATTCAAGGATGCCTTGAAAAGAAGGAGATGTAGAAAATGTTAGAATGAAGAACTAGAATACTATATAATATTATTTCATCACAATGCAGGCACTGAAAATCAAATCCGCTGTATGCAGAGACGTATTTGAGGAGCGGCATTTGTTGCAGTTTATTTTCAATTTACTGGTTGTCCTTTTTTAAATATAAACACAATTTTGCTTCTTGATGTATTAAAGCATGTACTCAATTAAATAAAACATTATATTGTACTGTTGTTGTTTATACAGGAACCTAATCATACATTCACATATCACATACCTCCTAGAACATCAATGATGACATCACAAATATCAGTCATCACATCACTGATGACATCACATATTTGGGCCACTTGTTTTTGTTAACTGACATATGTAGGCCAGGCTGTTTTCTTTACTGACAGTAAAAATATGAACATTCAAAAGGTGGTATATGTGTAGACATTAACCTATATGTATGTTTTTAAAGTACTTTCCTTGGGGTTTGGTTTAAGCTTATGGTGCACATATGTCCAGAAATAAGCAGGCTTTAAACACACAATTCACATAACAATGAACTTTAATATTATTGACTTTTTATGGTGATGTTTCTTTTTTGCTTACTTTAATTTCCCTGCATGTGCCTCTTATTTGTATATGTTGTGCATGTGTATATGTATTGTTTGTACTAACAAAATTATGTAGTAACTCCTAAATTATTACTTTGTATTCCATTTTTAACATTACCAGAACGTTTGCTAAAGTAGCATTCATTAATGTAGTAGCCACATTTGCCAAATTAAACATACTGTACTTCTATGGTGCATGCTGCAGCCATTACCTATATGTATGTATCATTAGGTTCCTGTATTAACAACAACACTCCAATATAAAATTATGTTTGCATGAGTACATTATTAAATGATTTATTTATTTATTTTATTTATTTATTTATTTATTTATTTATTTATTTATTTATTGTATTTGTTGATAGCGCCCAAGATCTGGAGGTATCATGACGCTAGTAGAATGCATTTATAAATATAGTTTGGTTACAGGAACAGTTTTGATTACAGACGGTACATTTCAGGCAGTAAAGTTAGGCATATTTGTCAAATAGTGAAGTTTCAATGTTTTTTGCAAAAGATCAGATAAGAGGGTTCTTCTTCGACAGAGGATGGCAGAGTGTTCCAGAGCGTGGGAGCATTAACAGTGAAGCTAGTTACATCTGCTCTTTTCCTGATGAATCTGGGGGTAATAAGGGAGATGGACGATAGCAGGCTGCGTAAGTAAAGCTTTCTCGAGATATGGTGCGGAAGATAAGGTGGACAGTGTTGTGGCATCAACGGTGAGTGATGAATAACATTTTGAACTCAATGCACGCCTTGATTGGTAGCCAATGTGCTGTGCGTCTCACCAGGGAGATGTGATCTGATCGTTTCAGGACACTGCTGGGAGGGCATTGTGTTGGATCAGCTGTAGTTTGTTGAGGTTTTTAGTGGAAGTTCCTGCGGTGAGGATGGCATTGCAAGAATCTAACTTGCTGCTAATAATGGCACTGGTGAGCATGAGGGAGTTGTCAGGGTTAGTTATTTCCTAAATAAGTTAATGAGTTTGGTCGAGTCGCCGGCGCACAGAGCTACCGCCTTGACAAGTTTATGCATGTTTAGTTCTGAGTCAAGATAAACCCCCGGCGTTTTAACATGGGTTGATACTGGTGTGATATACCTGTCAATGCAGAAGGAGGTAAACACAGGGTCAAGGAGCTAAAGGTGGTGCGCAGAGCTGACAATGAGCAGCCCCGTCTTGTCATCTTTCAGACATAGATGGTGGTTAGCCATCCAGGCCTGAATGTCTCTGTAGATAAGGTTGATATTTGCTGAGTCAAGTTCATGGTTGCCCGTGAGTTTAAGAAGGACCTGCATATCATCAGCTATGTTTTGTTTGGGATTTATAACCTGTCCAGTGGTCAAAGAGTGGTTTAATGTACATATTGCACAATGTAGGTGAGAGGCAGGAGCCTTGTGCGACACCATATGTGACAGAGATGGGGTCGGCTGCCTTTGACCAGGCACAGATCCTGGAGGTTCGTCCACTTAGGAAGGAGTTGATCCAGTTGGCCAATTCGAGGGAGAGGTTGAACGTGACAGTGAGGTATTGCAAAGGATATTATGGTCAATGAGATCAAAGGCAGCCGAGAGGTGCAATAGGAGGAGGATGGCGAGACCCCCGTGTCCCGATGTGGTCAAACTGAGTCTTTAGATCGAAGAGGGCATATTCTGTGCTGTGTCTGAAACCAGACTGGCGGGTGCCAGGTAAATTGTGGGTTTGGAGTTGGGTGTAAGTGGTGCGGTTGAGAAATTAAAGGAGGCAGGGCACTGTCGTGATTGGGCAGTAGTCAGTGGGGAGGGTGGGGCTGAGAGAGGGTTTTTTAAGGAGCAGAGTGACACAGGCTTCTTTTATGGAGTTAAGTCCTGAGTAGGCATTGAAGGAGGGTTTGATACATTTAGCAATGATGGGTGCAAGGGGGTGTGCAAACATCTTGATGAGGTGGGCTGGACAGATGTTGCTTGTGCAGTTAGATGCTTTTAGGCTTTGGATGGTAGTGAGCATGTCTGTCATGGAGACGGGGGAGAAATGGAAGGCGGTGATGGGTCAGGGTAAATCTGGTTGGGAGAAGGGATTTCTTGAGAATAGTTTTGTTTCTTGATCTTAATTTTATGGTTTTGTTCGCCAGGGTAGATTGTACAAGTGAGCACCAGGCTTTGTCTTTTGGGAATCTGGTGGTAGGATGTGCTGAGGCTTCAAGCTCCTTGATGATTTAAAAGAATTAACTTGGATTAGAACTAGCTTTGTTTATTCAGGTATTCTAGATGCTAGCTTTAGTGGTGAGAATAGCTGTTTTGTAAAACATAGCAATGTTACTGAAGGCCTCTTTGTTGGATGGGGTAGTATTTTTCCTCCAGAGATGTTCTTTGGCACGTTTCACTTTGCAGAGGGACGTTAATTCCTCTGTGAACCAGTTATGGAGGTAGGATCTTTTACATATTGTGGTTTTAAGGGGAGCACACTGGTCAAGTGCAAGAGGAGTGCAGAGTTGTATGCCTTGAGGATAAGTTTGGGGTTGCTGCTATCAGGCCACGACTAGAGGGAAGCCCAAATGGTAGGATCTCATAATTCCTTGGTCAGTTTGCAGGTGTGTCTCGCAAGGTTGGGTGGAAGGACTCCCGTTTTTTTGGTGGGGGTGGGAGAGAGCAACATAGTGAAGTGGATCACTGAGTGGTGGGTCCAGTGTGCCAGGATAACGGTGGTGACTAGGATGGGGGTGTTGAAAGGAAGGATCCAATCAAGGATCCAACCTTTAGAGTGTGTGGGCGTGCAGACCACTTGAGTAAAGTTCATCTCATGGAGAGCTGTGGTGAGGGCAATGGACTTCTGATATGCAGAATCATTGAACTGTAGGTTGAATTCACCCAGGAGCACACATTTGGTGTTGGGCTTCAGGATAGGAGCGATGAGCAGGGGTATGTCAGAATCAGGGGCACCAAGGTTGTCAGGTTGGAGGTAGAGAAGATGGATGTTGACAGTGGTTTGTGGATTGGGTTACATTTTCGCTAGCAGGATTTTGTGTCCTAGCAGGGGTCGGAGAGTGGAGGCTCTGATGGGGAGGGACATTTTGCCTTGGTTACCATCTCAGTTCTGAGAATAGAGTAGTCCAAGGGAAGGGCGAGGGATAGGGATGGACCAGCTGCATTGGGCAGCCAAGTTTCCGTGATGGCTAGCAGATCAAAGTTGTTGTCAATTAGGAGATTGTGTACGTCTGATGCATGTGTGCAGATGGAGCATGTGTTAATGAGGGCACCGACGAGGTGGTCATGCCTGGTGGAGGTGGTAGGGTTGGTAGTAGAAGGTTTGGGGTTCTTGTCCGGAGTAAGGAGGGATGGGAGGTAGGAATGGCTGTTTGCATGGATCTTTGAGCATGAATGCAGGTTTGTGGCTTGGGAGCAGTTGTACGTGATCGGAGGCGCTGCAATCTGGAGGTTTCAGACGGATGGAGAGCCCAGCTAATAAAGAGCATAGTCTAAGTAAGCGTGATGTGCCCAGACAGAGAGTCCCAAACATATTGGATTGCTTGGTAGGAAGGTAAGGTTTGGTGTGCGAGCAGGTATGGTGTGCCAAGACATGGTTGACGGGGTCAGTGTAGTACTTCTGGCAAGAGACACAAGGGTGGTAATTGCTGTGGTGTGGGGTTGTAGGGTACCATGCCGTGAGGCAGGGCTATTCCTGAGTGCTTGGGTGGCCTCTTTGGGTACGATTGAGCTGGTTGAGGGTTGGAGGGCTGAATTAAGATTATGTATAGCCACTGGGCTTTCCTGAGGTGTTGGTGTGCCAATCCACTCTATGGAGGGAACAAAGGTGAGGGACATGTAAGGGGGTACCTTCGCAGGAGCCCGGATATAGCGGGAGGTTGTGTTGCTAAGTTACAGGTAATGTTCTGAACTGGGGTTGCACAGGCCTGGCAGTGCATGGTAGTGGGGTGAGCCACAGGAGACTTGTTGCTGATGTTACAGTTTTCAGTAAAAATGCATTTAGCGTTTGGAGTGCAGGATGGGGCAATGGGAGGCAGAGGGTTGAATGGTAGGCTGCTCTTGGTATCACATTCCAGAGTGGAGATACATTTAGCATTATCAGAGCAAAAAGGCACAGTAAGGGGTAAAGGGTCTACTTGCAGCTTACAGTTAGTATCACATTCTAAAATAGAAGTATATTTAACATTAGCAATGCAAAATGGTGCATAGGGAGCAAGGGATCTGCTTGCTGCCTTCTACAGGAGTCATGATCTACAGAAATGGTACGGTTGGCACTTGCGGAGCAAGGTGGATCGATTAGAGACTGTGAGCATCTTAGTACAGCTGTTACAGGTTTCAGAGGAATTACATTTACCAATAGTGGTACTGAGCACATTGGTGCATGCGGATAGTGCCAAGTATATCTTATTACGGGCATAGTCCTCCAGAGGCACAATTCAGTTTTTCTCCACTGAATAGCGGGCTCCACCGAAATATCAAATGTTGGTTGAAGCATACATCAAGGGGCATTGGTGGACAGACCATATGGCTAGTAGGGTTAGGGCCTGGCTCAGGTGAATATAGGGCAAGGTGGTAATTAGGATGTAGCTGCAAGTAACATTTATTTTCATTCATGTCTATCTGACTTTCAAAGTTTTGTGATCCCCCTATACCTCTCCCCCACCCCTGATGAAATTGAACAAAACTTTTTAAAATTATTCAAAGGTGGTTGTATGCTTTTTTGGCATAAGTTTGCAAAGTTATAAGCCACCCAAAAACTGGTCTTCCGATGCGTTGAAAAACTTAACCATAACTACAGGGTCAATACCACAGACCCTCTAATGTCTACTGTTCCCCAGTTTATGCCCTCAGAATCTTGATGAGAATATATATTTTTAAAAACATTGTCCTTCTGTGATTGGAAATGTACCTTTGTTATTCACATGTTTTCACTGTTTTTGGCACTCTGCCACCTCGATTACCATCATTAAGTTATCTGGCATGTTATATTATCTGGCAGAAAAGTTTTTTCCCATTTGTGCCAGATAATCATGCTTTTACTGTATTCATCTGTTTTGCTCAGCCATTATTCTATGCTTTCAGCTTTTCCTAAAGGGACTTGATGACAGGATGCCTTTCTCCCTTTCCCCTGCATACCTGCGATCATAATGCAGTTCTTTTCCATTTGTAAAGGCCCATGCCCGTTTTAGCACATGCAATACAAATTAATAGACACACCCCACCGGGGAATGAGACTAAGAGAACAGGCTGCGAGAGTTAGTCTTTCTTTATAAAGAATTGGCATCCAGAGAACTCTGCTGTCCGAGAGCGCTCTGGCAAACAATACACTTACAATTGATTATAAGGGCAGAAAGCGTCATAAGTGATGTCAGACATAAATGTTGCAAAGTTCATCATGGTTGGACCCAAGCTTGTGTTGTATAGGCGCATATGGGTGCTGCTCCTCCGTGGTTGGCTGCTGGGTTGGTGGGAGGGTGAGTTTCACGAGGGCCATTTGTCTGTGTCCAGGCGGGGGTGAGGGTCAGGTCGCTGTGAGGCAGGATGGCCACTAACTAAGCTAACATAATACACTACCATAAAACATGCACTAAATAATAGTCATTACAACTCCTTTGAGTAAATCATCATAAACCTATAAATTGTATTTGTGTAATCGCACCATTACTTATTGGGACTTATATGGGGTACCAGGTTAAGGGTCTTGATCAATATGATAACATCGAGTGCGGGGTGGTTCTGGACTTATCAAAGAGGCTGAGGGGGAGTTGACGTTTGTTAGTGCAGGAGGCAATATACTGTGACAGAGGTCTGATTTTAGCTACGGGCATGCTGGGGTGGGCTTCGTGGCAGGATCACATATCTGGTACATCAAGAGAATACCTTGCAGGGACACAGGGTAACACTGGCATTAATTTTCCAACAGCCAGGGTGAGGGGATCGGGCAGGTTTGTGGAGATGGATGAGCTACAAGGCCTGGCTTAGGCCAGTTCGCACACGGGACAGTGATCTCAGAGGAAGAGCAAGATGTTACATTTGTTTTTGTTTCAATTGCCTCTGGCTCGAGCGTGAGAATGGAGCTGCAAAACTTTCAGACACAGTGAGACAGGGTGGGTGCCCAGTGCGCAGTGTGCGCGGCGCTGCTAAGGGGAGAGAAGTCTTTTCGGATTATCGCAGTGAGGCCTAGTCTAAAAGATGGAGTCGAGGGTGCACAAAATGGATGCCGCGAGTCTTGCGCAACAGCCCCATCTACGCCAATGCCAGCATAAGGCTGATATTCACTTAAGGGCAATGGAGGCGTCACCCACCATTGGAAGAGCAAGTGGTCCAGGATGTACTGATTGTATGGCGGGGGGCCCAAACGACCCCTCACTCCCACACAAATTGTTGCACAATATGTTATCAGCATGAACCACAACTCAACACTACAAAGGGAAAACATGTTGAAAATACCAGACATGTTCTGAGCTCCTCACTGTATTATTACCTGTGATGAATGCAATTGGTCGACTGAAAACACACTCTTATGCAATGTGATCACAGTGAATGTATACAGACACAATAATGGGCTTCATTATGAGGTTGGTGGTAACCCGCCGGTGTGACCGGTAGGTTGCCGCCAATCCCGTAACACTGAATCCGGAGCCTGACATACCGGTGCCACTGCGACATTACAAGTCCCGGTGGTGCAGGAAGTCAGGCGCTGGATTTTGTAACTCTCGAGTGGGGAGACGGTAGCATTGGCACCATTGCTAACAGAGCCAGTGCTTCCGTGACAATCTGACAACCGGGGCTGCTGCGCCCGGCAGGTCAGACCTGCCGGGCGCAATGGCTCCAGCAGGCACACTCGTAGTGTGGCAGTCCGGAAACAAGGGTACCGGTATGCTTACAAGCACCCTTGTTTCCAAACACCAACCTCGTAATGAACCCTACTGTATTTTTTTAGAGGCCTGCATCTGCTTCCATTTTAAGAGTGTCTTTTGCTTTTATTTTAGGTAATCAGAACAAACACACATAGAAGTAACTATGGACAGATGGGAGAAGCAAATCAGACATTGTGGACAGAATTTATCCTGGTGGGTTTCTCTGATATTCCGAACCTGCGGATGCCCATTCTTGTTGGATCTCTCCTGGTTTACCTGGTGACTATTGCAGCAAATCTGCTCGTCATGTCAGTTATTTTTTGTGACACACATCTGCACACACCCATGTACTTCTTCCTCACCAACCTGTCTTTTGCAGACATTTGTTACACATCTGTTATTTTCCCTAAAATGATGGGCAGCTTTCTTTTACTGAACCCGCATGTCACTCTCCAGGAATGTCTGATCCAGGTGTACTTTTTGGCAGCCATGATTACAACAGAATTTATTATCCTGACCATAATGTCCTTTGATCGCTATATGGCTATCTGCAATCCTTTAAACTACAAAATGATCATGAATAAAACGGTGTGTTTCCAAATGGCCACTGGAGCTTGGATTGCTGGCTTCATGGAGCCAATTTTCCACATCGTCCAAATATCTACCTTCTCTTTTTGCAAGACCTTAGAAATTGACCACTTCTTCTGTGATATGACAGCTCTCATTAAGCTCTCCTGCACCAGCACCATCTCCATTGAAAGTGTGACCTTCCTTCTTTTCGTGATAGTGGCATTTTCCTCATGTCTTTTAATCCTCTCATCGTATGTCAAAATCATCTCAGCCATCCTGAAAATCAAAACCAATACACAGAGGAGCAAGGCCTTCTCCACCTGTGCCTCACACCTCACAGTCGTGATCCTTTTCTATGGAGTTCTCATCTTTGTTTACCTACGACCAGCCTCAATGTACTCAGTGAATCAGAGCAAACTATTCTCCTTACTATATATTGGGGTCATCCCTTTCAGTAACCCCATCATTTACACTGTAAAAAACAAAGAATTCAAGGATGCCTTGAAAAGAAGGAGATGTAGAAAATGTTAGAATGAAGAACTAGACTACAATATAATATTATTTTATCACAATGCAGGCACTGAAAATCAAATCCGCTGTATGCAGAGACGTATTTGAGGAGCGGCATTTGTTGCAGTTTATTTTCAATTTACTGGTTGTCCTTTTTTAAATATAAACACAATTTTGCTTCTTGATGTATTAAAGCATGTACTCAATTAAATAAAACATTATATTGTACTGTTGTTGTTTATACAGGAACCTAATCATACATACACATATCACATAACTCCTAGAACATCAAAGATGACATCACAAATATCAGTCATCACATCACTGATGGCATCAAAAATTTGGGCAACTTGTTTTTGTTAACTGACATATGTAGGCCAGGCTGTTTTCTTTACTGACAGTAAAAATATGAACATTCAAAAGGTGGTATATTTGTAGACATTAACCTATATGTATGTTTTTAAAGTACTTTCCTTGGGGTTTGGTTTAAGCTTATGGTGCACATATGTCCAGAAATAAGCAGGCTTTAAACACACAATTCACATAACAATGAACTTTAATATTATTGACTTTTTATGGTGATGTTTCTTTTTTGCTTACTTTAATTTCCCTGCATGTGCCTCTTATTTGTATATGTTGTGCATGTGTATATGTATTGTTTGTACTAACACAATTATGTAGTAACTCCTGAATTATTACTTTGTATTCCATTTTTAACATTACCAGAATGTTTGCTAAAGTAGCATTCATTAATGTAGTAGCCACATTTGCCAAATTAAACATACTGTACTTCTATGGTGCATGCTGCAGCCATTACCTATGCGTATGTATCATTAGGTTCCTGTATTAACAACAACACTCCAATATAAAATTATGTTTGCATGAGTACATTATTTAATGATTTATTTATTTATTTATTTATTGTATTTGTTGATAGCGCCCAAGATCTGGAGGTATCATGACGCTAGTAGAATGCAGTTATAAATATAGTTTGGTTACAGGAACAGTTTTGATTACAGACGGTATATTTCAGGGAGTAAAGTTAGGCATATTTGTCAAATAGTGAAGTTTCAATGTTTTTGCGAAAGATCAGATAAGAGGGTTCTTCTTCGATAGAGGATGGGAGAGTGTTCCAGAGCGTGGGAGCATTAACGGTGAAGCCAGTTACATCTGCTCTTTTCCTGATGAATCTGGGGGTAATAAGGGAGATGGACGATAGCAGGCTGCGTAAGTAAAGCTTTCTCGAGATATGGTGCGGACGATAAGGTGGACAGTGTTGTGGCATCAACGGTGAGTGATGAATAACATTTTGAACTCAATGCACGCATTGATTGGTAGCCAATGTGCTTTGCGTCTCACCAGGGAGATGTGATCTGATCGTTTCAGGACACTGCTGGGAGGGCATTGTGTTGGATCAGCTGTAGTTTGTTGAGGTTTTTAGTGGAAGTTCCTGCGGTGAGGATGGCATTACAAGAATCTAACTTGCTGCTAATAATGGCACTGGTGAGCATGAGGCAGTTGTCAGGGTTAGTTATTTCCTAAATAAGTGAATTAGTTTGGTCGAGTCGCCGGCGCACAGAGCTACCGCCTTGACAAGTTTGTGCATGTTTAGTTCTGAGTCAAGATAAACCCCTGGCGTTTTAACATGGGTTGATACTGGTGTGATATACCTGTCGATGCAGAAGGAGGTAAACACAGGGTCAAGGAGCAGAAGGTGGTGCGCAGAGCTGACAAAGAGCAGCCCCGTCTTGTCATCTTTCAGACATAGATGGTGGTTAGCCATCCAGGCCTGAATGTCTCTGTAGATATGGTTGATATTTGCTGAGTCAAGTTCATGGCTGCCCGTGAGTTTAAGAAGGACCTGCATATCATCAGCTATGTTTTGTTTGGGATTTCTAACCTGTCCAGTGGTCAAAGAGTGGTTTAATGTACATATTGCACAATGTAGGTGAGAGGCAGGAGCCTTGTGCGACACCATATGTGACAGAGATGGGGTCGGCTGCCTTTGACCAGGCAAAGATCCTGGAGGTTCGTCCACTTAGGAAGGAGTTGATTCAGTTGGCCAATTCGAGGGAGAGGTTGAACGTGACAGTGAGGTATTGCAAAGGATATTATGGTCAATGAGATCAAAGACAGCCGAGAGGTGCAATAGGAGGAGGATGGCGAGACCCCTGTGTCCCGATGTGGCCAAACTGAATCTTTAGATCGAAGAGGGCAGATTCTGTGCTGTGTCTGAAACCAGACTGGCGGGTGCCAGGTAAATTGTAGGTTTGGAGTTGGGTGTAAGTGGTGCGTTTGAGAAATTAAAGGAGGCAGGGCACTGTCGTGATTGGGCAGTAGTCAGTGGGGAGGGTGGGGCTGAGAGAGGGTTTTTTAAGGAGCAGAGTGACACAGGCTTCTTTTATGGAGTTAAGTCCTGAGTAGGCATTGAAGAAGGGTTTGATACATTTAGCAATGATGGGTGCAAGGGGGTGTGCAAACATCTTGATGAGGTGGGCTGGACAGACGTTGCTTGTGCAGTTAGATGCTTTTAGGCTTTGGATGGTAGTGAGCATGTCTGTCATGGAGACGGGGGAGAAATGGAAGGCGGTGATGGCAATGGGTCAGGGTAAATCTGAATCTTTGGTTGGGAGAAGGGATTTCTTGAGAATAGTTTTGTTTCTTAATCTTAATTTTATGGCTTTGTTCGCCAGGGTAGATTGTACAAGTGAGCACCAGGCTTTGTCTTTTGGGAATCTGGTGGTAGGATGTGCTGAGGCTTCAAGCTCCTTGATGATTTAAAAGAATTAACTTGGATTAGAACTAGCTTTGTTTATTCAGGTATTCTAGATGCTAGCTTTAGTGGTGAGAATAGCTGTTTTGTAAAACATAGCAATGTTACTGAAGGCCTCTTTGTTGGATGGGGTAGTATTTTTCCTCCAGAGATGTTCTTTGGCACGTTTCACTTTGCAGAGGGACGTTAATTCCTCTGTGAACCAGTTATGGAAGTAGGATCTTTTACGTATTGTGGTTTTAAGGGGAGCACACTGGTCAAGTGCAAGAGGAGTGCAGAGTTGTATGCCTTGAGGATAAGTTTGGGGTTGCTGCTATCAGGCCACGACTAGAGGGAAGCCCAAATGGTAGGCTCTAATAATTCCTTGGTCAGTTTGCAGGTGTGTCTCGCAAGGTTGGGTGGAAGGACTCCCGTTTTTTTGGTGGGGGTGGGAGAGAGCGACATAGTGAAGTGGATCACTGAGTGGTGGGTCCAGTGTACCAGGATAACGGTGGTGACTAGGATGGGGGTGCTGAAAGGAAGGATCCAATCAAGGATCCAACCTTTAGAGTGTGTGGGCGTGCAGACCACTTGAGTAAAGTTCATCTCATGGAGAGCTGTGGTGAGGGCAATGGACTTCTGATATGCAGAATCATTGAACTGTAGGTTGAATTCACCCAGGAGCACACATTTGGTGTTGGGCTTGAGGATAGGAGCGATGAGCAGGGGTATGTCAGAATCAGGGGCACCAAGGTTGTCAGGTTGGCGGTAGAGAAGATGGATGTTGACAGTGGTTTGTGGATTGGGTTACATTTTCGCTAGCAGGATTTTGTGTCCTAGCAGGGGTCGGAGAGTGGAGGCTCTGATAGGGAGGGACATTTTGCCTTGGTTACTATCTCAGTTCTGAGAATAGAGTAGTCCAAGGGAAGGGCGAGGGATAGGGATGGACCAGCTGCATCGGGCCGCCAGGTTTCCGTGATGGCTAGCAGATCAAAGTTGTTGTAAATTAGGAGATTGTGTACGTCTGATGCACGTGTGCAGAGGGAGCATGTGTTAATGAGGGCACCGACAAGGTGGTCATGCCTGGTGGAGGTGGTAGGGTTGGTAGTAGAAGGTTTGGGGTTCTTGTCCGGAGTAAGGAGGGATGGGAGCTAGGCATGGCTGTTTGCATGGATCTTTGAGCATCAATGCAGGTTTGTGGCTTGGGAGCAGTTGTACGTGATCGGAGGCGCTGCAATCTGGAGGTTTCAGACGGATGGAGAGCCCAGCTAATAAAGAGCATAGTGTAAGTAAGCGTGATGTGCCCAGGCAGGGAGTCCCAAACATATTGGATTGCTTGGTAGGAAGGTAAGGTTTGGTGTGCGAGCAGGTATGGTGTGCCAAGACATGGTTGACGGGGTCAGTGTAGTACTTCTGGCAAGAGACACAAGGGTGGTAATTGCTGTGGTGTGGGGTGGTAGGGTACCATGCCGTGAGGCAGGGCTATTCCTGAGTGCTTGGGTGGCCTCTTTGGGTACGATTGAGCTGGTTGAGGGTTTGAGGGCTGAATTAAGATTATGTATTGCCACTGGGCTTTCCTGAGGTGTTGGTGTGCCAATCCACTCTATTGGAGGGAACAAAGGTGAGGGACATGTAAGGGGGTACCTACGCAGGAGCCTGGATATAGCGGGAGGTTGTGTTGCTAAGTTACAGGTAATGTTCTGAACTGGGGTTGCACAGGCCTGGCAGTGCATGGTAGTGGGGTGAGCCACAGGAGACTTGTTGCCGATGTTACAGTTTTCAGTAAAAATGCATTTAGCGTTTGGAGTGCAGGATGGGGCAATGGGAGGCAGAGGGTTGAATGGTAGGCTGCTCTTGGTATCACATTCCAGAGTGGAGATACATTTAGCATTATCAGAGCAAAAAGGCTCAGTAAGGGGCAAAGGGTCTACTTGCAGTTTACAGTTGGTATCGCATTCTAAAATAGAAGTATATTTAACATTAGCAATGCAAAATGGTGCATAGGGAGCAAGGGATCTGCTTGCTGCCTTCTACAGGAGTCATGATCTACAGAAATGGTACGGTTGGCACTTGCAGAGCAAGGTGGATCGATTAGAGACTGTGAGCATCTTAGTACAGCTGTTACAGGTTTCAGAGGAATTACATTTACCAATAGTGGTACTGAGCACATTGGTGCATGCGGATAGTGTCAAGTATATCTTATTACGGGCATAGTCCTCCAGAGGCACAATTCAGTTTTTCTCCGCTGAATAGCGGGCTCCACCGAAATATCAAATGTTGGTTGAAGCATGCATCAAGGGGCATTGGTGGACAGACCATATGGCTAGTAGGGTTAGGGCCTGGCTCAGGTGAATATAGGGCAAGGTGGTAATTAGGATGAACTGGTGTGGTGGTTGCTAGGCCATGCAGCACATTTACCAAGGTAGAAAATGCACTGAGTGCAATGCTGTACTCAGTGATGGACAACCTGGGCAGTACTCCTACGGGACCACCTCCATGCGCCGCAACCCAAATCCAACCACTGGGATGCTCTGAGGCTGTTCCTTTCTCAGGAAGTAGTAGGCTGTCTTCCTCTACCTCATCTTCCTCAACCAATGCTGCCACCACCCAGGCTACTCCTATGGGGCACAAGATCCCGCCAGCTCCCTTGCAAGATATAAATAGGAGGGAGAGTGATTATCTGTGAGGAGGAGGAGGGGCAAGTAGCAGAGTAGTCTGGGTGGACAGCATGATGAATTTGGGCCTCGATGGGACACACTGTGGTCACAGCCATGGACAAGTGTGATGTGCTTGGGAGTTTAGTGTGGATGGGGGCAGATAGTAGTGTTTCACTAGGTTAAGTTGCTTTGAACTGCGTGTGGGTTTGGGCATAAATTACACAGGCCATTGCCAAGATAGGCAGTTGGCTTGGGGCAGTGGTCTGCCGGATGTTGGCCTGGCATATGACTTAATATGAGTATTCTGGATGATGAGGGCTATGTGGGCTGGAGGGGGAATGCCAGAACAAGTCAGATTGCGAGGCGTGGAGGCTGGTGGCAGTGCATGTGGGTGTTGATGTAGCACTCCACAGCAGTGCCGGTAGGAAGAAGGTCAGAGTTGGCAGGGCTTCCGGATGACCAGTCAGGTAGGGGCATGGGGTGAGAAGAGTAATCGGAAGAGTTTCACTGTGGCGCAAAGGGGGACACATTGAGATGGTGGGCGGGGGGGTTCCACTATAGACAAGGTGGGAGTTAGGGGTGGTGCATTCACAGTGTTACCTGAGGGGTGGTTACGGCTCTTACCAGAGAGCAGAGACATGTTCCAAGGTAGTTGCAAATATGGTGAGGGTTGCAGGAGGCTGATGATTGCTGCGAGGTCTCTTCGAAGTGGCAGGACAGGCATTCATTGGCAGATTTTTGCTTTTACCTGTAACCATAACGTCCCTTTAACAAAATGTTTTCAATGAATTTCATAGGTTTTAATAGAGCAACTTAACCATGACGTCCCTTTAACAAAGTTTTTTGACTAAATGTCATGGGTTTTTACCAGTGTACCCTTATTTGCTACAACTTCTAATATAATACTCACCCCCAATATAGCACCATCTTCGGCCGATGTACAGAGTTTGAAGTTAAAACTGTGCCTTTCCCTCCTAAAAACATTTTTAACACTACTATAAACTTTTGGTCCCTTTTTCCACTGTTTTTGTGCTCGCCAACGTTTGCGAACATCATTGCCGACATTCCAGACAGTGCCACGTGATCACGTGTGCACGCACAGCAGGATGATGTGTTTTTTCGAACACGTCCACACTTTGCAAACAGGTCCGTGCTTCGTGAACAGTTTGAAAACTGCCTTTCTATCTGATCTAGGAAGTTTTGAACTGAGAATTTGCCCTTGCACATCTCCTACACCTAGGACAGAGCACATGCTTGGAAGAATATTAGCAGAACTGCTATTTATCTTCAAAAATGGCATCAGCTATTGCCATTCCTCCTCCACAGGAGCCACCACCAGTACCATCAGCTGGAGGGCTGAGGCAACAGAAGAAGCACAATATTTCAGAAAACAATGAAGGGAACCAGGAAGATGAGGTACAATAAATGCCTACCTCTAGCACACAGAGAGATTCATTTACCAAGGTAGAAAATGCACTGAGTGCAATGTTGTACTCAGTGATGGACAACCTGGGCAGTACTCCTACGGGACCACCTCCATGCGCCGCAACCCAAATCCAACCACTGGGATGCTCTGAGGCTGTTCCTTTCTCAGGAAGTAGTAGGCTGTCTTCCTCTACCTCATCTTCCTCAACCAATGCTGCCACCACCCAGGCTACTCCTATGGGGCACAAGATCCCGCCAGCTCCCTTGCAAGATATAAAAGAGGCTGTTGATCCATATCTTTCTAAGGCAACACACCACCCTGAAAGGGGGGAGCAATTTTGAAGTGCTTTCGAGGCTGAAATCAAGGAGCATGAGAAACACTGCCCTCTAGCATAGATTTAATACATGCCCACCATCTTCTACTGTTCACCAGCCCATCCAAATCTGTGCTTGCTGCCCCTTCCTTTATTTCCCTACCCACCTTTCACAGTTAAAAAATAGAAGTAAAAAAATATAAGCCTATAGAATCCATCTACTTTACATTGTTCAGTAAAGTAGTTGGACTCAAAAAGATTCTACAACATTCCCATTGGTATTTTCAACTATGCTAATGAAAATAATGGACAATTGTATACTAGAGAAAAAGAACAGAACACAGAAACAATTTTCTGTCCCAAAATACTTTTGTCTAGCATAAAATAAGGACCATCATCCCTGGCCCTTCATGACTATCCGTGCTCTCTGCTGTCCCTCTCTAGGCCATGCTTTATTAAAATACCCAGATGGCACGTGCACACCATCGCACAAGACAGCCCTTCTAGACGTTTTACTGCTATGTTTGTAACACTCCTTCATTGCCTGCTTTGAATCAGTCACACAAATATCCACCAATGTGTTAATAAAACTCTACAGATAACCCTATCAGCATATTAAACTTCCACACACCAACTGCCACTTAAAAATTCTGTACAGCTCTTTTCCATATGCATTTCCCTTGCGTATCCAAAAGCATCGTACACACTGCTCCTTTGAATGCACATAGGCATTGTGAAGTAAACGAAGTGCATGAATGGAAAGAGTACTAGGGATTACCAAGTGTGCATCGAAGCCCAGAACGAAAGTACCAGTCATGACAAAGTGGGAGGCCACTAATTAACTGCTGGGGCAAAGGAGTCCCAAGGGTGTGGTACACAGCCACCAAGTGGTACACTCGCAAAAGCAAGGTTAAACGTTGGAGGGGTGTACTTTGAGACATTTGCCATCAGCAAACCACCGAAACACGCAGGCAACAATTTATTTCTTATATTCCTGTCTTTCCACAGGTGTCCCAATGAAAACAATACCTCATGCGTGGGAGCAGTGACCTCGGTGCAAAGGGAAAAGGCTAAACCACAGGTACACCAAACGCCTGTCGAAGAGCACATTTTGACTGGATTTGGCATTGTGGAAATCCAACACATTTGGCCCTTGGGCATCACATCCACCAAGGAAACAGGGAACCCCATGTTTCTGAAAAGAAGACGTCCATGAGAATCCAACAAGGTCCGTCTTGAATGAATCACTGTAGATTGTATTACCCACAAGTCCAAAATGTAGGCAAAATAACAGAATTCTGAGACATTTGCCACCAAGAAACCACTGAAACATGCAGGCAACAATGCATGTCTTACCTTCCCTTGTTCCCACAGGTGTCCTGATGAAAACAGTACCTCACACGTGTGGAGCAGTGTTAAAGGTGCACGGCCACCTTGAAACTTGAGGAAAAACATCTTTGGTTCCGGAAACTTCTTAAGACCTTCCTCCTTGCCTCTGCCTTTGCCCCCCTTCTCACCTGTTGATGTGTTTCTTCTCATGGCATTTTGCACCTGGCCACACTCTGTTCTTTCGGCCCCAGGTACCTGCTCACCCTGCCACCTTCCTGCACTGTCTCCAGGCCACCATCTGCACTACGGTTCTGCATCTGTACCCATACAGTCGCCCTCCCACGTTTCTTCTGCACTTATCCGATATACCTTTCTGACTAACTTTCACCTGCCACTTGCTGGCTGCACTACCATGGTTTATTTATTATTTATTTTATTTAATATTTATTTATGTTTTCTCTCCTCTGCTTTGCACTTTTCACTCCCCCACCTTTCCTTGCACTTTTCCCCCATTTTCCTTTCCCATGCACTTGTGCTTTCTTAAATGTCACTGGGCCTAGTAAGATCGCTGGTTTTCTGTTTTTTTCTCCCTTGTTCCCCTCCCTTTTTGCCTGGTCACGCTCTGAAAAACTTGTGCACGAGCGCGATATAAATAAAATATAATTTCATTTCATTTCAAAGGGAAAAGGCTACACCGCGGTTACACCAAACTCCCTGCGAAGAGCACATTTTGACTGGATTTGGCCTTGTGGACAACCCACATTTGGCCCTGAGGCGTCACAGCCACCAAGTAATACAGGGAACCCCATGCATTTCTGAAAAAAAGACACCAGTGAGAATCCAACAAGTTCTGACTTGCGTGAATCACTCTAGAATGTATTACCCACAAGCCCCGGCAAAGTCAAACATGTAGGCAAAAAAGCACAATGTTGAGACATTTGCCACCAAGAAACCACCGAAACACATGGGCAACAACTCATGTCTTACTTTCGCGTGTTCCCATAGGTGTCCTGACGAAAGTGTTAACTCACATGAGTGGGTGCACTGAGCTGGGCGCACAGGGAAAAGGCAAAACCATGGGTCCACTCAAAGGCCTGCGAAGAGCACATTTTGACTGGGGTACAGAGAAAAACTCCTTCTACCGCCACCTAATGAAAGAACTTGAGCAACAATTACAAATCTATTCAGAATGTGCTTCTTAACCGCTCCAAAACCCACCAGGTGGGAGCCAAAAGTGTCAAACCAAAGTCCACAATGTAGAAATATGCAGACAACAATGTCCTTGTATAGAGCTTTTAAATTCCTTTAGGTGATTTGAGTCTTCTTAATTGGTTCGTCAATGCCTTTGATGATGGTCTGGGATCCCTATTGCAGCCCCTTACAATTACAAGATGCAAACTCTACTTCAAGGGCAAGGAAAATCAGCTGGTGTCCATCAGGCCTGTTTGAGCTCCCTTTAATGATTTAAAGCACGCATTCAACCATGCCTATTACCCTTTATATGACAATTGAAAACCATTTAAAAAAGGCAAACTCTACAATGTAGGCTTTCATTAAAACAACAGCTTTCCTTCGGCTCAGAGACAAACAGGCAGCACCGAGAAGGAGTTTCTTGAGTAGCAAGAGACAAACTCTGGATTCTGTAGACTTATCTTCACGATATGCCAGCGGTCAGACCTCCGATGGAGGCTGGTCAATGGAAGACCATGGAAGAGGAAGACAATTCCAAGCACTCTGTCCAATTAACACCTACAGGCTAGATGGCTGAAAATGCATAACAGGGCCAGATGTAAATTTCTTCTCCTGGTTCATAAATCTATCCTTAGTAAGGCACCACTGTGTCTATCCTCCTCTATCCAACTCTACAAGCCTTCTCCTAATCTCCACTCTGCCTCTTTCACTACCCTTGTTGCTCCTCACGCTCCCTGTGCTTCCTCTCACTTACGCTCGTTCTCTCTTGTTGCTCCACTCAACTGGAATTCTCTCCCCACAGCCATTCGAGAAAAAGTCCCTATGGCTTTGTTCAAAACCAAACTAAAAGCCTACCTCCTCATCTCTGAGTTGCCCTTTTAATCTATCTCTCATCTGCCTGCTAGCTACCATTTTCCCTCGTCTCTAACCCTCACCCTGCCTCTGACTCTCGCTTCGTCTGCCTCCACTCTAGCACTTCACCCACCATGGTCACATGCAGAGTACAGCTGGCTTTACCGCCTACCTGCACTTAAAAAGGTCCAATGTTAGTTGCCCTTAGTCTATGTCTCCACTTATGTATTGTCCCAGGTGACTGTTCCATTTACTCCCCTCCACAACCTGTTCAGAATCTCCCTGAAACTCACCCCATTCTAAGAATCTCACTGCTTCTCATCAAATCTGATTTCTCATCTATTGTACTTTAATTTGTGATCAATGTTGGCAACAGACATCTTGCCATACTTTTTGTAGGTGAAATGGGTCCAAACAAAACCATTGTTGGAGCCATTTCACCAACTACAGCTTCCTCTTCCACACACCTATACACTGCTGTCTACACATTGGGTATGCACCTTACATACCCCGACTCCACCTTAATCCCTCTCCTATTACTATTTCACCTTAGGCATTTCCCCTCTTCATTTCTCCCTTCTTTCTACTCTTCCCCTCCCCCATTTATGTCTGTTTAGAGCCCCATTTGCTTGTGAAGGTCCCCCCAGCCTTCCTGAAAGGAACCCATGTCATTTAGGTCTAGATATGTCAGTTCTTCCATAGTGTATATATATATATCCCAAACCTTGCATAACCATAGGGGGTTCAGTAACAATTGAACATCACCTCCTTTATCCAGCTTAAATGTTCCTCCCAGTAGATGTGTATCCTGGAAAATGACCACCATAAATACTACTTAATGAGCGCAGCTGCCCACACCCACAAGGGAAATTTGGCGAGAACCCCCTATACATTTTAGAGCTTTTCAAAGAGTCTCTTTACCACCCGTGTAAAATCTTGAAATGGTGTTCCATTGCTGCTGTAAATAGGTTTCCAGAGAAAGTAACTTTGAATATATTTTCTGGGGATTTCCTCCCCCGCTATGCTCTCCCAATATTTTTTGACATTTTGCCTGCCTGTTAAATCTGAGGAGTTAAGAACCGTATATAATTTAGAGACTATCCGTTCCTTCATATCTGTTTCATCCAGAACTTTTTCAAATTAGGTGAGGTCTCGCTTTCGTTTTTTAAGCCATGTATGGTCGATGATATTCCCTTTCAGCCTTAGATATTTGAGGACTCTTATGGCACATTGACCTAGTATTCTGGATTTTTCTTCATATCCCTTGAACGTACCCTCTTGGAAAAGCTGACCGACTCTTTCCAAGCCAAGGATAGCACAGCGGCAACGTGCATGCCTTGGAAGCAGGATGACATGAATCAACACAGGTTCAATCCCCAGGTATGCGCTTAGAATCCTCTGGGTATTAAGCGCGTTATAAATAACCTATCATATATCTGAACATTTCTGCGCTTTACGGATTCCTAAGTGGTTTAGATCCATCAGTAACCCCAAACATGTCATCATTGGAGAGGGCCTTGTAGTTAATCCCTCATGTTCCCCACTTTCTTCCAGTTTTTCCATAATACCTCAAGCAGTGGGTGGAATCGTATTCTGCTAGGGTGTTCCTTTGTCGAGGTCCGCAACAAATCTCTCACTTTTTGGGGACATGTAACACTATCCCCAAAAACATCCATTAAGTTCTCAGGTTGTCTCTCATATGTTCTAACAATGTTTTGCGTTGGGCCGCATTACAATAATCATAGAAATCAGGGTATTGAAAACCCCTGTTTTCTTTGGTGGGGGTGGGGGGCAGTCTTGCTCTCTTAATCCTGAGTGGTTTTCTTTGCCAGATAAATGTGTATATCATGTAGTCCAGGTCTTGAAGAAGCTGTCTGGCAGCAAGAATGGGATCAACGAAAACAGATAAAGCAGTCATGGGAGGACATCCATCTTAACTGATGTTCTCCTCAGAGGCATAGCCAGGATTGTCTAACAATTTGGGGCCTGAAGTTAATGTAGTTGGGCCCACCGCAGTGACATTAACATCTGTAAATGCCCAAAGAGTGCTGCTGAGTGGGCGTTTACAGATTTTGGTTGGGCCTTGCCTGCACAAGCCCTACCCTGTCTACACCTCTGGTTCTCCTCCAAAACCAGGGTAGGATGAGTGTATCCCATCTCTGTAGATCATTTCAAAAGGTCCCAAGGAGCAGGTTGTAATTCAAGAAGCGCAATCACAACAAGTCAATTGGCACTCTTATCCCTAAATATGTAATGTCCTCTTTTTCCATATTCCGTTTTAATATTACTGTCTCATGTTCCAGACATGAACACAGTTTGGCGAGTCGATTTTGATTTAGTCATGTAAATCTTGCAAATGGAAAATTTGCCAAAAGACCCATCTTATAAGCAACTCCTTGACCTTGCAACAATATCCCACGATATCGTCTGCAAAAAAAGACAGTTTAAATATGATTCATCCACATTGTATTCCTTTAGTTTTAGGGTTTCCTCTAAGGCAATTACTAGGGGTTCAATGGCCAATGCATACAACATCAGCCATAACGTGCAGCCCTGTAGTGTACCTCTTGATTATTTAAGGGGGGTTGTTAGCTCCCCATTCTCCTGAACCCTAGCTGTTGAGGAACGCAGAGTGCTCTTACTCATCTTCTGGCCCAGCCTTATTTCTCCAGAATTGTCCCCACATAATTCCATTCAACTCGGTCAAATGCCTTCTCCGAGTCTAGTGAGATAAAGCACGCATCACGTCACTGTTTGCTAGGAGAATCAAGGCCTGTGTCCTCCTTATGTTAGCAGAGCTCTGCTGAACTCTTATAAAGCCCATCTGGTCGCCATTAACTAGAGAGGGGAGAACCCCCTCCAGGCTATTCCCCATAATTCTGGTAAAGGTTTTCACATCCATGTTCAGGCAGGAGGTCTATATGAGGCACATACATGGGTTTCTTTACTTTCCTTGTGAATGACCACTACTATCACTCCCAGCATTGACTCCGTCAACCCCCTACCACCCATCTAGGAATGTGTTAAAAACTCTTGCCAGGAATGAGACCAGAGTAGAACAATACATGTTAAATAATCGCACTAAGAAAACATTGGGCCTCATTACAGGTTTGCCAGTCCGCTAACTACGGTACCGGTAAGCTTGCCGGTACCGTAGTTACCGGACTGGCAAACTATGAGTTCTGCTCTCAGGTGCCTTCCCGCCTGCCAGGAATGGCCTGGCGGGCGTACCGGCACCTGCGAGCAGAGTATGTCAGATGCACCGGCACCATTCATGAATGGTGCCAGTGCCTCCGGCTTCCCCATTCCCATTGTGCCCTATGGGGATCAAATGGGAATGGGGAAGAATATTTTCCAGCGCCTGCGAATGGGCAATTACTGGCTCCAGCCTGGCCGCAATGACCCAGTAATTGGCCATTTGCGGGTGCCGGAAAAAGTTGCACGCTTGGCGGCAGCCTGCCGATTTTACCGGCAAGGCTACCAGCAAACTTGTAATGTCTCCAGGGGTTGCTCCATCTTTCATGTTCTGTATAGTCATGACAACTTCCTCTTCTATGATGGGGGAGTCTAGAAGTTCTGAGATTTCCTTGAGATTTGCCATCCCTTTCACACTCCACAGTGCACAGTTTCTCATAGTATTTCCTAAATTCTTCCTCTATTCAGCATGTCATACACTATCCAGGTGTTTGTTGACTGGATTGAGGCCACCATTTTAGATTTCCTTTGTATTCTTTCCTTTCTATTCTTAATTGGTTGTTTGTTTGTTTGTTTGTTTGTTTGTTTATTCATTTATAATGCACTCCAGACCTGGGGGTATCAGAGCGCAGAAGGATACATGAATACTTTCAGTTTATGGTTACACAGGGTACAGAAAGGTGAGTACAACAATTCACAGGTGATATACAATTATGTGTCTGAATGCAAGATACATGCAGACAAGCTGGAGGAAACAGTAACCAATTACATAATTTACGATGTTAATATACAACTTATTTTTAAAATGTGCAGAGTCTATATACAGTTAGATCTGGGGGACATGCTGAGATACTAGCAGATGGGCAGTAGGTACTGGAGTGGGTTAGTGGTCATTTTCGTTGAGCCATTTAATGGTGTTATGTCTGAAGTTAGTTTCCAGGGCAGAATCCAGCCTGCCTTTTTCCCTTTTTCATGGTTCTTCTGTTTTAGGAATATCAGCTTCCTTTCCATCCCATGGATCAGTAGTGCCCTTAGTGGAGCTTTGTAAATCTTAAGCTCCCTTTTGGTTAATGTAATAAGTGCATGATCCACCCGACTTTAGAGATTCCTTTTTTCATTTCAAAATAATTTCCTGGCGCTGTCGCTCTTGATTCTTTTGTGTCCCTATTCTGATCAGTTATACTCTTATCTTGGTTAATGTCCCTAAAACGTAGGGATTCACCCCTAAAACTGGGTGCATTCCAGTTCCTGCCCCTTTCCGGGTTTCTGGGTTCAAGACCATGTTGATGTCTCCCGTTATGAATTTGTGCTCTTCCACAGATTCACCTTTTCTGCCACTTTCTCCCAGAATAGTATTTGAGCTGTGTTCGGACATTATACCAATCCTAATGTTATTTTAGAACCTTGATAGGTCCCATTCAGAAAAAGGCATCTTCCCTCCTAGTTTCTATGGTTTTCTCCACCACCAGCTGTTGGGAAGGGGATGACCCCGTCGCACACCCCTAAGCACTTAAGTAAGGTGAGCTGCATTTGAAACACTATGATGGGTCATGGGGGAGGGGAGGCAGTGGCAGGACTTGTGAGGAACCTGGGGCATTTCTCCCAGGCTATTCCCGGGGGTTCCTTTGTTCAGGTGGCCAGGGGAAGGCTATCGTTATTGGATCCCAAACCTGGGGACCGATGAGTGAGGCAGCATCACCTAGGCAGGTGGTCCTCAGGGACTATGGGAGACATGCCCTTGGGCAAGACATGATATTCCTCCCGTTCCATACCTGACATCCCCTCAGTTGTCATGGGATTTTTTCAGCAGAGTCCCATCGTACCTCAGTACCTTTCTGTAAGAAAAAGGAGAAAATGACCAGGGAAATTAAAACCCAATAGAAAACCCACACAGAAGCCTGTGAGTAGAAAGGGGGCTACAGTGTGGCAGGGGAGCTGTGCGTCAGGGAACCAAAACGTCAGCTACACTTTTCTGGTAGTGTTTAAATCAGTGCTTGCTCCCTGGTGAGTTCCAGAAACCCAGGTAGTTGAGTGGCAAGTGCTGGGACCTTGATCTCAACTGAAACCATATTGAGGACCTGCTAACACCTCATCACTGAGGGTAAAAGATGGAGACCATGTGACTCGGGGGAAGCTAAGGTAGGATAACCTTCTCTTAAGAACTTTATGTAAATCACAAACGTGCCTGTGACTGGTGAAATGGGAACAAATCCTTCAATGTGCAGTTCAGAAGAGCACAGCTGTGAGACAGATTGGTCTGGCACCACATGTGTGCCCAAACAAAGGTCTGTGTGAGGTGTACAGCTGAGAATTGGCAAAGTTAAAGTTAAAGAGTTGTAGAGAATTGTAAAGCGAAGTGGTCCTGCGACGGGTCAAGCAAAATCACACGCACAGGCGAAAGTCTTCTATTTTGATACAGTAACGAAAGTTTGGAAAATGAGATAAATTGGTCCGACCCGGGCGGAGGGAGATCAATTGAAGGTTTTATGTTAAAGTGGGTCTGATCCCAGTGGAGGAGGGGTCCCGGATGAACAGTGTATCACCAGAGAAGTTGTACATATGAGAATCCTGAGGAGAAAGGAACATTGAATGTGTGTTATTCGCATCGAGCACTCTAAAGTAAGAGACTTTGAATGGCAAAGAGACTTTGGCACAGAAGGTCCTGATACCGAGATATTGAACTGTATGAGTAAAATAAGGAACTACAAGTACCATCAGTCACTGGGAAGGAAGGTAATACTGCCAAAATGTAAGTTGTTGGGTATGGTTTAAGTAAAACCCCATGCCATTGCGACATCCTTTGACGATAAAAACTTGGAGAAATAAAAGGCCCAAAGTGACAAGTAAGAGAAGTCTGTGAGTTTTGATAAGTAAGGTGAACTTTTCTTTTACGGCAGAGGAAGACTGTATTCGGACAAAGGAAGTCTGTGTTTGACAAGCAAGTGAACTTTGTTTCAAGGTGGAAGAAGCCTGTGTTTTGACAAGAGATGTTTGCCGAGGAAGCCAGAATGTGCACGAGGCTCGAGCATGCAGCCTTGTCCCGTTCTGAAAGCATGAGGAAGGGAGGTCAACTGCTCAACTGTCCTGACATATTGTTTCTTGAACACTTTTCAATTTTTGCATACAGTACTGTCCCACGCCATTTTGTATTTAGAAGTAAGGATTGGCAATAGGTTTATTAGCATAAGCCCTTTATAATTGACTAAACCTCAAGATCCCTGAATTCCATGGCAGCAGGTGCCCTTTGACCACCAACCCCAAAGTAACAAGCACAGAAATGTTCAAAGAGGATGAACATTGCACGTCTTTGAGTTACAATAACATGATTTGTATTGCAAGGTGCTGGGAGGGATGCATTATAGTTAAAAATGAGGGTGGACACATTGGAGCCGGATGGTGCAGAAGAGAGTGAGTGACAGGTGTGTGTGAAGGTTAGAGTGCCAGGTGCACAGTATGATCATAAAGTAGCATTCTGTTAGGAGTATGGTTAAGTTGTTCTTTGACCTTCGTCGGTGAGAAGATGATCTCCGCTGCACACATGTGATGGAAGACAGATGGACTGTGCTGGAACCAATGACCCTGGCATCGCTCATGGAAGCAGGCATATCATGTATAAGTGCACACCAACCAGCTGAGCAGGTTTTTACTGTATGTATTGCATCACAATGACAATGTATCCTGAAGAGAGGGTCTCGGGAATGACCATCCTCACCCCCATGAACATGACGGGTCGAAGAGCCAGGAACGCTCATTCACCCATCCTATTGAGGACAAACTCGGAGTGCACCCCTGCCTGACTCGTAGGCAGGAAGGTATCCCCTCGGACAGCCATTTCAACCATATCCAGTGAAAATCCTTACAAATCCCGAGAATACGACAGAGATCGCGGACCTGAACACCATAATGGACTGTCTTAATTAGGTACCCAGCAACCATTGCGCTGACATCACTAGTGACACCACAACGTAGCAGTTAGTCATGAAGAATACTCACAGCCCTGTATAGCATTACAGCAGACACACATTCGCATACACGAAGATCATGCTTACACAGTTCTGTAGGTAGAGGACGGATACATGTACATACTGCCAAAGCTTTTATTATTTTTCTCATTAGCTGCACACAGTAATGAACAAATGCAAGGCAACAAGAGATCCTGAGCAAGCTTGCAGATGCTAATGGCAATGAAACCTATGGGGCTACAGGAGTATATATGGAGCCTGCTAGGACCACGTGCGACTAATCTATAGGAAACATACCACAGCACGAGCATGTACAAATCATATTATAATCTAAGGAAAATTACAGAAGGCCTCAAGCCACAGAACACGAGCCAAGAGGAGCAGGAGCTTACTCATGCTGCACGAAGCGCAGATCGATTTTACAGCTATGGTCAGAGATAAGCAGTCACATTCTAAAACTCTAGACAACAAGGGACCTGCTGCAGGAAAATTGAATACATCCTCACAAATGCTGTCCCAAGAGCTCAATGTTGTGGTCCACAAACACGTGATGTAACTGAACTAGACAATGGGCATTCACGCGTGGTGGGAAGACAAGCTGGTCTCAGCAACCCAGATGAAGAGTGAAAGAAGTGTTGCAACGTGGAGACACACTCTCATAGGTAAAGGTGGTATACTACCAGATACAATTCAGGCACATAGTCATTTCGGTTCTCAGAGGGCTGAGAATCAAACTGGGACCCATGACTGGAGAGACCAGCTCCAGCCAATCATGAGACAGAAATCTGGGGGTGGATGACAATGGTAAGTCCACTACTCTGCAACCATGTAATAGATAGTTTCTTGGGGACGCGGCAGGTCTGCCACCTGACATACGAGGGCCAGTAGAATAACCTCTATAGGGGATAGCCATATGGGTTACCACTCTCAGCACACAATCAGCAGTGGGGATAGATTTTTAGGGAAGGGTTCAGGTGATGACGCCATACCGCAAAAAAACTGGAGAGCATGCATTGTAAAGTCGCGATGTACCAGAGAATCCTGATTGTCTTGTATGATCACGGTTGATTTTTTGTAATAAACCACAGTACCAACTTGACCCTCTCTTCAATCCCCTCTTAAGTCTCTGCTTGTACCCTCTTTCATCAGAATGTTCTTGGCAGCTGTTGCTCTCATCTGTGTGTGAGATTAAAACTTGTTATCCTTACAAGAATGACTTGGGCCTTTTTTCCCTAGCGCGTTGTATTTTCTTCTGGTGTTACCGTCAGGGGCGTGCCGTCAATTGGTGACCCTTATGTTATCCAATCGCCCCCATGTTCCATAAGGTTTA
Organism: Ambystoma mexicanum; assembly: GCF_040938575.1. Taxonomy (NCBI): domain Eukaryota; kingdom Metazoa; phylum Chordata; class Amphibia; order Caudata; family Ambystomatidae; genus Ambystoma; species Ambystoma mexicanum. The sequence continues at coordinate 69,264,752 of NC_090925.1, read as the reverse complement.
TCAAGAGCCATTTTAAGAAAAGTCTGCTCTGATCTTTGAAGCGCAGCGAGGCTCAAAGAGTGCAGGCTGGTGTTGGAACCCCATGACGGAGGAGTTCGGGTGAACATGCACATGTGAGTATACTCTTGTGAGTGATAACAAGTAGGGGACATATGCATTTGTAAGTGTGAGAAGGTGTGAACGCGTGGAGAGAAAGGTTGTTGATGTGACAGGTGCGTGGTTTGTGTTATTTCTAATTGGTATTCGTATTGTAAAGAGATTATTTCGGTAAGGCATTATAAGGTAAGTCATTGTAAGGTAAGGCAAAGCTAAGGCACGGAGCCCCTCCTCGAAAGGGGAGGGACAGTGGTACCATAATCAAATATTTTATTTATTTATTGCATGAATAGTAGGCCTGAAAAAAAGTAGCAGTTGTTATTTTAGTTTGTTATTTTAGTACATTGCATGTGTGTTTAAGTAAATGAAGGGCATGCCCTAGGAAGGGCATCAATTGTGTGTGTCACGGCGTGGTGTGGCATTAGATGGTTGTGAGAAGTAGTGTGTGTGTGCATGGGGAGGGGTAAAGCAAAGTTTGGGGGTTGATGTTCTCTTTTTTGTTGTCATTGTCTTGTCACAAGCAGCATCAGCGTGTGCAGTGCGTTAGCAGGGCTTCGCGGGATCAGTAAGGTATAGACATCACCAGCATGGGGAGAGACAGGGTGGAGAAATACCATAAGCAGTGGTTCGCAGAAACGGGAGGAGTGGGGATGCCCTGCCCGTGCCCAGAACAGGGCTCCCACAATAAGAGCTTTGTCGAACATATGTCCACATTATTAGTAGCCAAGTATAAGGGGAAACAATTAGGGAAGTGAAAAGATATTTTAGACCTCTGGCTAATGTTTGAGGACACAGAGGACCAAGGGGACGGAGTGGGGGCACAGATACAAAGAGATGGAAAGTGCACAAGGGGAGATGGAGAGGTTGGGGTGCCAGCAGAGCATGGGGGATTGTATCCCTTGACAGTGTGTCCTGCAGACAGGTACACAAATCCAACCTATGTGCACACTGTTATAGGGACCCCTTCAGCATTAATAACACCACAGGCTACTGATCCCCCACCCCCACATGCACACCCGCCTGAAGTATCAGCATTTGCAGTTGTCAGGGCAAGGGAGTTTGAAGAAAGGTTGGCAGAGTTGCTAGCAGAGCTGAACAATATAAAGGCATCATGATATGATAGGTTATTTATTACACGCTTAATACCCAGAGGTATCTAAGCCCAGACCCGGGGATCAAACCTGTGTTGCTCTGTGTCATCTTGCTTCCAAGGCGAGCACTTTGCCCCTTAACTATCTTCCCAAATAGAAGGCTCGGGGGGGGGGCAGGTTGAGGAATAGGGATGACCAGATGGTATTGGCAAAGAAAAGGAGAATAATGAAGTATGGTGTAGGAAGTGGGGTCAAGATACAGATGCCCCTCATACATAAGGGAGCAGGGAGGACACCTTATGTGCCCTGGCCCAGGATGGACAAAAACAACTTGATTAAGGCTCTCCCACAGCTCACAATAGGGGCAGGTAAATGAATATACGAGTTTGAAAATCAAATTGCAGAGGTGCCCCTGGCAATGGGTGATATCAAGAGCTTGATGGTTTCTATAATTGGGGATCAGGCTGGGGATATATGGAGCATCGTTCAACAGAATTAGAACAAAGGTGTGGGATGTGCTGCAAAGGGCATTCCCAGATACCCCTGGACTGCTAGCCAATCCCACTCTGCACATCTGGTCTGTCCAGGTTTACAGAGCAGGACCCGCAGCAGAACTCGTAATGTGGCACCCCGGAATGAACGGTGCCGGTCCCTTACCGGCACCGTTCATTCCGCGGCTGCCAGCCTCTTAATGAGGCCCATTAGGTTACCTCAGGGGGCTGCCAGAGTCCAAGTATCTTTAACAGAATACTGCATGCTGATTTACACAACATCCAGGTACCCAGTACGATTACCCAGTAAATAGACGATCTGTTAGTGTGTAGTGACAGCGAGCAGTACCGCTGAAGAGATTCCATTACACTCCTACAAATGCACGCCTATAAAGGATACAAGGTCGACAAGGTTAAGTTGCAATACTGCCAACAGGAGGTGCTCTATCTAGGGCAGTTCATATTAGCAAACGTTAAAAGGAAATTACCAGATAGGGCAACGTTATCATGTGCCAGCCCCAGACACGCCTCAGTTAAAGAAATGCAGAGGTTTTTGGGGCTGTGAAGCTATTGTAGGGTGTGGATCTTAGATTATGCAGCACATACAATACCTCTTCTAGCGACCCTCAAGGAAGCACAAAAAACAAAAGATCATAAGTTATGCTGAACTGCAGATGTGATCAAACAGTTAGATGATCTACAAGAAGTCATTAGTTCAGCACCCGTACTGGCCACCCCAGATTGCTCACAGGAATTCTACTTGTTTTCACATTCAGATGGCCAGCCCATGACCACAGTATTGACACCGAAGAGCACTGTGGGCCAGAAGCCATTGGCCTATTACAGTGGCACACTGGATTTAGGGATGCAGTTTGCATGCATACATGCACTGGCAGCTGCTGCATTTGCAATAGAAAAACTTTCTACTTTTGTAATAGTGTGCTTAGTTACGTTGTGGTGGAACACTGTCTATTCGCAATCCTGGAAAGGTCAAAATCCTCCCTGACTACACAGAGATCTTCAGTGTATGAGATTATTATTTTAAAGCCTCACATTCATGCGGTAAGATCCAAAACAGTGAATCCTGCCACCTTACTAACAGATATGCTCACGGCCGTGCACATACGAGGGGGAGGAGGATGACATCCCAAAAGCAAAAGATTTCGCACTGAGGTACTGTTCATAGATGGGTCATCCACAATTGATCAAAAGAGTGGGCATTCAGGGGCAGCTGTGGTACGACTTGAAAAAGGGGAGTATGAGATGGTGGTGATGAAAAAAAATGCCCATGCATTATTCTTCACAGTCTTCGGAACGCGTAGCGATTATCGAAGCGTTGAGGGCATCCCAAGGGTGCCATGTTACAATATCTTCAGACTCTGCTTATGTCACAACAACTGTGCATGCTGGTCTGTCCTGCTGGAAGTGGGAGGGGGTGCTGAAGGGCTTATGGGTCTCCAGTGCAGCATACAACATTACTACAAATACTGATAGGAGGATTAGCCCAGCCATCTGTTGTGGTGGTCGTCAAGTGTGCCACCCACACTAATGGGACAGATTAAATATCAATGGGGAAAGCAGACACCGACATGGCAGCCAACATTTTGGCGTGTCTGCAAATAAAATGCTTGAGGAGTTCATCATGACCTCTCCACCAGCAAGCGAACATCCAACGGCTTCCACAGCATTGCCTATCTACCAGATAATAGAGATACAGGGATGGCACCAGAAAAGGGGAAGGAATTGTGGTTACAAAGGAGATGCACACAGTCCCCAACAGATCTATTGTTGAGACAAAAGAGCTCAGAGAAGACAGTAATGCCCCAAGAGCTGCTAGCAGTAACCTTTGAATAGTTGCATTACCCATCCCACAGTTTGAAGCAGAACATCCCAGCAGATATACAGGAGGACTGGTTCATTCCAAATAATCACGAGAGCATCACAGAAATGGTCATTGCACCATGTGTCAAAGTTTCAATAAAGGGATGACACTACGGATGCTATAGGGCACATTGCCCCACCCTACTGAGCCATTCTCTGAATTACACATAGATTATGCCAATATGGGTGAGCATTGCAATGGCTCCAGGTATCTCATTGTAGTGGTTTGCTCTTTCTAGAGGTGGATGGAAGCAGGGCCTTGTGCACATCCAGATGCCAAATGTGCTGCTAGATTGTTGGTGCACAAGGTTTTCCCCTGATGCAGGGCGTGTGAGTTTCTATGGTCTAACAACACAAATGTTTTCAATCCACTGTTTCAGCACGTTACAGCACTTCTTGGCATTAAGCACTGGATGTGTTCAATTTACCACCTACAGGCCAACGGCATTTTGGACAGGATCAACTGGCTCCTCAAATGCAAATTGTCCAAACTGAGTACCACGTTGAAGAAGAACTGGGTGCACTGCTTGTCCCTAGCCCTCTTCAGTCTACGAACACAGCCCAGCAAAGACCACCATTTGTCACCCCATGAGGTGGTCACTGGTTGGCATATGCACACCCACAAATCTCCAGTAAGAATAGCTTCAGATGCACATAAGGCATCAGCAGTGCTAGGTGATGAGTTTACAGAGTTTTTGACCATACTAACGCGTTGTAAGGAACACATGGTGGCAATAGTAAGACAGACACAAGTGACCACAGTTCAAGGGTGTTTATTGAACTTTCGCAAGGGTATGATAAACGCCTATCTAAACCTGAATCTACAAATGGGAGCAAGCTACAACCATCAAATAATAATAATGCAGTCCTATTGGAGTCTTGTGAAATAAAAAGGGCCTATAGTAAAACACCTATTGTCAATCCCTACCACTAATTTATAAAAAATGTGGGGTAATGTTCATGAAAAAGAAAGAAGTGTTCACCAAATGATATATCAGGAAGCTCGGCCCATTGGCCTCCCTTCCCATGTTTTTAGCACAGGACAAGGTGGGCCAATCGAGCAAAGCACTCTGGCTTCTGTGGTACGAGGATACAGTTCAACTTACACAGTTCAGGACCTTCAGTGTCCAAGCCTCTTTACTTCTTGCAAGTATCTTGACTCAGAGAGCCTACTGTACAAATATAATAAGTAAACATTCTTTTACTTTCACCTGTATTCAAGTAGGGTGTTCAGCCTAGATCCCACTCAGCCAGGCTCAAATCCCTTTTTTTAAAAAACTTTATTTAAAGTACTTGACATTACAGAGAAGAACAAGCATGTAATCGGTCTCGGCACACAAAATGGTCATACAGACTTATGGTACACAGTAACGACAGCCATATACAATAGGCATTGCAATTGGTTATACAAAGCATGTAAATAAACATTCATTAATACATAATTCAGACAGAGTTGGCAGTAGGAGAAGCAGTACTTGACGAATCGTTAGCATCAATGTCAGAAATAGAGGAGATGTAAAAGCGGAACAGGGACAAGACATTTCTGGGTTTGGACACTGTGGATAGCTGGGCCGCCCAGGCCTCCTCAGTGTCAGAGGCCCAGTTTACAGAGGCTAGGGCTAGCCATTGTGTATGCATGGGGGAGCGTTGCCTGAGCCAACACAGTAGGATACAATGAGTAGCCAGAAGCATGCAAAGCCCTGCCAGTCTACCAGAGTCTCGAACAACACCAGGAAAATCATGAAATAAGCATCATAGTGGAGAAGGAGTGATAATGTGATTGAGGACATCAGACATTGTGGAACACACCTCCTCCCAGAACTGGGCAAGGAATGGGCAGGACCAGAGCATATGGATGTAAGTTGCATCATCGGAACTGCACCTAGGGCACTTGGGGGAATGATTTGGCGATATGTGATGTAGCCTGAGTGGAGTATTATGGAACTTATGTAAGATTTTGAATTGAATAAGTTTAAAGTGAGAAATGAATGATACCTTGTGAGTACGAGCACACATACATTTCCAACATTGATCCGTGATATCGATCCCCAGGCTCATATCGCTTTTAACTCAAAAGTTCCAGGTTGGATCACCCTCTTCTGGGCTCAGATCCCTTTCACACCAATGTCAGAGAACGTTTTATCGGGTGACTCAAGGTTCACCCCGGATACCCCATAGCCAGGCTCAGATCCCTTTATTTTGGTCAATTAGTCTCCCTCAGCCAGGCCCGGACCAATTGTGATGTATATTGTACTATCAAAGACTTTTGGATGTGCACAGGGTGTAGCTTGACCCGTTGCATGACCAATTCAAACTCAATATTCCTTTTTCTCACACTCAGCATCAGTTGGACACCTAACAGACTTTCGAATAAACACCCACATGGTGCCAGACCACTCTGTATATGGTATCATTGCTTGGCCTCCCAAAGTTCATTTACTCCTGTTGTTTTTCAATTATATTTGCATTGCTCATCGCAAACGCCTCACACACTGTTCTCTTTATACAAAGTTGCTGTTTGCAACCTTGGTTCAAAACACAAGCTGGTTTGGTATCAGTCTCTCTGACTCACCAGCCCTTCTACCTTTTCTGAAGCCGCTTTGTTGTAGGAGCCAAGGACAATACAACAGTGGCAATCGCTCCTCCCAGCCTGGGTTATTGATGCGGGTGAGCCCCGGGTACCTCCGACACACTGTGCAGGTTTGATCAGCCTTCGTTCCTCATCTTCTGTTTCTTACTTTCCAAGGCTCTCGAAAGTATCGATCTTTAGAAGTGAAGGGTACTTCCCTTGTTACAACCCTCTCTGGTCTCGCCATCTTTCTCCTAGTATTAAACTGCCATCTTGATACTGCTGTATCCTTGTGTGTTTTGCCTTGCTCAGAGTGTGTTTTCGTGCTCCGCCTTTTATCCGTGTGGGAAGTGTGATGGAAGTCTGGTGTGTGTAATGATCCGTAATTGCCTGATCTTGCCTGACCATGGTGTTGGGACATGTCAGGTGTACAGCTTTGGTGTTAGGCCATTGCTGCTCATGGTGAACTGTCCTTGAGAAAGTGTTTCTGTCGGAAAATGGGGGGGTTGAATTCATAGGTATCCTACCTTGTAAGATGGGGAAAAGGTGTTATAGGGAAGGGGATACCGCATCCCACCCTCCGGTGTCCCATTTCTACTCTCTGAAGACCCCTCATCCAGGGGATCCTCCTGCGCAGTGGTCCCCACCAGGAACTGGATCCAAAAGCGATGGATGTGTCCTGGCCACATGGATGACAGATATCCGGAGATTAGCGGGTGAGACACATTCAGGTTTCTCACATACCCTTCTCCTATGCGAGGTGGATATGACTGATCTTTGTACAGGTTCTTCACTGTTAAGACCTGGGAAAGAAGAGGGATGAGATATATCCAGGTACTCTCGCATAATACACAGATTTCTTTTACAGTATAGGTAGAGGTGCAGTGGTTTTATGAGTCTCTCAAAAATAACCTGCAAACTGTTCTCTAAGGGTTGACTCTGGTTTTATAGGTTTTTTTTATATCTGGAAGGGGTTTCATGGGGTTCTGTTTTTTCCAGTCCCATATTGGCGTGTTTTGGCAGTAGGAATTTGAGTGCCAGCAGGCCTGGCGGTGAAAACTCTCTATGGGGAGGTGGGGTTTCCTACAAGAGAGTACAAAGGTATGGAAATCCCGACCCAGAATAACTTTTTGGGAAGTCCAGCAATGATGACTGAAGATATTAAACAGGACTCGCCCCTGATGTTAATGTATACGGGTATTTTGGGGTATAATTCATTGACCCCGATGTACACAGGTAACTCTAACTAGGGTAGTGTTCTCGAGGTCTGTTGTTGTGACCAAGTCAGCTCTTATAGCAGTTTGCTTGCTACCTGTGTCAATTAATGCCTTTACTTGCTTATCGTTCACCCAAGCCTTTTCATATGTGAAGTCGGCAGATGAGTGACACAAACATATGCTGAAGGTCTCTAGAGCTTCTTCGGGTTCTTCCCGCTGTTCTCCCTTTAAACAGCCTATTTCCATACTTTTGTCTTTTACATCTTTCAGGCAGTGCTTGGCCAAATGCCCAGATTCTCTAAATAAAAACCAGATAAAACATCTGAGGGTCTCCCACAAAGCAGTGACATCCAATACGGTTATTGTGGTATCTCATAGGGTTCAGTGACCCTTTAAATGTATAGCTCTCTCCCAGAATGCAGAGTCCCCCCCTTAAAGTTCATGGGCGCATCCAGAGAGTGCAGCCACTCCATAATGTTCCAATAGAGCACTCACACTTTCATGTATGGAATTGATACCTCAGAGGACAGTCCCTTTCCATGACTGGCTGATCCTTACCCTCTAAACAGTGATTTAAAGGAGGGAAGGATGGTGCTGCAACATATACCTGTAATCGGTAGCCAGAAATATCGTGGAGAACAGCTTCCCCTGCCTCGGATGGCAGGCAGCAGGCAATGCAAGTGATGCGTACCTGCATGCCTTCAACCATTGCCATCAATGATGCCCAAACATGGGTGCTGCCGGTAACCTGGCACCCCCAATAACTTATTGGGTTGGCAATGGCAACATGAGCCTGCTGCTGGCCACAATCACTGGAACCACTGGCCAGATGTGTGATTTTATGCTGCTTGGCACTATGTGCCCAAGAACACTGTGCTGAGCCCTGTCCCTGTAAGGAACTAGGACCCACATCATTACCAATTCAATTCATTTTTGCATCTGGGTAACTTGTGGGCTCATTGAAAGCAGGGGACACATTTGCTCAGTTACTGGCATCAGGAGGTTGTGGTTACACATGGCTGTCATGCACAGGGTGTGACCCTTGACTCTTGGGCCCCTATTCCCTTTCTACTGAATGCCTTCCACCCTGCAGAATTCCTCAACCTTTTTTGTCTGTATAATCTTCTCAAGGGACACGCTAAAATACTGTCCAACCCAAGACAATAAGGGGTGAGTAGGGATAGGTTTTGTACTCTAGGATTACAAAACTATAATGGGCTCACGGGACATAGGTTTTCATCCGCCCCTCCAAAAGTTTCTTCTAGTACTTCTCCTCAGAAAGGTCCACTACCTGTTGTGACACCCGAAAAGGCTGGACGCTCTATCCCTGCCTACCATGCCCATTCTTCCTGCAGCCTACGTGGGAGTCTTCCAGGGAGGGCTTGCCTCACTTGCTTCTGTGATGGAGACCTTCTATGATGGTCCTGCTTCATATTCCAGTCCTCCTCTTGAGCCCCCTCAATGCCTTTCTTTATTTATTTACTCATAACCCTCACATCTCCATGGCCTGGGCCTGTGAATCAGCACAAACAAACAGCTTGAGGTTCATCCTCTCCTCATCAATCATGGGTAAACGTCTTCCTGCAATGAAAAATGCACCTTCTTCTCCTCACCTCCCAAACATTTTTCAAGTATGCCACTAATGATAGGGTTGTCAAAGGAAGTGATCCACAAGGTTTGTAGAGGGGGAAGACTTCTTGGGCATTGAGCAATCATCTCTTTAGCAAATGGCAGGGTACATAACTGTTACATCTTTTCATGATGCTGACCCTCTACCCAAGTGAGAGAACATAAAGCTCCCTCCAACCAGAACCAAAATCACAAAGAGGGAAGACAGGCACCTAGCCAGGTGTAAAACAGAATGTCCCCGATTCTGTCACCAGTGCTTGAGGTTTTCAGTGTGGTGGCTTGGAAACCTTATTTAGCCCATAAATCTCCCATGTCACTGGAACTTCTCTTAGCCCAAGAACATCCTGAGGACCACAAACCACTTGTGTTACACGAATCATGTTGATTGGACCATTTAATTCCACATGGCCCAAGAACACCCATCAGGGCTCCAAAGTGATCCCCATGAGAATCACACACTCTGGGGCATCACATGGCTGCATCCCCGCCATACAGTCATATCATGGCTTGACTAGGAGGAGGCACACAGAAGCTGATTGTTTAAGACTGTGTGCTTACAGAGGAGGGTGTTTTCGGAGAGAAGGGAGAAGAAAGAGCTGGAGACAAAAGGAGGAGAAGGAGGTCATTTATGAGTTAGAGACTTAAAAAGGGATGGGGTTGGTAAAGAACACTTTGTCTGAACATGGTAAAAGGACAAAGTTTCTGGAGAATAACTTGAGTAGGAATTTGGTGTAAAGTATCTTGAGAAGAAGTGGGTGGTGAAACGCTTAAGAAGAAACAGGTTAGGAGGTGTGAGAAACCTGAAGGTGTCCCACCCACTACTCCCCAGGGTTCTGTCATCCAGGTGGCCAGGACACGGCCATCACTTTTGGATCCAGTTCCTGGCAAAAACCAGTGCGGGAGGTTCACCTGGGTGAGGGGTCTTTGGGAAGTGGGAGTGGGATACCAGATGGCGAGATGTGGTATCCCCTTCCCTGTAACTCCTTTATCACATCCTGCCATGTAGGATACTTTGGAACTCAAAGCCCCCCCTTTACAACATGAACACTTTCTTATTGACAGCTCGATATGAGAGAAAACAGATTAACACCACAGCCGTATACCTGACATGTCCCAATATGATAGTCAGGCAGGGTCAGGCAATTACCAACCATCACACACACCTGACTTCCATTACACTTCCCCACACAGATAAAAGCCGGAGCATGAGAGCACACCCGGAGCACACAAGGAAGAAGCAGTCCCAAGATGGCAGTTTAACATGAGGCTAAAGACGGCAATACAGAAGGGGATCACAAGGAAAGAAGTGCTCTTGACATTTTTGACAAGGACCCGTTATTTTCATGAAACCTCGAGAATAGAAAGCGTAAGACCAGGAAACCAGGCTGACGAATCCTGCATTGTGTGTCGGAGGCATCTGGGGCTCTCCTGTATCAATATGGCAGGGAGAATCGCCTGCTGCCATGGTTGTCCTTGGCACCTACACCTAAGCAGCACCAGTGAAATCAACACAGCGGGTGAGTTGGGGAGGTCGATACCGGACTGGTCTATGTTGTAGACAAGGTTGAAAGCAGCAAAATTGTATGGTGAGCGGTGAAGCGAACAGTGTATGAAACGCATGTGATAACCAATGCGAGTGAAATTGGACAACAGATGAGTGTTTGAACCAAGATACAATACCTTAGAAAGAGTGGTCTAGTACTATGTGCATGCTCATTCGAAGGTCTCTGTAAGGATTCCAACTGAGAGGTGGCAAAAGTGATAAGAGTGACAAAGGATTGTGAATCGAAGTGGTCCTGGAACGGGTGAAACAAAATCCTGTGCACAATGAAAAGTATGTTAATAGAGGAAAGAAAGTTGTTAACAAAGTAGATAAAGATGGTCCGAGCCAGAAGGAGGGAGATTAGCTTAGAGCTTTGGGTGAAAGCATGTTTGTGTTAAAGTAAATTACAATTGGTCCTCCGAGTCCAGCAGAACGAGACTGATTGAATATTGTGTCAACCCAGATCTGAGTCCTGCGGAGTGGGATCCGGGGTGAACCATGAATCACCTGGGAAATTGAATACATGAATCAGATACATGAAAATCCTACGAGCATTGTGTTAAAGGGGATCTTAGCCCGGCTGAGGGGGATCTGAGGTGAATGGTGAATCACCTGAGAAATTGAGTATCTGTGAAATCCTAAGAGGAAAATAACCTATTGTTTGTTTGTTGCATCAGGCCCTCTTAAAGAAGAGACTTTGAAAGGCAAAGAGACTTTGGCACGTCAGTCCCTGATCCATCAGGTTTAGAGACCAATCTATCTAGGTCTGTCCCTTTGGCGGACTCAGAAAGGCAGAACCCACATCTCACTTCTTGCTGACTCAACAGGGACCGCTTGAGAGACAGCTACGATAGAACGGCATATTTTTCATTCCACATGTTCTAGCCATTCTACATATTTCTATGGTAACAACTCGAGGCCATACAGTAAAGCATACACTATGCTGGTGAAGTGAAAAGACAACACCCCTTGATGTCATTACCACCTTTTAGTGCAATCAATCTTTTTATTACCACCCACTTCTTCCAAAGTTTGGTAAACATGTCGTCTTCATAGAAAGATTTAACAGGCAAGGATTGTATATGAAAACCTAAATATACATACCTGTCGGGTGACCTATTATAGCCCATTATCAATATCTTGGTTTTTGCTTCATTAATAGACAATTGGTTTAGAGAAGAATAAGAAGAGAGCTCAGTGATAGATCACTGTAAACCAAAAGGGGAATGATCGATAAAAAGAATGTCGTCAGCATCGAGTATCCACAGCACTGCTTAATTTCCAATGCGAGGAGGGAAATTACATATGGGACCAAGTGCACTCTCCATGTCGGAGATGTAGAGATTGAACAGCAGCAGTGCCAAAAAGCACCCCTGCCTCAATTAGCAATGTGTGCCTATCAGAATGAAATCCCTCTTGATTGAGGCAAACAGTCAGCCTGGTTTGACTATGTCGGGACTGAATAAAGCACAACCGTGTGGGATCCAGCCGCCAGGCTCTAGGTTTATGCCACAAAAAAGGGCGGGAGACTGAATCGAAAGCATTTGAGAAATCATCTATACAATTTCCCATTAGGTTGGTTAAGAATATCATCAAACAAATAATGTAAAAGACATACGTTGTTAATCATGCTGTGGCCCTTCCTAACATCAGTTTGGAACATGCTAAGGAGATGTTTCTCTTCGGCCCACTGTGATCATTTCTTTAATACTAGTGATGCAAATAGCTTTGAACTGGAATCCAGCATAGTAAGGAGTGTGTATTTGAAGGTGTCCTCCTTGTCACCTCCCTTATTAACTGGGATCAGAATTGACTCCCTCCAACTATTAACTGTCAAACTGTTTGCCATTATACATTTAAACAACTGCCCTAGTTTCTAGTTGCCTGGAATTCCTGATTTGCCTTCAAAACCCCATTTGCGATGGCATTGGGACCTGGAGCCCTGGATGACTTCCGTTTATAAATCAGTGCTTGTAGGTCACAAGCTTGGTGTGGACTCCATAAAAGGATCTTCAGATGGTAAATCAATTTGTTGTGGAGTATCGTCCCAATAGAGCGAAGAAAAATGTTCCAACCGTGCCCCTTCTGATGCCACATTTATTTTTGGAGCACTTACATTAGATAGATTTTGTCTATAAAATGCCCAGAATTTCATATTATCATTTGTATTTAGGAGGCCAAAAATGAACTTCCATTTGCCATTATGTTTGACGCTGTTTGTGGAAGCCCTGTTTTGAAAGGGCTGTCTGTGGCTGTCCACCTTGATCCTTGGCTCCTGGTATCTACGGTTAACACTTGGAGAAATGTTGGCAACATTTCTGAACATGTTCTGAGTGCCATGAACTCCACCCACTCTACCCAGAACTCCTCAAGACCACACAGATCATAAGATGCAGCACCAAGAGGACCCATATTGGTAAATTAAAACGTTCTCCTTTATGCCTGCGCTTTGGTACTCGCTGAAGACTGATATGCCTGAGCACCTAAACACAGCACATACAATGGTCTCAGCTGAGCGTAATCGCTCACGAAGAGCAACAACCCAGAAGATAATTGTTGTGATGCCTGCAACGGCAAGTAGATGACATGCAGTAAAAACAGATATTCGTGATTATTGCTCAGTATATCCTGAGTATGTAGCCACGTTCCCTTTGCCAATTGACACAAGAAACCAATCATTGAGCGATCGGGCAGTAGATCGCAACCCGATAATGACCCCCATGTTGCTGCACGCCTCTCTAAACTGTGCACAGGGTGGTTACCTATTGTCGCAAGCAGTATCTGATCAAACATTACTTGTAAAAGAACAATCACCTACACAAGCGTGTGTGGTGGATATAAAGCTGCCAGAGTTGGGCATTGAACACACGAACACAACTCACCCAGTCCCTGATATCTAAATTCCTGCCAGTATGTGTGAAGCAAGCTTTAACATGAATAAGTCCTCATCGCCAAACTACTGTGACTAATGCTTGATTGACTCTTCAGTTCATTCAGTAACATATGTGCAACCAACGCAGCAAAGGCGCTAGCCGTCTCACCCACGATCTCCAACAGCACACTCTCCACAACATCACATGGGTCAGAAATTAATGTTGGAGAGAATGTTATCAGCAGTCGATATGACAATAACAAGCCTGTGTAAACTATTTTACTCCTTGAACGTTAAATGACACAACAATCTGCACAAATCCAGCTGGGTAGCGCGAGAGATGACATTTCGTGCAACCAAGATCTTCTCACCATGAAAACCTAAATTGTGCTCAGCACTCAAGCAAATCCAGGAAAAATCAACTGTGCCCATGGCGCTGCCTCATTTTGAACAGATAATCAGACCTATAGAAGTTGATTGTCTCAACCTCAATTGAGCAAATAAACGATTCCTGGATTAGTGTGGAGCAAAATAAATCTCCACATCCATCCAGTAACACACAGGATCGTTTTGATATATTCAATGAAAAGGCAACGAATCGAGGAAACTCTAATAGATCAAGCTAAATCCCCAAGAACAGCAGAAAAAACAAAAAAACTAAATAATATGTGGACGAAGAACCCTGCTAGCATAAGGAGCGCAAAACCATTCATTTGTGATATTTGCAGGGTACTAACAAGTCTGAATAAGCGGAAGGCAGCAGATGAAGTAACAACAGCAACAGCAACTGCAGCCCCAAATATAATAGGAACTCAAACAAGAGAACATTCCCTAACACATGAAGCATTGAATGAGATCATAGCACTAATAGAAGAAGACACCAGTTATAAGACACCTAACCCTGTGCAACCCAAGATGGCACACAGTGAATCTATAGAAATAAATAATACACAACGAAGCAGTGATCCAATGTATGAGGAAAGGTGCAGGGAAATCAAAAAGGTGGTAGATGCCAATTTTATCGAACGAGTAAAAGATCATACCCACATGTCACCTAAACCGTCTATCAGCAAAGTTCCCAACAAAAAGAAGTAATACAGAGGAGATGTCTTCAACGTAAAGCAATAAAGCATCACTATGAGATGGCAGTGGATAAGCCTTGTTCATCTACGCAAACTTTGTCAGAAATACCATCTATTAATGGGCCGTCAACTCCTAATGTTGTGAATAAAACATGCCACAAAGAGGAGATGTCCCGACATCTCATGATTAGGAAAGAAAAGCATTCTCCCCGCGCACATTGCCTTATAATGAAATGTCATGTAGCGCTGTATGATAAGTATGATCAAGTCGAATTTTTGAGTGAGTTAAATCTATCTATTGTAAGATTGTGGATACCTTCCGGTGAACTCCTGAATACCCTATGGAGAGCAAAAATTGAGCTTCATCATAGCACTAGATCCAGATGTAAAACGTAGGTCCCCTATGGAACACAAAACAGTGCTTCCCCAGTGTCCATATTGTGAGCATGTTAGAGACCAGAACATTTCAAAGATTCAAAAGGATTGAGCATAACCACTAGTGGAAACATGCCTGAAACAAATACAGTTAGCCAGCTGGAACACCCGTGGACATTCACATCTGCAATCATCTTCAGATAGTCATTTGAACATATTTGACGTTATAGCCCTCCAAGAGACGTGGCTCACGATGAGGCCCATCTGGGATGACCATGATGTTGTCTTACTACCTGCTAAAGTGTCATTAAAAGGCATGCCAACATCTGGTCTGTTGGTAGCAGTAAAGAAAAGGCTCTGGCCTAACAATACAACCCTGGGCGGCTCCAAACAAGTTCTTACAATTAGTACAAATACAATGCTCTGATCGCAAAATAGTCCTGCTGAATATATACCGAAATCTGGCTGGCGTCGCAGATGATACCTTTTACAAAGCATTAATATCATTACTAGACTCGATTATCATGACCACGGGTATATCGACCACCATCATAATGGGTGATCTCAATCTTGATTGCATAAATACAGAACATAAAACAAGACAAACAGATTTCACAAGATGGATTAAGCTCATGTCAGAAAGACATTTCAGAATGGCCAACAGTTCACTGGTCAATGACATACCTCTGCAAAGCACATGCAGGAGTCAAAAAGCATTATTGACTATATCTATCTTGATGACCAATTGTTCTCACTAGTTAATACATTTCAAATTGTCCAACAACCATATAGTGACCATCGCATGCTCACTCTTCACCTCACTGATGAGGCCCAACATGGCTGAAACACGTGTATGGGGTTGCTGTTGGTACTCTTGATCACAGAGGAAATCCATAGCATTTTGATGCTGGACTGCACATGTGGGCGGGACAAAGACTGATATGCAAATGGGTCTTTCTCATCTGTGAAAGGTACAGTGAGCAAAAAGTGTGTGCTGCAAGCTCTCATCTCAGAACAGGTTATCATGTCATGTTCTTTCTGGAGAGGAGCACCTGCTACATTTTTTGACATCTTCCAAAATATAATTGCTAAATGTGCCATACCATCTTCATGGATGCGCCGGGAAAAATCTTTACTCGCATAGTACTGCGAGATTTGAATGCATGGACAAAGGCGCACCAACAACGCAATCCCAATCAAACTGGTTTTGCTGCAGGAATGTCTAAATGCAATTAAGGCACAATCATCAGGACAACCGATCTATCTTTATTTCGTCGACTTTCATTCAGCATTTGATTTTGTGTCTCGTGTTCTACTAATGTCCAAGCTGAAGAAAGCAGGCTGTCCATATACACTGAGTGAGATAATATATGCCTTGCACTCGAAGACCTTTCTGCAAATTAGAATGACCTCTGAGGCGATGCTTTCCACTCCTATTTGCACCTCAAGAGGGCTGAAGCAGGGATGTACCCTTGCTGCATCCCTCTTTAATGTTTGTATACAGGATGTGAAGGATGCATTTAGAGAAATTGTGTCTGATTCACCAAAGCTTAATGGCATATCTTTAAAAGCTTTATTTTATCAAGAGAAACCAACTCACAATCAATCTTCAAAAGACTAAGATCTTAGCTGCACTTACAGGAAGCACAACCATAGCAAAATGAAATGGTCCATTAACAAAGTAGAATTAGAATTAGTGTCTAACTACACATACTTGGGGATGATGATGGATGAAGAAGTACTAAATAGAACTCATCTAACTAACTGTGATCAAAAATTAACAACAGCCATATTGCAGACCAAGGTCATCATGAACAAATATGGCAAATTGTCTCTGAGCCCAGCCACGATCTATTATAATCAGAAAGTCACCGCAGTACTACTGTATGGCTCGGATTGTAGAACTATTTTGCTGGGTTTGTTTTATGACAAACTAGAGGGGAAATATTGGAAACAGATCCTCCATCTCCCAAAATGCATCCAAGTGGAGTGGTTGCACTACTAATTGGGTCTAGTATCCTTAAATGCATTATATCGCTGGCGACTTTATGCCATGATGAGCAAATGTCTAATTGCTACCTGTTCATCTACATTACTTGAATGTTTTCCTAAGTATGTATTTTCCTCCAACCATAAATTTCCTAATTTTTGGGTCATGAATATCTGCAGAATATTAGCTAGGTCAGAAGTCACATTTGAAGTTCTTGTAGCTGATCCAGACAGAGCCAAATCGAAAATATACATGGCGGAGTGGATAGAAACAAGAAGGCTCTGCTTAACATACACACATTTTGTAAAGAATCATCTTCAAGAAAATGTCGGGTCATGAAACCTTATTTAAGTAAATCTCCTTCTCCAGCTGTGAGAACATTCATTTTGCTTTTTAAGTTAAATCTGTGGCCGACACGTGAATTATCCAGGTTGATAAAAATGTATGTCGATTCTGTAGAGTGCCATGTTGTAAAGAGACACTAGAACATCTGATAATCCATTGTCCTGCTTTAGTACTGGTAAGACACAAAGCACTGTCTGTATCTTGGAGAATTGAATTCCAAACTTAGATGGCAATTGCTCATGTCTACTCCAATAACGAGTATTAGAATTGTGACAGTAACATTCTCTGTATTTTCATTTACCTCTGTCTATATAGCATGTTTTACAGTAAATGAAAGTATCAACATTTTATTTTATTCTAATTTGCACTGAATTTGTGATTTCCTTTATTACCTGCGTAACCATGAGGAATTCAATGTTATCTGTATAATTTTGACTTTTGATGACGTATGACTTTGTAATTTATCAATAAGTGTGATAATGATGTTAATGAATACAATTGAGAAAACAATTATTATGTTTGTTGTGCCTATGCCCTATAAGCAATTTATATACTCGGTAGCAAGAGAGACAAGGGATTTAAGCTTCACACTATCTCTTCATCAGACAGCCTTATACATTGTTGAATGTCTATATCTCTCTACGCTGCTGAGGATTTCCTCTTAAAGGATTTAAATTTAAGTGACTACCGCTGTAAGTGATGAGCCCTCACAGATCCCAATAATTTCCTTTCAGCCAAGATTCAGTGTGTGGAAATCAAGATTAATTAATGCAGCCATGTTTTTAACATCAACATCGGACCATATGATACGGTTCACTTGTAAATTCACCCTACACTTAGGGTCTGCTAATGGAAAGAACCATGTACTGTTCCAAGAGGTGGGTAAATGATGCAAAATGATTGCTAATTTGCAATTTTGTGAATGTGACGGGGTTGGATCGTACACAGTGAATGGTCCAGGAAAACATCATCAATGAAAAAGAATATTTGCCATTAGACCACGTTGGTTTCAAAGCTTGGCCCCACAATGACTGCTTATTAGGACATACAAAGTCAATTGAATTGCACAATGTCCCCCAAACATGGACAGCATTATTTTCCCTGGGTATCATATGAGACTAAGAGGCAACATCTTCATCAGGCTCATTACAACTCTGACCTTCAAAAGAGAGATGTGCAAATCACCAGCGCTGACAATGTTACCACTAGGGAACTGATCGAGCCATTTCACCACCAAGGCATCAACCTTTTCCTGAATGAATTTAGTGACCTTCACATCCGGTGGATCGTATACATTGACAATCAGCAATCCACTGTAAAACAGGTTGCCACTTCTCAGGCAAATGTAAGCACATATGGTGAGGGAACGTCGCACGAGTACTGTTTAATGTTGTTTAGTTGAAGCAGAAGGTTCCTTGATCAGGTGTTGGTCATTCTTGCTAGGTACCAAAGTCAAGAATGTAGGGCAAACAGTTAATTGGAAGCCTACATTGCTGATGGCAGAATAGTGAGTGCTCAATAGAGCCACCACCACCGCAGATGTAAATTAAATTACGTCCCAGTTGGTGGGGCTATCAACCTTGCATAGTTGAATATATTTTATATCATCTCAGCACTTTTGTGTATTTGTTTATTATTTGTATCGCGCGCCTAACCCTGAGGTAACTGGGTGCCGGAAAACTTAACAAGTTACAGGAAACATACTTTCATGCATAAAAATACATAGGAATACAACAGGTGGGTTGACCCAAGGTTACAGGTATGTCTCACAATCAACAGGTGGGTGGACTAGAGGTTACAGGTCCGCCTAGCAGGCAAGTCAATAAGTACAGCTAAGGATAAATTAAGGTCAAGTCAAAAAGTACAGTTAAGGGCTAATCAAGAAGCAGGACAGTGAGGATAGAATACAAATCCACTGGCAGCCGGGAGCTTCAGTTGTTAGCCTTATCAGTGAGCCAGAACTTTACTCTGGTTTTGAAAGGGCTGAAGGAGGTTCCAATCTAATGGGAGGGGCTAAGGAGTTCCGATACTTGGCTAGCTTGAACAGGGAAGCTGGCTGCTCCTACAGTTTTCAGGTTAAACCTAGGAACTAAGAGGAGGTGAGTTTGGGCAGATCTGGTGGGTCGGGCTGGTTGGTATTTGGAGAATTTGTCTAAGAGGTATTTAGGCACAGAGTTAGACAGACATTTGTGGGTGATTGCCATGGCGTGAAGTGATATTCTATCACGCACTGGGAGCAAGTTAGATTTCTGTCTAAGGCTGGAGATGTGGCTGGATCATTGAGGTAGAGGCTGTGGGCAGCCATCCATGCCTGTATTTCCAAGTAGATATCGTTAATTAGCTTAGAGTCAGTTTCGTAGCAACCTGACAGCGTGATGAGAACCTGGTTGTCATATGCGTAGTTCGTGTAGATAACACCCATGTTGTCGAGACGGTCGAAGAGGAGCTTCGTGAATATGTTATATAGCGTTGGTGAAACGCATAAGCCTTGGGGCACCCTGCAATGTATGGGGATCGGATCTGCTGAGGCAGAGGGCGAAAACACTCTGTGGTGCAGTTGGATAAGAAAGTTGTAATCCAATTGGATGTGTTGCCAGAGAATGCTGCTGCAGTGGTTAAATGTTCAGTGAGGATTGGTGATCGACCAGATCAAATCCAACCGAGAGGTCTAACAGGAGGAGGATGGCCAGTGTGCCTTTGTCTTTTGCCTTGACCATCTGTATTTTCAAGTCCAGGAGGGCTGTCCCAGTGCCATGTCTGGCCCGAAATCCAGATTGACGGAGGCCAAGTAGATTATTATCCTCCAGGTGTTTCTGGATTTGCAGGTAAGCAACTCTATCCACAATTTGTAGAAGGAAGGGTACGGTTGTGATAGGCCTATAGTTCGTTGGTGTGTTAGGGTCTAAATTGTTTGGCATGAGCCTCCTTGAGGTTGTTGGGGACAAGGCCGGCCTTGAATGAGGAGTTTATCTCTGTGGCAATGAAAGGGGACAGCTCTTTGGCGACCTCCTTGATGATGGGGGACGGGCACGTGTCTCCTTAACATCTTGAAGGATTTAGACATCTGATGATGTCTTCCACTTCCATAGGAGTGACCAGGGAGAAAGTAAACGGAGGGCACTGAGGGAGTTGATACTTGTTTATCGGATGAGCTGTTTGAGAGGCTATTCTTCTTGGCTTCTATTTTGCTTTGGAGTGAAGCTATTTTGTCTGCTAGGGCTTGTTGTATTTTGGTGCCGAAGAGCTAGTTGAACCTGGATTTGGTGTTAAGGATTCTGTTATTATAGATTTATTTTTTGGTGGTGGGAATGGCAGTTTTGTAGGGGGCATCTGCTGTGGTAAACAGTGCCTTGTTGTAATTGGTGGGTGATTTACACCAAGTGGATTCCACTACTCTTTTTTCAATCCTCAGGATTTTTTGTTCCGGTGTGAACCGATTGTTGAGGTGAGCAATAGGTTTGGCTTTTTTTTACTTCAGTGGTGCGATAGTGTTCAAGGTTGACTCTAGAGTATTGCTATAGAGGTCTACCAGGTTAGTGGGGTCTAGGTTCTTGTAGTTGGTATCATCCAAGATGTTGTTGATTAAAGAGTGTAGTTTAGGCAGTGTTATGTTATGGGAGTTCAGGGGTGGAGATGCGAGGCTAGGACTTGGGGGTGTGGTCATCTGAATGGCGAAGGATATGTAATGGTGATCTGTCCAGGCAATAGGTTCATTCTGAAGTATCTTGATGGAGCAATTGAGGTCGGACAGCCAATCTAGAGTACATCCCTTGATGTGTGTGGGCTCTGTGATTCGGTGTTTAAAGCCGAGCTGGGAGATGGAATTTTCGAGAGCTAGAGCGTTGGTATCATTAGGGTCCTGGAAACCAAGATTAAGGTCTCCAAGAAGTATGATTCGAGAGCCTAGTTTTACATTGGATGTTAAGAGGCCTGTGATGTCTTCCTCGAAGGAGGAGATGGGGCCTGCAGGGCGGTAGACTAGGTGTAGGAGGATGGTTTGGGTGGCTGTTAGCGGGAATTTAGCTGATAGGAGTTCGGCAGATGGTAGGCTAATGAGAGTGGTATCTCTGAGGCCCAGGTGGGTTTTTGCTATGAGGGCGAGACCTCGCATATTCTTCAGATCCTCGATTTTATCAAAATGCTCAAGGTGTAAACGATTCAGAAAAGGACTACTATTGGTTGGATACAGATCTTCTAAATTGGCTTTGAGTTCCCAGTTTTCGCAAGATTAGTAGCAGCTATTAGTGTATTATTTTGAGAATAATGCAGTGAGGTCAGTGCATCTTGTACATTACTAGGGGACACTGAAGGAGAAGGGGGCAAGACCTAGTTGACACCAGTGATGCACATTGACATTCAAGTGGCAAATGTTTTACATAGAACAGAATGAATCAAAATAACTGGTCCGATAGCACAGCGAGTAGAGCGCTCGCTTTGACATCTGTGCAGAGCCTGCTGACACAGGTTTAAATCCCGGCAGGGTCAAACTCAGCCTTTCATCCTTCCAAGTTCGATAAATGAACACCACACACCGTGGGTAATAATAAGCAGCACTCAGATGCCTGAGGGTTTGTAGTGCTATATAAATGCTAAATTATTATAATATTATTATTATTAAGTCCATCATTCATATGAAGCTTGCTTGCTTAAAAGAGAAAGTCCATTTGTGTGAAGCACTACTATTACTTTCAAGGAGCCAGTAGTACTTGAAATGATCTGTGTAGTCCAGTATCACTCATTGTGTGTGTACACTATGTGTTTTTGGGCTAATGCGCCCTTCATCATGTGTGAATAGTAGGTTATGTATATGAAAATCAAGTAATGAAGAACTAGGTCACATTACTGAAATGTGTATTTTTGTTAAATAAATATTCGTAAAATCAAAATTCACCTGACCTGAGTGTTCAGTGTCCTGTACAAAAGAGGCATAGACTTTCTAAGTTAAGTCAATCATCCAGGGTAATACATTCAGATGCCAGTGATGTGAATGCTGGAGGGAAATAGAGATAAGAACTGGTCTGAAGTCAATATGGCAAAGGCTAATAGGTGGATGGCCAGGCACGGGATCAGCCGCTAGAAGTTAGAGCTGGGTCCAATGCATGGACCATCTATCATTTGGTTATACAATGTTACTTAAGTAATTCGACTTAGCAATCAACTAGGGTAAGTAGTTTGGACATGTAGTGGATTGCAGAGCAGAGAATTAATATGCAATAACTTGCATTTCCTATAAAGGAATTAGCAAGTCTGGGTCAGTGTCTTTGATGTGTAGTTTAACGTAATGGTCGTTGGTGATCATTATTGGTAGAAAGCTTGAATAAAAGGCTTACTTGGTTCAGGTTTGTATGTGCTCGAGGGTCCTGGCAAGAAAAGCCAAGCTGTTCATCACAGCCGGTGAGTCGAGGGGAGAACCAATAAGAAACTGAACTGAAGTGTGCTGAACGAAACTTGCAAATGGCAAAATAAGGGAAGTCCAAAGAACTGTTAACATTAAGGGAAAATCAGCTTCAGAGAGGTCCAGCACCCCGTGGGTGCTCATTCGAGAGACTCTGGTTGATCCCACATTTGTTGAAACTACTGATTCCAGAAGGCCCTAGGACAGCCGCATGGAATAGGTCAAAGTGGTCATACAGGGTTGTGTTGCAAAATCCCCTGTACAGTTGAACGTCTTTGACCTACAAACCATTGAAACCCAAGGAAAGGGAAGGGAATCCTGCATAATACGAACGTAGAAGGAACTGAGAAGTTGGCAAGAGTGAACCAGACAGAGGGATGCTGATGGAAAGGGGTGAAGCCTAAAGTCCTAATTAACAGTGTGTTGACAAAGGTGAACCTGCCGCAGGGATGTCCACAGTGAACTGTTTAAAAAGACATTAGGATTTGTGAATGCCACAGGTGAAATTAATTTGAGGAAAGCCGTAGTGAACCTGATGGAGGGAGTCTAACATTCGAGAAGGGTCTGAACCCGGAAGAGGGGGATCCAAGGTTGAAAAGGCATCACCCAACGTACAAGCAGAAAGAAACTTTTGTTTATTATTTTGGAACAAATCAGGTCCTTGGAGGCAAGAGACATTTTGCAAGAGACATTTTGCAAGAAAAGAGACTTAACCACTGAAGGTTCTGATAGCTGAGAGTGGAATTGTCCTCTTATACTGGGGAAGCACAAGCGTGTGCTGTGCTTAGGAGTCCTGCTGGTGCTCATAGCGTGGGTTAGGGAGGCCCCCGGCTACCACATCCTGATTTATTATTTGTGAACACTTCTTTCTTTCTTTTGAATCCTATCCCACACCCTTTTGAATTTAGTTGTAAGGATTGGCAATAGGTTTTTCTTAGTATAGGCCTTTTAATTGACAAGATGCCACTAGGACTGCGTTATTATTATTTGATGGTCGTAGCTTGCTCCCATCTTAGATTTAGGTTTAGATTAGGTGTTTTTTCCAACCTGCAAATACAGTTTAATAAATAACCTTGAAATGTGATCACTTGTGTCTGTCTTTACTGTTGCCACTATGAGTTCCTTACAGTGCCACCCTGTGCCCCATCCACCTCCTACACCTCAGTGGGCACAACCTCCACTGTTTTCGAGCTAAGAACCTGAGCTTGCAATTAAGGCATTGGGTTGCAGTCAACAATGTTGTCAGGAAGCGTATTAGTACCCAACAAATCAAAGATAGGTGCTTCAGTGTTACTGGTCAACAGATCACAGGAGTTTGCAAGAATAACATGGACAACCCACACTAAAATGTTTTTCAAGTCACGTTGCTCATTTGCTATCTGAGAACATAAAGAGTACAAAGTGTCAATGGAAGCAGCGGAAAGTGAGCAGGTAACTTCCTTAGGAATTGAACCGGAAGGTCGAGGCTGAACAGAGTAAACAGAATCCCAGTCACTATCATTAGAAAAAGAACCCAAAGTACTAAATAATAGGCAGTCCAGGTTCGGCGTAGCCGAAAGTTGTGTGCCATACACATTGTTATCTGTCAGAGGTGTTATTTGCCTACGGTGGACTACTGTTTCCTGTAATCCCAGACAAAGGTTCAACAAGGAATTATTCTTATAAATAGGGGGAGAGCCAAGAATAATCCCGATGAATTCTCCTCTCGAGTCAAGCAGCGGCCAGACAGAAGATTCCAGAGGAATTTCAATGTTTTCTTTGTTGTTGCAAGAGAAACTGCTAACAGTCATTTAAAAAAAAAATCTGTAATTGTAGTTTGTGCTTTCACCCATATCATTGTCCACTGCAGACTTATTAGTTGCAAGAATTGTTTGTGCAATTTCGACTGAGTTGCTAGGTAAAGATTGTTTCCTGGGTACCAAATTGGTATTTATTGGCAAAGACCGGATCGCCAAACTATGCAACTGTTTTGTTGCTTTTGCTGTAGAACTGTGCAGGCCATATTTTGACACTTTATGTCTTTTCATTATAGTTGAGCTGCACTGATTCTAGAATAAAGAGTATTAGATTTGTTTAAATAATCAGTCACTCTTCCACTCCATGTGCTTACCGCTAGCCATCATTGGTCTTGAGCAGAGAAAAAATGTCCCAAATCCGAAACAGCCAGGCACAACCAAGCTATGTGGCTGACCCACTGGAACACAAAGCGCATACAACGTGCTCCGCGCTGGTGCGAGGTTTTGAAGGCGGGCTACAGGTACAGCAAGTGGCAAGAGTAAACTGACTGTTTCCCAGTCACAGGAGGTCGACAAATCCAATAGAGTTGCCCACAGCACCATAATCGCTGAAACACAGAGCGCACACTGTGCATTCCACATCGGTGTGAGGTTTAGAAGGCGGGCTCCATGTACAGTAGGTGGAAAGAGTAAACAGACTGTATCCCAGTCTCAGGATGCCAACAAATCCAACAGAGTTCCAAGCAGCTCTGCAATCGCTTGAACACACAGCTACAACATGCGCTCCACACCTGTGTGAGGTTTTGAAGAAGGGTCCAGGTACAGTGAGTGGAAAGAGTAAACAGACTGTAACCCAGTCTCACAAGGCCAACAAATCAAATAGAGTTCCCCACTGCAATCGCTGGAACTCAAAGCACACACCGGTGGCTCTTACAGAAGTGTGTTTCAGCAAAAGTCATGCTTATGTGCTTTGGCCGTTTTAGGTTTCATGGGATTACAGTACATCAAGAAAGTTTTCAAATGATAAAACACCCCAAATAAATACCAGTCCAACCAAAAAACCATCTTGCAGGCAAAACATGATTCTAAAAATTAGGAACGGGTGCATACAGATTTTCTATCGTTGCTCTTAACCTTTTGGACACCACCCAGTTAATATCAGATAGTAACAAAACCACAGAAAGATCATCTTTTTTTACACTGGCCTCTTAGCACTTTCGCACTACAAACAGGGTAATTCATAGAATTTCGCAGAAAAGTGTCGCAAGCGGCTGGCGCAGAGTGTCCGCGTGTGATTGTCTGCGCCAGGCACGTGCGCTAAAACCGATTTCCGCGCACAGCGTATTCATGGATTTTAGGCTCCCAAACCAGCCGTGATGCAGAGTATCGCAGCGACCCTGCAGCAGCGCCAGTAACGCCCCCAAGAACGCCCTCGCGCAAGGAAAAGCCATCAAAATCGCTAAATCATTGCAAAGGGCTGCGCTAACCCTGGACCAGTTTACAGGGCTGCCAAACAAGGAACGCAAAGCGGGTAACGTTCATATCAGGGGTAGGGGGAAGTTTTACACGCAATCAGCCAGAGTACGTGTATTACAGGGGTACGCGGGCAGTTTTACACGCGATTGCCCAGGGAACGTGTATTACGGGGGTACGCGTGAAGTCTCACACATGATTAGCCAGGGCACGTGTATTACAGGGGTACGCAGGAATTATCAAACGCGATTTGGCTGGGTACGTGTTTTACAGGGGTACACGGGAAGTTCTACACGTGATTTGTCTGGGTATGTGTATAACAGGGGTGCGCAGGAATTATCACACGCGATTTGGCCAGGTACGTGTATTACAGGGGTGCGCCGGAATTATCACACGCGATTTGGCTGGGTACGTGTATTACGGGGTGCGTGGGAAGTTACACACGCGATTAGGCTGGGTGGGTCCTCACAGGTGTTCCCTGTACACCCTCCACGGCCCCTGCAGGCAGCCCACAAAACAGGGGACTACCCTGCACACCTGCTCATGTCCCCTTGCACCCCCACCCCCCAGCAACCAGGGGCAGCCTCCACCAGGCCCCCACCCATGTCTCCCACCACCCCCACCCCCCAGCAGTGCAGGGGCAGCCTCCACCAGGCCCCCACCCATGTCCAACCCATGTCTCCCACCACCCCCACCCCCCAGCCACCAGGGGCAGCCTCCACCAGGCCCCCACCCATGTCTCCCACCACCCCCACCCCCCAGCAGTGCAGGGGCAGCCTCCACCAGGCCCCCACCCATGTCTCCCACCACCCCCAGCCACCAGGGGCAGCCTCCACCAGGCCCCCACCCATGTCTCCCACCCCCACCCTCCCCAGCAGTGCAGGGGCACCCTCCACCAGGCCCCCACCCATGTCTCCCACCACCCCCACCCCCCAGCACTGTGGGGCACCTGCCAGCAGGCCCCACCCATGTCTCCCACCACCCCCACCCCCCAGCACTGTGGGGCACCTGCCAGCAGGCCCCCACCCATGTCTCCCACCACCCCCACCCCCCAGCAGTGCAGGGGCAGCCTCCACCAGGCCCCCACTCATGTCCCCTTGCACCCCCACCCCCCAGCAACCAGGGGCAGCCTCCACCAGGCCCCCACCCATGTCTCCCACCATCCCCACCCCCCAGCACTGTGGGGCACCTGCCAGCAGGCCCCCACCCATGTCTCCCACCACCCCGACCCCCCAGCAGTGCAGGGACAGCCTCCACCAGGCACCCACTCATGTCCCCTTGCACCCCCACCCCCCAGCAACCAGGGGCAGCCTCCACCAGGCCCCCACTCATGTCCCCTTGCACCCCCACCCCCCAGCAACCAGGGGCAGCCTCCACCAGGCCCCCACCCATGTCACCCACCACCCCCACCCCCCAGCACTGTGGGGCACCTGCCAGCAGGCCCCCACCCATGTCTCCCACCACCCCCACCCCCCAGCAGTGCAGGGGCAGCCTCCACCAGGCCCCCACCCATGTCTCCCACCACCCCCACCCCCCAGCACTGTGGGGCACCTGCCAGCAGGCCCCCACCCATGTATCCCACCACCCCCACCCCCCAGCAGTGCAGGGGCAGCCTCCACCAGGCCCCCACTCATGTCCCCTTGCACCCCCACCCCCCAGAAACCAGAGGCAGCCTCCAACAGGCCCCCACCCATGTCTCCCACCACCCCCACCCCCCAGCAGTGCAGGGGCAGCCTCCACCAGGCCCCCACCCATGTCCAACCCATGTCTCCAACCACCCCCACCCCCCAGCCACCAGGGGCAGCCTCCACCAGGCCCCCACCCATGTCTCCCACCACCCCCACCCCCCAGCAGTGCAGGGGCAGCCTTCACCAGGCCCCCACCCATGTCTCCCACCACCCCCAGCCACCAGGGGCAGCCTCCACCAGGCCCCAACCCATGTCTAACACCCCCCCACCCCCAGCAGTGCAGGGGCACCCTCCACCAGGCCCCCACTCATGTCCCCTTGCACCCCCACCCCCCAGCAACCAGGGGCAGCCTCCACCAGGCCCCACCCATGTCACCCAACACCCCCACCCCCCAGCACTGTGGGGCACCTGCCAGCAGGCCCCCACCCATGTCTCCCACCACCCCCACCCCCCAGCAGTGCAGGGGCAGCCTCCACCAGGCCCCCACCCATGTCTCACACCACCCCCACCCCCCAGCACTGTGGGGCACCTGCCAGCAGGCCCCCACCCATGTCTCCCACCACCCCCACCCCCCAGCAGTGCAGGGGCAGCCTCCACCAGGCCCCCACTCATGTCCCCTTGCACCCCCACCCCCCAGCAACCAGGGGCAGCCTCCACCAGGCCCCCACCCATGTCTCCCACCACACCCACCCCCCAGCAACCAGGGGCAGCCTCCACCAGGCCCCCACCCATGTCTCCCACCACCCCCACCCCCCCAGCACTGTGGGGCACCTGCCAGCAGGCCCCCACCCATGTCTCCCACCACCTCCACCCCCCAGCAGTGCAGGGGCAGCCTCCACCAGGCCCCCACTCATGTCCCCTTCCACCCCCACCCCCCAGCAACCAGGGGCAGCCTCCACCAGGCCCCCACCCATGTCTCCCACCACCCCCACCCCCCAGCAGTGCAGGGGCAGCCTCCACCAGGCCCCCACCCATGTCCAACCCATGTCTCCCACCACCCCCACCCCCCAGCCACCAGGGGCAGCCTCCACCAGGCCCCCACCCATGTCTCCCACCACCCCCACCTCCAGCAGTGCAGGGGCAGCCTCCACCAGGCCCCCACCCATGTCTCCCACCACCCCCAGCCACCAGGGGCAGCCTCCACCAGGCCCCCACCCATGTCACCCACCACCCCCACCCCCCAGCAGCGCAGGGGAAGCCTCCACCACGACACCAACTTCCCTGGCACTGAAGCTGGTGCCCCTCTGCCTCCTTGGCCGGGGGTTGGCACTGGTGCCACCTGTTGTAGTGGCCGACATGGCAACCCCAGAGGCAGGAGTGGGTGGGCAACTGGGTCCTGGGGCAGGGCTGTGGGGCGACGGAAAAGCAGTCGGGAGCCTTTGGTTCCAGCAGGGGTGGTCACAGCAACAGCACCCCTGGCTGATATGCAGGCAGCAAATGGCAGGGCACGTGGCCAGCAGGCAGTCAGGCAGCAGCAGATGGCAGGTGGGAGCGTGCTCAGGGCTCTGGGGGGCAGTAATTTGGCCCCCTGGGCAGGAGCGTGGTCTTCTGTGTGTGAACGCGTGGCCAGCTTGATACGAGTGATTTGGCACGCGAAAATCAAACACGTCTGCGTGTAAATCGACGTGCACGCGTATGAAAATGTTGCGTGACACGTCCGAGTGTCAAAGCGTGTAATAGTTGAAAATGGACCTACATGCAGAAGTGACAAAGCGTGTGATTGGTGAAAAAGGACCTACACGCAGAAGTGACAAAGCGTGTGATTGGTGAAAATGGACCTACACTCAGAAGTGACAAAGCGTGTGATTGGTGAAAAAGGACCTACACGCAGAAGTGACAAAGCATGTGATTGGTGAAAAAGGACCTACACGCATGAAGTGACAAAGCGTGTGATTGGTGGCAATGGGCCTAGCACGTACACGCTGCGTAAGTGACGCTGTACGTGTGGGCCTGTATATAAGGTACGTGTAGAACACCATTTCCTTGTACGTGCTTTTCGTGGAGAGCGAGTGGGTGAATTCTGTACTTCTTGTCGTTTCACACGCGATTTACTTCACGGCGTTTCCAGTTCGTACTCCCTGTTACCTCTGACAGCTTTTTCTCTTTTTTCTCTTGTACTGGTTTACCTGGGCCTGTTCCCTCAAACAGTGTCCCCTTCTACTGTTGTCCTGTCTCCTCAGACAGCGTACAAATCTTCTTTTGGCGGGGGTGTTGCCAACCAAACGCGCTCATTTTTCACGCTCTTTTACCTGGCAGACGGTGAGTCACGCACGTATCTAACTTCTGTGCTTGCCCCGTGTGTAGCCTACCACTTCAGAGGTCATTCTAGGCTGCGTGTGACACGTATACGTTCATTCTTGTGTTACTGGGTGCCACAGCGTAGTGCAGGTTTTTCTTTCTTCACACGTGGTCGAGGAGGGGTTGCGTGCACGTCATCTCCCTTTTTTGGGCCTCCTGTGCGTTGCGTGACCCGTCATCCTTCCCCAGGGGTTACATTCAGCCTTGCTAGAGCACTAGGGTACAATTACCATCTGGTACCCAACCCCTTTGACCCCCAATTGCCCAGGACAATAGGCTACATCCACTCCCATATGCACATTAATATCAGTGACATGGCTGGGAGGCGAGGATTCCGTAAGGGTGGCAAAGGTGGAAGAGCCACAAGTGGTGGCCGTGGTGGATCCGGTAGGGGACGTGGTCGTAACTTGCAGGGTGAGCCTGTCTCCCCATGTGTGGAGGACCAGTCAAGGGCACCCATAATCCCCCCCCCTCCCGTTGAGGCTGATGTGGCTGACACCATCCATGCTCAACCCTTGTTGGACCAGCCCATTGTGGCACCAGACCTGGCTGACTCCATGGCTGACTTCCAGGTCAGCAGGGCTACGACACGTGTGCTGGTGCACGTTGATGCCATCATGGCACGTGGATCTGGGGCAGCAAGGTCATCTGCTGCCCCAAGTAGGCAGGGCGGAGAGGCTGCAGGGGCAGCTGCGGCTCCATCCACCCCAGCTCTCACACACCCAGCCAGGACAGTGTCGGTCCTAGTCCATCCTGCTGACATTCCCCCTGACACCATTACACTAGAGCCAATGCCTGCACCAACTCCCATGCTGAGTGTGCAATCCCACACACCTGATACAGAGCCCACCAGGGCTCCTGCCCCTAGTGTCCAGAGCAGCGCAGGACACTCAGGATCACCACCACCTTCCAAGCGGAAGAGGAAGAGTGCTCGTCCGGCACAGGCTGATGCCCCAGACACGGCTACACAGTCCGGCCCATCCAGGAAGCCCAGCTTCACGGATGACGAACTGAAGGCACTTGTCGAGTATGTGTCCGGACATGATAACGAGATGGTCATTGTTGCAGGATCCAAGACCACACCTGCACAACGCCAGGCACACTGGCAGACCGTTGCGGACATCGTAAGTGCCCTTGGAATCGTGAGGCGCACAGCCAATGATTGCTATAAGCGCTGGAATGACCTAAAGCGCAGGGCAAAGAAGAGGCTGGCCTCAAGTCATGCCGAAACTCTAGTGACTGGAGGTGGGTCTCCAGTATTAGACATGGAACTCACTCCACATGAGTCAGTCGCTGGGACCTACGTCACGGAGGAACAGATCCAAGGCGTGGGAGATCTGCCTGATTACGAGGCATTGTCCGGTGAGTGCACATGCATGTGTGTGTCATCCATGTGCATGGTGTGTGTGTGAGGGCATCTGTTTGTGTGCCAGGTGAGAGTGTGTGCGCCTGAGTCGTATGGGTCAGCCATGTGCTTCATGCAATACATCCTGCGCACCTGCATTTGGCCATTGCAGTATCCCTTCTGTCAACAGTAGACATCTAGCCCAACAGCACCCTAGTTTCCCTTGTAGTGTCACCTTGCCACAACATGTTTGCTTATTTTTCTATGTTCAATCAGACAGATTGTTTGCATTCCACCACTTATACTAGGCATTCCTCAGTCCTATGGTCACATGTCTGGCATGGCTATGGTAAAGTGGAGTGACTTTGTTACCTGGATATCATATGTTCACACATGTGCCTGTGCAATTGGACCATATTGGACTGGCAGCTCCAGGTGAAAAATCAGACCTGTTTGAATTAGAAAAGCTATTGCATGCGGGAACTGGACTGAATGAATAAGTGCTGCCCTCCTCTCCATCTACACTCAATTGCAATGGTACATGCCAGCTGTGTGATGGCATGTGTGTGTCACCTGGCAATCACAGGCCAATGTGTGATGCCACTGCCAGGCAGCATGCAGAAAATGTGTTCATCTTCCATCTTTGTGTCATGAGTGTGTGCCATTTGCCTGCCCTTCATACGCAGTGAGGGTGCATGCATGGGAGGGTCTTAGTCATGTGGGACATGTGTCAATCAAGTACTGGTTCTCTTGCTTCTCAGCCCTCACTGTGTGCCATGGTGCTAATGCATGTTTCCATTTCTTTGTCATTATGTCATTGCAGGGGAAGACGCACCTGATACTGCTGGGGTTGTGGAGATGGTGCAGAGCCAGGAGGGGTCCGAGGGCCGACCAACCACCAGTGAGGGACGTGGTGTGCTGGTGGGTGAGAACCCACAAGTGCTGCAGGTCGTGCTCTCAAGGGGTGTCTCTGGCTGCACCTCCCCCGAGCTGTACTCAGCTGTTGACTCGGATGATGAGACCTACGTGCCGTCGCAGGTGAGTGTTCCAGGGAGGGATTCTGTTCTGTCCCACCCACCTGCACCAGGGTCAGAACCCTCAATGGGGATGTCAGTGTTGGCAGCTAGGCCTTTGGTGGTTACGGATGCAGGGTCACACTCCGCGACATCTGATCCTGTTCCTGGGCCAGCAGATCAGAGGGGGAATGCAGTCCTGCAGCCTCAGGCAGTGCCGGAACAGCAAGGCGCAGTCCGCCTTGCCCCAGACAGGTGTGGTGCCCGCCGACGTGGTGGCCGTACGCCACCTGGCAATACCGCATGGGAGCAATCCATTTACGGTATGGCTACCCAACAGGCAGCATCATCCGAGATGATGGCTCAGGCCATGGATAGGGTGGCCACTTCCATTGTCCCCCCTGAAAGGCTGATGGAGCGACTAGAGCAGGCAACTGACTCCATCTGCCAGTCACACAGGGAGGACATGTTGGCGTCCAACAGGGACAGGCGGGCGGCACTGGCGACTCTGCAGGAGGCCATCTCCATAGAGTCCCAGGGCCACAGGGAAGCCCTGAGGCAGGAGCTACATCAACTCAGGACGACTCTTGTTGAGCTTGAGGCTTCAACACACCAAAGGACAGAACAGCAGCTGGAGCGTCTCACCCGTACGCTCTCAGCTGAGATGCAAGCAACGGGGGCGGAGGTCCGGGCATCCCGTGAGTTGTTGCATGGGGACCTCCGCACCCTCATCCTGCAGAACGAGACCTACCACACCCGCATGCTTGCAGTAATGGAGGAACAGAGTAGGGCCTTGCGTGGGCTGCCTCCCATAGTGCAACCACCTCCGAATGCAGCTGCACAGGGTGATAATAGCGACAGCAGTGATACTCCCACAATAGGGTAGCCGTGTGGGCCATGAGCCCATGGAGGTGTTTTTTTTTCCCAGGATCCACACAGGTGGGTTTTGGTGTGCACCCTGACCTCGGACCTCCTGGGTGGCCTCCCCAACCCCCCGTGCCCTTTAATGGCCATTTTTTATTTTTTTTTATTTTTATTTTTATTTTTATTTTTATTTTTATTTTTATTTTTAATTTTATATTTTTCCCAATTTTTTTGGGACAATTTGTTGGCTTCCGTGGTTCCTGTGGGCATACGCTGCATTGTGGCTGGGCACATGCAGGCTTGTCATGTATTAGGTTCAGATGCCTGGGTTTGAGTCACACACACCCCTCCTGCTTCCCGTTTCCATGGGCTTGCAAAGGGTGTGCCCAAGTGACATTGAAGTACATGGTGACATTGGACTCCCACTACATGTGTGGGTAGTCTAGTCAATACTGTGTATACATTCCTAGTGCATATTGCTGTTGTGTTGTACACTGCATGTTGCATTGATGTGTAACTCATCATCTGTGTCTGCCTCCCAATTTGCAGGTCCCTACCTCATGTCTACACAAGGCCCTCTAGTCTGGAGATGGGGTCCTTGTTGGCAGCAGTGCACCTACAACTCTACATGGCGCCAACACTGTTCAGTTGGAAGTGGTGGGAGTGCAGGCATTTCCAGGTGGAAATCAGACTACTGATTTATCACATTAGTGAAGTCATGTCAATGGTAGTACCTGCTCAAGTTTGTTGTTGGTCCTGCATTACAGTGAGTATTTCAGGTGTAGCAAGTTTCAATTGGGGACACTGTACATCGCAACACTTGTCATGTTGTGGGGATTACTTTGTTTACCTGCACATAGCATGACATGGCACGGTGTGTTGTGTGGCGGTGCTGGGGATGGGTTGGGTGACATGGCACTGTCCACTTGTTGCATTTAGCAAGTGGGTATTCATTTTAGCTGCTTTAATGTGTTTCTTCACAACACTGCATTGGTGGTGTCTGTGGGTAGGGATGCACACATTGTAACACTTCCAGGTGAACAATCTTAGGCTGATATGCTTTTCACGGTTGAATCTCCAGACATTCAGGATCAGTGTCAGGTTGAGTCATCATTGACTGTCAGATGGAATGTGCCAGGCCAGTGTGCAGTCCACAGGGGTGTGATTACTATGTGAAGTAATTAGCCACTAGCTGTGTACGGGCTGCCTCCCCCCGTGCCCTTTCCCCTCCCATGCGCAGCGGCTGTGCATGTGGTTGGGGATGTGGGGCCACCACCATGTCCACGGCCAGGCCCCGGCGTGTTGCAACGTTGTGCAGGACACATGCTGCCACTATGATCCTGCACACTACTGGGGGAGCGTATAACAGCTGCCCGCCAGAACGGTCAAGGGAGCGAAAGCGTGACTTTAGCACTCCGAATGTGCGCTCCACTATGCCCCGGGTTGTAATGTGGGCTGTCTTATATCTTACCTCGGGTGGCGTGGTGGGGTTCCGAATTGGCGTCATCATGTGGGGGCTGAGAGGGTAGGCACTTCCCCTGTGGAGATGGTGATTGGTATCATTGGTGGGGTTGTGACCTTGCTCAGTATCCAACATGCATGCATGTGCAGTGGCATACATACTCACCAAGCAGCCATGTATCGCCATGCCGCCCAGCATCTAGGTCCCAGCATAGGGTGGACATTCTGTAAATGAAGCTGTCGTGGGTGGAGCCGGGATAGTTGGCATATACTGAGCTGATGATTCCCTTGGCATTACATACTACCTGCACGTTGATGGAATGCCAGTGCTTGCGGTTCCTATAGATGTGCTCAGATGCCCTGGGGGGACGTAGAGCCACATGGGTGCAGTCGATGGCACCTAGCACGTTGGGGAATCGTGCCACACCGTAAAAATCCAGGGCGGCAGCATGCCTTTCTGCAGGTGTTCTGGGCAGGTATATGTGCCTGCGGACTGATGGGCGTGCAGTGATGATGTTCAAGACCTGGTGTAGGCAGCGTGACTGGGTGGCCTGTGACACCCCACCCACTATGGCACTTTTCCGCTGAAATGATCCAGTGGCTAAGAAGTGCAGTACATTGAGGACCTTCTCCAGGGGGCTGAGTGCTTGGGAGCACAGGGTGGGTGATGTGAGGTCATCCTCCCACTCACTCACCAGGTCCAGTATTATGAGTGGTGGAAACCTGTACCTTCCATACACCTGGTCATCAGGCATCCCGAAAAGGCTGGTTCTGGGTGTGAATATTCTGGCCCTGACTATCCTCCTCCTCCTCCTTTGGTAGCCCACTGCCACTGCTGCTAGGAATGGTATGTTCATCCTGGCTTCTGGCTTGTTATTGTTAAAGTGTGCAAATACATGCTTTGCGCGTGTTCTAGGCGAGCGTGTGACCCGCGCACCCCTGGAATCCAGTTCCCAGTCCAATAGCGTGTGGAAATTCACACGCACAACGGGATACAGGTGCGCTGACGTACTTGCGTGTGTAAGTGCCCCTGAAATACACGTACATAGGCCAATCACTTGTACGGCCAATCGCGTGTACGCACACTTTTGTCCAATTACACGCGATGACACTCTGACGTGCAGTATTTACACGTGTGCTCCGTCATCACGTGCTGGGTGGGGAACACCCGTGCGGGTCACGTCACATACGCGCTTACGCGCTGAGGGACTCTGGACCAATAGAATCGCGTATGAGTGCTTACGCGCTTACGCGCTAAGGGCCTTTCCTCGAATTTCACGCTGATGTGCCGAATTTTCACGTGCCAAATCACTCCGTATCAAGCTGGCCACGCGAAAACACACGGAAGACCACGCTCCTGCCCAGAAGGCCGAGTTACTGCCCCCCAGTGCCCCGAGCAGCCTCCCACGTGCCATCTGTTGCTGCCTGCCTGCCTGCCTGCCTGCCTGCCTGCCTGCTGCCACCGTGCCCTGCCATTTGGTGCCTGCACATCAGCCATCTGCAGGGGTCCAGTTGCTGTGTCCACCCCTGCTGGAACTGAAGACTCCCGACTGGGATTACATCGCTCCACAGCCCAGCCCCAGGACCCAGTTGCCCACCCACACCTGCCTCTGGGGTTGCCATGTCGGGCACTTCCACATCTGGCACCAGTGGCAACCCCAGGCCAGAGGGGCAGAGGGGCACCAGCTTCACTGCCACTGAAGTTGGTGTCCTGGTGGAGCATGTCCTTGGGCAGTATGTGTCATGACCACTGCTTTCAAGGAGTCAGGACCTACCCAACACCCTTGGAAACAGGCTCATAACATGCCTTATCGGCACCAGCAAGTCCCAATAGGGACCTTTTGGACCTTGTCCTGGCACCGGTGGTGCCAGGCTCATAGTAAGGACCCGTCCCGGCACAGGAAGCGCCGGACTCATATCAAGTGTAAAAGTGCTTGGGTGAACCTACCTAAAGCAGACCGTGCTGCTTACTTACCAGCCAGATGATGCTTTACTCTCTTCTAACAGGAACTACTTTTCTTTCTGGGTGGGGCAGGCACCACTCCCTGGATCACTAATGCTGGAACTCTTCTGGAAGCAGGAACTCTTTTACCTGGGCGCGGCTGCTGTGGAAGAAGACACCTAAGTACTCCTATGGGCTATTTAAACCACACCCGATTGGTACCACATGCTTCGCGTTATTCTGCATCTGCAGCAGGATGCTCACCGTGTCAGCTCCAGCGAATCTTCAGCTCCGGATCCTGTAGTTACGAAAATTACCTGCTGGGAACCAATCTTCAATCTTCAGCAGCTCCTGCAAAACAAAAGGCACAGGTTAGACAAAGGCAAAGTTAGCGCTTCAACTCACCCGAGCCATCGGCAGCATCCAAGTCGTTTTCTTTTCTGCATTCCGCGTCCGGCATCGGGCCTGCAAAGACAAAGAACATTGGTTAGTAACGTTCAGTTACAATACTGCTTACCTGTGTTGCGCTTGCTCCAACTTTGTTCGCGCTGCATTCCGGCACCTGTAAAAACAAAAGGGGACATTAAGGTGCATTCTACGGCCCTAAAGCAGTCTTCCTACTTACGTGCCTTCGAATTCACCATCTTCGTGTTACGCTCTCTGCCACGAATCTGGGAGAGCATCTTCTTTGGCATCGACAGCATCCTAAAAGCAAAAGACATAGACATAAGGAAAAAGACATTTAAAGAGAGCAATCCAAAGAGAACTTTAATACTTACAAGTCACGCTCGTGCAGCAAAACGGCGGCATCGCTCTCACCTACCCTCTGCAATCAAGAGGCGGAACTCACATCCAGTGAAGTAACTGGACCCAGCGCCCCTGCACAAGACGCAGGATGGAGAGCTCAGCATTCACTTACTTAAGGTGAGCACAACAATCATCTGAGTACCACGGGGAGAAAGGGAGAGAGGGGCTAGGAACTTCTCCCATCCTTCCAGCCACTAATACCTTGATTTTCCACTTGCAGACACCTCACTCTGCAGGTCAAGCTTTCGGTGAGTAAGGGGCCAAATCCGGGAGCCAAACGAACCCTACGCCTAACTTTGAAGACGTTTGCAGCGCCCAGCCCAAGACCAGCGCCTCCGAGGGAACCAGGTGAGCGTTACAGTATGATGCCCTCTTTGGATCGTCACGCGCCAGCAAGGATGGACGGGAGAGGATCTGGGCCAACTGTGTGGTTGCCATCAACGCGGAGGGGGTGGCAACCCGCAACGTCCAGAAGATCAAGAAGCGCTGGGAGGACTTGAGGTCCAGGACCCTTGTGAAGGCCCGGCACCTCGTGGAGGGGGGCCGGGGCCGCATGAGTTCCATCCAGATGAGGGTCCTGGAACGCGTACGCCCAGCGCTCCACGCCCAGATCCTTGAGAGGGAGGCCCGTCTGGAGTTGAGCGGTAAGTGTCCAAGCATTACTGTGTGAGAC
Organism: Ambystoma mexicanum; assembly: GCF_040938575.1. Classification (NCBI taxonomy): domain Eukaryota; kingdom Metazoa; phylum Chordata; class Amphibia; order Caudata; family Ambystomatidae; genus Ambystoma; species Ambystoma mexicanum. The sequence continues at coordinate 69,226,876 of NC_090925.1, read as the reverse complement.
AGGGCATGTTGCTGTGTGCTGGGACTGTGATACTTGCCTGTATGTGTGCCATAGGCCATGTATGCATGTATGTGTGCATGGACATCATGGTAATGCATGTGCAACCAGTGATGTGTGACCCACATGGTTGTTGCATGTGTTCAAATGCCGCATGGGGAGCCCTATGCAGATTTTGAACATGAGAGCATGCCAGTCTCTGTACCGGGACATGGGTGGGGGTGAGGGATGGGTGCTGATGCCAGGTACATATGTGGTAGCCATGTCTGTGTGGCTGACCTGCGTGTCTGTGACTTGTGCATGCCATGGATGCATGACACATGTGTGTGACAATGCACAGATTCAGTGAAGCAGCCAAATTGCCCTTGTATCCGCTGTGTTTGTTGTGTTTGGGGCCAGATGGATGTGACTGAGGTGAAGTGTGTGCATGTGAAAGGCATGAGCCATGATGCATGTGAGTTCCATATCATTGAATGTTTCAAGAGTCCATTGGACATGCATGGAAATGTCTATGGCATGCAGCATGCCTGTTACTGTGTGTGTTTTGCCTGGACTGACCCATGTGTTGTGGAGGGACATGATGGAAGTGTACTTTGACAGTGGTGGTCATCTGCCATTGCTTCCTGTCTAGGGGACCATTGTACAGTACCCTGATGCTTGTGTTCTTTGTCTCCCTCTACGCAGCGGCTAGTGAAGAAGAGGGCGGAGACGGCGCTGTGGAGCAAGGCGGCGGGGATGCCCCACGGCTGCAGCGGAAGGGGTGGGTGAGCCCCCACAGGGGCCTGCTACGGTGGGAGACGGTGAGGAGCCATCCAGGTTGGTGGTTTCCACAGAGGAGGAGGAGGAGGCCGCCACTGGGGCACACATGGGGCCTGGTGGGGCCATCCCTGCTGGTGCAAGTGGTGCAGTCCAGGGCCAGGGGCAGGAGGCAGCACAGGTCACCGTGGAGGGGCCTGTGCATGTCGCTGTCCCTAACCCTGTGAGTGCACCACCATGCACCAGCAGGGATACCCCGTCCCAGGCCCGTCCGCAGGTAGAGGGGATGTCCATGTCACCTGACTCCCCTCCACCTGCGGACGTGGGAACCCCTGGCCGTGTGGAGAAGGTCCTGATTGGGGTCGCGATGCGCAGGGCTGTGATTCGTGATGCCGTGCGTGCTTCCCGGGAGGAGCACGCACGTCATCACGAAGTGCACCGTGCCGACGTGGCCCAATTGGGATCGGCCATGTTCGGGGGTTTCCTGCATGTGTTGGCCCTCTCCTCCTCTGTGCAGGCTATACACCAGTCGTTCTCCTTGCCGTCTTCCAGCCCAGATGCCACCAGGGCCCCTTGTGGACCTGCCCCGACCAATGCAGCCAGCTCGGTGGGGATCCCATCCCTGCCACAGTTGGGAGTCGGAGGTCCAGCAGGGGTGGACAACACAGCAACTGGACCCCAGCAGATGGAAGATGTGACAGCATCATCAGGCAGGGCACGTGCACGACGGCGTCGGTGGTTTCCATCAGCCTGGATGCCGTCGTGCTGGCAGAGGCAGTGGCGTCGGAGGCAGCAGCGGGCTCGACGTGGGAGGCATCATGACTCGGGGCCATCAAGATCAGAGGGGCAGGCATCGGCCGGAGGGCAGGGCAACCCTGGGATGGTGGTGTCTTCCGTGTGGGAGCAGTTGGTCCAGCGTATAAGTGCGGAGCGGCAGCGGGCGGAAGAGGAGCGGCTCGCCATGGTCAGGGCGGAGTTCTCCATGCGTCGGGCGTTGAGGCGGGCTGAGTGCCTCGAGGAAGCTCGCAGGGAGTTTGAGCTGAACATGGGGTTATCCCTGCGAGACCTCAGGGCCAGGACAGAGTCCCGCCTCCAGGACATCGACATGGAGTTCGATGATGCCCTGGCCAGCAACATCAACAAGTGAGCCGCAGGACTTGCCCGCTGCCTTTGTATATAGTTATATAGTTAGTTAGTGTTAGGTTTCCTTTATTTGTTTTTATTATTTTGGACCGCTCGGACAATGGCCACTTTTTTGTATATATTTTTTTCATTAGGTAGTAGTAGGTTTCCTTTATGGTGTTGGGCTCATGGACCCTGGTACATTCCTGTATATAGTTTGTTTTTTGAAGGAACATTTTCTTTTTTTCGTTATTGTGTTCACCATGTGGAAATGGTTTTTCATTCTTTTCCTTCTACTTGATATTGCTTTGGTCAACATTTGTTTTTGTATTCCTTTTTTTTTTTTATTTTTACTTTTGTTCTCCGACATGGACCATGTATTTTGTTATCCACATAGTTGTATGTTTGATTTGTTTACTTATTTTTCATCTTTAATACATTTGTTATTTTTACTTCCACTTGTGTTATTTTGTCTTTGGTTTCATACATGTCATGATATGGGTTTTGACATTCACTTGCAGCCATTGTGTATGTGTGTGTGACGGACATGTGTTCATTTACATACTTGCCATTGGGGTTGTGTCATGTAATTGCATTCACTATGTGGGTGGATGCAATCCTTGCCTGGGTGTTTGTGCTGGGTATGCTGCCCATTACTGCCATGATTGTGTATCGTCAGGACCTGGGGGCAGGGGGACATGGGTGGGGGCCTGGTGGAGGCTGCCCCTGGATGCTGGGGGGTGGGGGTGGTGGGTGACATGGGTGGGGGCCTGGTGGAGGGTGCCCCTGCACTGCTGGGGGGTGGGGGTGGTGGGAGACATGGGTGGGGGCCTGGTGGTGGGTGCCCCTGCACTGCTGGGGGGTGGGGGTAGTGGGTGACATGGGTGGGGGCCTGCTGGCAGGTGCCCCACAGTGCTGGGGGGTGGGGGTGGTGGGTGACATGGGTGACATGGGTGGGGGCCTGCTGACAGGTGCCCCACAGTGCTGGGGGGTGGGGGTGGTGGGTGACATGGGTGGGGGCCTGTTGATGGGTGCCCCTGGTGGCTGGGGGGTGGGGGTGGTGGGAGACATGGGTGGGGGCCTGGTGGAGGCTGCCCCTGGTTGCTGGGGGGTGGGGGTGCAAGGGGACATGAGTGGGGGCCTGGTGGAGGCTGCCCCTGGATGCTGGGGGGTGGGGGTGGTGGGTGACATGGGTGGGGGCCTGCTGGCAGGTGCCCCACCGTGCTGGGGGGTGGGGGTGGTGGGTGACATGGGTGGGGGCCTGTTGGAGGGTGCCCCTGGTGGCTGGGGGGTGGGGGTGGTGGGAGACATGGGTGGGGGCCTGGTGGTGGGTGCCCCTGCACTGCTGGGGGGTGGGGGTGGTGGGTGACATGGGTGGGGGCCTGGTGGAGGCTGCCCCTGGTTGCTGGGGGGTGGGGATGCAAGGGGACATGAGTGGGGGCCTGGTGGAGGCTGCCCCTGGATGCAGGGGGGTGGGGGTGGTGGGTGACATGGGTGGGGGCCTGCTGGCAGGTGCCCCACAGTGCTGGGGGGTGGGGGTGGTGGGTGACATGGGTGGGGGCCTGGTGGAGGGTGCCCCTGGTGGCTGGGGGGTGGGGGTGGTGGGTGACATGGGTGGGGGCCTGCTGGCAGGTGCCCCACAGTGCTGGGGGGTGGGGTGGTGGGTGACATGGGTGGGGGCCTGGTGGAGGGTGCCCCTGGTGGCTGGGGGGTGGGGGTGGTGGGTGACATGGGTGGGGGCCTGCTGGCAGGTGCCCCACAGTGCTGGGGGGTGGGGGTGGTGGGTGACATGGGTGGGGGCCTGCTGGCAGGTGCCCCACAGTGCTGGGGGGTGGGGGTGGTGGGTGACATGGGTGGGGGCCTGTTGGAAGGTGCCCCTGGTGGCTGGGGGGTTGGGGGTGGTGGGAGACATGGGTGGGGGCCTGGTGGAGGGTGCCCCTGGTGGCTGGGGGGTGGGGGTGGTGGGTGACATGGGTGGGGGCCTGCTGGCAGGTGCCCCACAGTGCTGGGTGTGGGGGTGGTGGGTGACATGGGTGGGGGCCTGCTGGCAGGTGCCTCACAGTGCTGGGGGGTGGGGGTGGTGGGTGACATGGGTGGGGCCTGTTGGAGGGTGCCCCTGGTGGCTGGGGGGTGGGGGTGGTGGGAGACATGGGTGGGGGCCTGGTGGTGGGTGCCCCTGCACTGCTGGGGGGTGGGGGTGGTGGGTGACATGGGTGGGGGCCTGCTGGCAGGTGCCCCACAGTGCTGGGGGGTGGGGGTGGTGGGTGACATGGGTGGGGGCCTGTTGGAGGGTGCCCCTGGTGGCTGGGGGTTGGGGGTGGTGGGAGACATGGGTGGGGGCCTGGTGGTGGGTGCCCCTGGATGCTGGGGGGTGGGGGTGGTTGGTGACATGGGTAGGGGCCTGGTGGAGGGTGCCCCTGGTGGCTGGGGCATGGGGGTGGTGGGTGACATGGGTGGGGGCCTGCTGGCAGGTGCCCCACAGTGCTGGGGGGTGGGGGTGGTGGGTGACATGGGTGGGGGCCTGGTGGAGGGTGCCCCTGGTGGCTGGGGGGTGGGGGTGGTGGGTGACATGGGTGGGGGCCTGCTGGCAGGTGCCCCACAGTGCTGGGGGGTGGGGGTGGTGGGTGACATGGGTGGGGGCCTGCTGGCAGGTGCCCCACAGTGCTGGGGGGTGAGGGTGGTGGGTGACATGGGTGGGGGCCTGCTGGAGGCTGCCCCTGGGGGGTGGGGGTAGTGGGAGACATGAGCAGGTGTGCAGGGTAGTCCCCTGTGGTGTGTGCTGCCTGCAGGGGCCGTGGAGGGTGTACAGGTAATGCCTGGGAGCACACAGCCAAATCGCGTGTGGAACTTCCCGCGCACCCCTGCAATCCACGTACACGGCCAAATCGCGTCTGGAACTTCCCGCGCACCCCTGAAATCCACGTACCCTGCCTAATCGCGTGTGGAACTTCCCGCGCACCCCTGAAATCCACGTACCCTGACTAATCGCGTGTGGAACTTCCCGCGCACCCCTGCAATCCACGTACACGGCCAAATCGTGTGTGGAACTTCCCCCGCACCCCTGAAATCCATGTACCCTGCCTAATCGCGTGTGGAACTTCCCGCGCACCCCTGAAATCCACGTACCCTGACTAATCGCGTGTGGTACTTCCCGCGCACCCCTGAAATACACGTACCCTGCCTAATCGCGTGTGGAACTTCCCGCGCACCCCTGAAATCCACGTACCCTGCCTAATCGCGTGTGGAACTTCCCGCGCACCCCTGAAATCCACGTACCCTGACTAATCGCGTGTGGAACTTCCCGCGCACCCCTGAAAACCACGTACCCTGCCTAATCGCGTGTGGAACTTCCCGCGCACCCCTGAAATCCACGTACCCTGCCTAATCGCGTGTGGAACTTCCCGCGCACCCCTGAAATCCACGTACCCTGCCTAATCGCGTGTGGATCTTCCCGCGCACCCCTGAAATCCACGTACCCTGACTAATCGCGTGTGGAACTTCCCGCGCACCCCTGAAATCCACATACCCTGCCTAATCGCGTGTGGAACTTTCCGCGCACCCCTGAAATCCACGTACCCGGCCATGTCGCGTGTGGAACTTCCCGCGCACCCCTGAAATCCACGTACCCGGCCATGTCGCGTGTGGAACTTCCTGCGCACCCCTGAAATCCACGTACCCGGCCATGTCGCGTGTGGAACTTCCCGCGCACCCCTGAAATCCACGTACCCGGCCATGTCGCGTGTGGAACTTCCCGCGCACCCCTGAAATCCACGTACCCTGCCTGATCGCGTGTGAGACTTCCCGCGCATCCCGGTATACACGCACACGTTTTTTTTTCTGTCAACGCCTGTCTGTGTTTGTGGGTACCCCTTTGCACGTCATTTGTCCTGGAGGGCCACAGTATTGGCCATTCATCATGGCTGTATATGGGTGCTATTTGTTGGCGCACCTTTTGGCGCACATTTCTTCCAGGCGCAGAGACGCTACCGCCTGCTTTCTTGTGGTGGTCGTGTTTGTGCCTGTGCGCTGGTTTGAGCGTGCGCTTTTTTGCCCTATTCTATTCCATGAATACGTGTTGGAGGCGAGCGTGTGGGCGTTCCGTGCACTTGTACCCTGTGCTTCCCCCGTGACGCCCACTTTTTGGCAAGTTGTTCCCCATTCCGAGTGTTACGCCCTGTGTTACGCCTACTTTTGTTGCGTGCGCCGCGCTATGTGCGATTTTCACTGTGGCCTGTGCGAATTTCGCTGTAACCTGGCGCACGCCGTTAGATGGCCTGTGCGCCAACGTGCGCCGTGCACTTTCTTATCGCACATCCAATGGTCTTATCGCGCACGGCCTTCCATGAATCGATGTGCGCTGCTTTTCGTGCGATTTTCGCACTTGCACTGCGATTTTCACTATTCCACTGCGATTCGCATGTTTTTGGCCACTTGCGCCGCGCTAATTATTCCATGAATCGGCCTGAAAATGTTTTTATTAATTTGCATGTTTTCCAGGTTAACGTGAAATGCCACATGTGTGTGTGAGTCATGATCAGTTTGAAGTTCCCTTAAAGAGCCTCCTGCTTCAACCCAGTGCACGTTGAAGTGGTTTACCCATAATGCAGTGTGTTGTATAACCTAATCAAAAAAGAGCAGGCACTAGTAGTGAAAGCCATTTAAGTCATATAAGAGAGATGGGGTTGGTGCGGTCAGAACTAAATGTGCTGTCCTCCAGAAAATGATCACATTAAGGACAGGAATATATGAAATCAAAATGCTGACTTACTACACAGTCATTATCAGTAAAACACACAGTGTGACACATGAGGGGCAATCTATGGACCTCATTTGATTGCTGTGATGTTATTATGCGCTGAGTTCGGCTCATCATAAACCTCAAAAGGTTATTGTGCTGCAATACAGGGACTTTCCCAAAAAAATCACAATACAATCACAATACATGTTAATTGCGATAAACCGCTGTGCAATCAGGAAAGTTCTGCTGCTGCAGGTGTGGAACGATGCCAGCCTCTTCCAGCTCCAGGGACCATGTCTCTGAAGAGCAGAGACAGATCAATTAGTCTATGTGCTCTCTCTATATAACCAGGTCTGGGAGGAAGAGAGAGAGCGCTTAGAGCCGGCTGGGAAAAGACATAGGTTCCATGCTGAGACTCATCCGAAATGCTGCCTTACTGCTCCACAAACTTGCCACATGTCATAATTTCCCCTGCTTGTGAGACTACATCCATTCCCTACTTTCAGAAGCAGAATGCAGTCTTCTTTAGTGAAGGGAAGCAGCCAACCTGACCCTGGATGAGACTGTCCAAGGAGTAAGCTTGTGTAATACTTTCTAGACTGAAAACACAAATCTGGTTTGTCTTTTTTCAGTTCCCTGTTAAAATTATGATGCAGAAAACATCCACATTACATTACATTGTTGTTTGAAAATATGCATGATTTGTTTATTTATTTAATATGGTGTGTGTTTAGTTGTTTTTCCCTTCAGGCTTTCTTATGAACGATAGTGCAACCCTGCCCATTCCAAGCCACCCAATCCATTGTATTTGAATTAATCCTGGTAATTCTATTGGCCACTCCTCCTTTGTCTCCCACAAATGTTCAAAGGACAAATAGTATGTTGTACTTTTTCTTCGCACACATGCTGCTATGTTACCTACACTCCAAAACCACTACATGAATAATTACGGTTTGGTGGATGGAGCAGTGCTTTTTCTGAATGCTTTACACTGCTATAATATAGTGGATGATAGACTAGACCCACACTCCGTGTTTAAAGGTGCTATGTGGTTTGCTGAAGGCAAGTCTTCATTTGCCATATTATGCCAAAGGGAAGTGGACCCATTTCATAGTATGGCAGAGCAATATCTGTCTTAATGCTGGAGTAAATGGACAATGGTTGATACAATGGCCAATTGATGGTTTTGTCATATCCTATAGTGATGGCAAGCAGGCATCTTTCATCCCTTGGCTTAGGGTGCCTCATCCTTGAGGAGAAGTAGCCCCCCAAAACGTCAGATAAAACTTAGAATGATTCACCCATGAGACATTTCCCCTTTTTCCCCCCTGATTTGAGAATGCAAACTTTCAACCAGCTCCCTCTACACTAGTCCCCAGTGTGTGAGTCTTATGGACTCACATTTGACAAGAATGGCTTTCATTTGGCACATTATAAAGCACAGCCTGGCTCTCACTGGCACGTCTTGCGCAGCATGAATAACTGCAATTCTGCAATGAACTCCCAAACCTGTCATGGCGTACCTGCACGGCGCTATTATGTTTATCTTGGCCTTTACACTCATACCTATGAGGGAATCACGCTGTCACCTGAGATGTTTGCGTCAAAGGTAAAGAATACACATCTGAAGCTTCTGCACCACAGGTGATGGGTCTCGTGCATATCACGGTACCTCGCTGCGCCCTTCCATCCATCATCCCATTGATCACGGGTTATAATGACATATCTGATTATAAGATTAATCTGGACAGCAGTAAGGCTTAACTGCTTAAAAAACTCACTGTCAACTTTGATTCTGTGAATTTCATCTGGAGACCTAATGACCTTAAAAACTTGTAAATCCTATTCTCTCATTCCAGAACTGAAACTGTACATAGAAATTATGGCCAGATCCAAGACGCATTGCAAACCAGATTGGAGGATGGTCTCCACTTTTTGGTTTTGGGGCATATGGTGCTGCGAGTGCCAACTGTGTGCCGAATACATTGTTACTAGATAATAAAGAAGAGAAGTAACTTTGCGAAGCAGATATCCGGTTGGTTTGGTAACTGGGCACGCTAGGAATGAAATAGGAACATTTATATTCCTAATATAAATGTTGGTGGCCCTCCGGCATTTTAATATTTAAATAAATGACCATGGATTTAAGAATCGTTCTACCAATCATGAGTTGTGTTTGAAAGCATGTGTGCTTTCAAGTTTTCGCGGGCCGCACAGTGATCCTTCCTTTTACAGCTGCTCAGCCTGTCCTTGTGCTGAGGACCTCCAGACCTCTTCCCCATATCCCCATTTCCACTTCCAGAGTGTTTATTGAAATATTTTCTTCATGCTCCCTCCCCCACCCACACATGCAGAGAAAATCCCATGAAAATGATCTGCTTCCTGAGGACAGGAGGCAGCCATCCAGGGTGCGTGCATGCGCAGGGTTTGTGGCGTGTGTTGATCATAGATATGTTAATGTGTGCGAACGTTGTTGTACAGTTTTCAAGATCACATGAGGTCCGTAGTGAGTCCATACTCTGCCTTACGTCCCACCACCTTCATGACCCTGGCTGTCTGATAACGTGGCAGTGGGAGAACTCTTGGGTTGATTGTGAAGGACACTCGCACCATGGCAGTGCAGAGATACCTTTGCCCAGAATTGCTTCTAATTATTGAAATGTGGCATTATCACCCATTGGTCTATATTAGCCATCTCCTACGCAAGACCTGTCAAAATCTTTTCAGTGGAAGTGTGGTACAGCGTGATTCCGTGGTGGATCTATTGGAGGACCGAGGGAGCAGCCTCTCCCTTGGGAAACACACTCCATGTCCCGATGTATGTACTGCCTTATTTGAACTAATGCTGAACATGAACTGCGAGCAAGCACTGTAAATGTGTCACTTGCATTGCATTTTAGAAATGCGCGCAGGACGTAGACCTTTTAAAAGAGGATCTGTGCAAGCTGCGAACGTCTATATGCTTGCCACGCCCTACCTCTGTATGCCAGGCCCGGCGCAGGCCAGGGTGCATCACAGAGATGACTTATCATATTAGCCCAAAGCTTATATTCAGGCCAGCAAAACACCTAGTCCCAGCTTCTCGGAGCGTATTGTTGAACCCAGAATGTAGTCAGGGCAGTGTCCTTCTGATAATGTTGCAGAGTCTTCAGCCGCCAGCAGTAGCAATCCACGTCTTCCAACAGCTGAGCTGTGGGAATGATTTAGGTGCAACGGGTAGTAGTAGAATTTTATTATTTAGCTCCTTTATAGCATCAGTATTCCCGCCTCATGACACAGACAACGGTAAGGGTTAACGGTCACCGTTAATGGCAACGGTGACCGTTAACCCTTACCGTCGTACTACGAGGTCCCTTTGCGGGTTGGGGAATTTAACGCCTGCTTTTTGCAGGCGTTAAAACCAACCTGCAAAGGGACCAGGGAGCTAATTACGGTACCGCAATGTTGCGGTGCCGTAATTAGCACCTTCACCATTCCCATTATGCCCTATGGGGCAAAAATGGGAATGGGGAAGGGCAATGGTGGAAGGGGGAATTACCACCCTGCCAACCTTGGAATAGGGTGGTAATTCCCCTTTCCACCAAGGCGGTGCCAGTACTTTACCGGCATGAACCATGTAGCTAACAGCGCCATGGTTCACCGCCTTCCGTGTAATGAGGCCCATAGTGTTTGCCTTAATCTAAGGGAACATCGCCTCTCTTGCATGTTCAGCAATGCAGCTACGAAGGAGACGTGCTGACTTGAACGACCGATTAAATCTTTCTTGCATAAAGGGCATAGCACGGATGTACTGTTTCTTATGCAGCTGCTGAGATCAGCTTTGAATAAGAGCACTATACATTACCTCCGCATGGGCAGCTATTTAAAGTCCCCTCACATAAATACCGAAGAAAGTGAATGTCTTTGTGTTTGGCAGTCAGGAGTTGAGAATGCTATTTTTGCAAGTTAGTCTTTCCAGTGGCTATAATTTGTGTAAAATGGTGCTGTATAACACAACTCTTACCCTTTTGGTGGCTACTATAGGCCTCACTACGAGTATCTTGGCGCCCGTTACAATGGTGGTGTACCCATTACCGCTTAATTACTGCACAACCTTACTACACATTTCTGCCAAAATCAGCAGAATTAACACCAGGGAAATTACTGCTGCTGGTAATTCCACCAAAATCCCCATGGAGTCTTATGGACTCCAAAAATGGGGATTAACACCACCCTATCCATACATCCTGCGTGAATCTGTGGCCGCAAGTTCCTAGAAACACGTGTGTACAGGCACATTATAAATGCCCCATCATATCATATGAGGTGGTGGTAACAGTAAGCGAGTATGTCAGTAATTCAGCAGATTTACTGCTGGATCAGCACATGCCTCATAGTGAGGCCCTTTACCTATTTCACAGGACTAAGAAAAAGCTATCACTAACCACATAATCCATAATAAATGAGTGAGTTGCAGCAAATATTAACAAGCTCTCAGGCAGCACACAGGGATCACCTTTATCGGCTAGGGCTAATGAATTTGCAAGCATGCTATTGGTTTGCTTTTGAACACTGCATTTATCACTCAACATCTTATAGAACCATCAGGGCCCATTTCAGATGAAATGGTTGCAAGGCCCCAACGCTTGCCTCTCGTGTGTCACACTGCCTTTCATTGGGGAACAGCTCCCAACTGTTTTGGGAAAAGCTTCAGGTGTCTTTGCTAAACCATTTATGTTTAATCAAGACTTATTCTGAGATGGTGGCGCTGCTGCTTTGAAAAGAAAACGATTTTTGTTCTGCACCTAAGAACTTGATATGGGTAGTTATGCTCAGACCTATATATGTCAGTTAATGCTTCATTTGTACATCAACAATATGGCAAACTAACTGCAATTTCCATTAATTGAAATTTAATTCATACTTCTTTAATGCGCTCCTGCGCATATCTCATGTCAATCAATATTTAAGGAAGATTTTTTTTGTTAATTCCACTATTTGATGAATTAATGCACCTAATCACGGTACTGCTTGCAGAATAGTATGTATACATCATACTATTTTTCTTGACTTTAACATTCAACTAGCACATGTCATATAGTCCTCGATGGCTCTGTATTATTGCAACAACATAAAAACATTATTATGAAAATTGCCCCAACAAAATCTATTCTTACAAATTGCCAACACGTGTTTCGACTGTAGAGGTCTTTTTCAAGCCAAATAGTAATGTATGGTCCCACAGGATCAACCTAACATTCTTGAAAACCAATGAGATTACACACAGTTCCATCATACAAGCATAAACACATTCCATGTGACATGCATCAATAATAACCCAAAAAGATAAAACCCCCTATAATGAGAGAGGGAAAGAGAGAAGAACTGTGATGGCAATGTCAGTAACACCATTCACTGTACTATTCTTCATGGATGCATCATGAATATGCAAATTAACAAGGGGGTCCTGGGAGTCCCTCTGCCAGACATTAGTCCTGGTTACGAGAGACTTACCCAGAGTCTTTAGCTCACTATCTTTCACAGAGAAGAAATATCCCAAACATATCAGACTCCCAGGACCCCCCTTGTCAATTTGCATCATGAATATGATATAGCAGATGTCTCCCCTCTGCAAATGGATCTATTAGATCATCATCAACTTTCAAGAGATAATGATGATGATGTGTGATTTATATAGCGCTAAGATGCACTTTGCATTCTTGTTTGTCATTTCTTATAGGAAAATGTGCTGTGAAAGAATTACATGTCTCCCTTCCCAGAGGAACATATATATGCTACAACCAGCCTGATGAGTTTGAAAAAAAAGAAAGTCATTTTTGAAGCCTGTTGCGCTGCCTGTGTAGCCTAGTTTGAAAATGTGTAATCTACTCCTTCCAACTTAATTTTATTCTGTATAAAGTGCAAACTGAAATTCAAGTTTTGCCCTTAGTCCTGTAATATGTACATTTCAACTTACTAAAGCACACTTCAGTCTGTCACACCTGTGCATGGGTGTAGGGACAATAAAGAACACAACACATATTTCCCCCATGTCAAAATGTATAGAATAAATGCTTTCATTACCAGTTTCTAGTTTTTTGTTAGATACTGGGTAGTCACTCAATCAGTTGGCCAATCATAGCACAGCTTAATTATTCTATCATAGACACAAGCGGAAATGCCAAGCAGTGCGACAATAACCAATATGTCATCCCTGCTTTCAACATGAAGCCATTTTCACCTACATTGGTCTTAAAGCTGATGATCGAATAAATGTGCATTTTCCCAGCGCCATTTGCCACTTCACATGACTTGGGGATTAATATCGATAGGACGAGGAATTCAACCACTCTGTTAGACCAGGCCTTCCTATACACAAAGAGCGACTGGAGGGCGAAACCCAAAGGTGAGCTTTTGCAAAATAGGGAGGCTTGATTGGTGTACTTTTGATATGTTTAGAGGGGCAACAGTTACACACGTAGTTTGTGAGATAGATAGAAAACATGTTTTTGATTTATGACGTGTCATTTGCCTAATATGATGCAGCCCCCTCGACTTCCCCATCTACTTGTGGATAACATTTAATACAGATGAATGCAGGAATGGGCAAGGCCCACTGGAAGGAGATTAAATGCCTTCTGCAATAATGACATGAAGCCTCCTCTTTAGTCTTATGACATTCAAAGCATTTAAAAATTGAAGATTTTCTTTGCAAGTTTTGTGTTTAAGATCCACAAGCATTTGGGGCCTAAATACCTGCAACTCTCTCTTCCTAAATATCTTCCTTCCCGAGCCCTTCGCTCATCCGTCTCCAACTCCCTCAGGGTCAGCCGCTTCTCGAAGCAACGAGCTGGGGGTAGATCTCTCTCCGCGGCAGGAGCCTCCCTCTGGAACAGCCTTCCTGCCTCCCTGAAACTTGACGAGAACCATCTCCGGTTCCGGAAGCACCTCAAAACCTTCCTCTTTGCTTCTGCTTTCTCTCTCCCTCTCCCCTGCTAATTCTTCACTAAATTCTGCACTGAATCTGAAACTTGGCCACTCTCACCGACCTCGGTCCTGGGCCCAGCCACTCTCCACTTGCACTGCCTCCCTGGCAACCCCTGCACTGCGGGACTGTCTCTGTATCCTTACAGCCCCCCCTTCCCAGCACTTGTCTGCACTTACCTTGCACTTGCCACCAGCTGGCCCTATTTATTTATTTATCTATTTATTTCTATTCTACTTACCTTGTACTGCACTTTTCCCTTCCCCCTACCCCTGCACTTGCGCGGTCTGAATGACACCTGGCCTAGTAGGATCATTGTCTGTCCTCCCCCTGTTCCCCCCTCCCTGCCTCGTCGTGCCTTGAAACACTTGTGTATAGGCGCGTTACAAATGCCATATCATATCATCATACAACAGGCAATCTTATCTCTAATCGCAAAGCTGCGTCTGACTACAAGATTGCCATTTTGTCTGCCAAATTTGATTACTAAATAGCTAGGTCCTCCCAAAGAGAACTGTTTTCTATTCTTAAGGAGTTTGAAGGGAATGACAATCTCTTTCATGTCATTGTTAAGAGCGATCAGTGGTGTCTAGATATTCAACAGTGCCTTAATGATAAACTTAATTCTCACGTGACAAGATTACTATGCTGTGCTCTAACCTTGCCATCTCTACTACTATTAAAACTAATGCTGTCTCTTGTATCCAGCCTTCCTTCTCTAATATCTCTGCTTTTAATTTGAAGGAGATAATAGAAGCTGATCTCCTCAACATCATCTCTCACCTTAAGCCTTCTGCTTGCCCCGATGATATATGCTCTCCTTCGGAAATCTAAGAATCATTTCACTGTTTGGTTCCCTTTGTCGCAAGACAAGACTGGTTAATTCCTCTTTTGCTACCTTTACTGTCCGTGTCTAGCTGAACCATGTCTGGGTTTCCCCTGTGATCAAAAAGGCCACACTTGATTCTGCCTCTGTAGGTCACTATCGCCTGATCACTGGGTGGCATACACGCATATTCAACAACACATTGAAGATAATCATGTACTGGGTTCCTTGCAATGTGGCTTTCATGGCATTGAAACGGCCTTGCTGGACTTGAAGGCTAACCTATGCCATACTGTGGATTCAGGCCAGGTTGACATGCTGATGTTCCTGGTCCTCTCCGCATTGTTCGATCTGGTGGACCACTCATTGCTGCTGGAGTAGCCGGGGGCCCTTGCAGACTGCTCTAGTAGTGCTTTGCTTTGCTGCGGTTGGCCTCTTCTTTGGGCCCTAGATCTGCCTGTGTCGCCTCAGGTGGTTTTAAATCTCTTAATTTTGGTGCTCCACAGTGAGCATGTCTTTCCCCTGCCCTTTTCCACTTTTCCACTCGTCCTTTCTTTGATCTTCTGGATAGCATCAGCGTGGGTTATACTAAGTACGCTGATGATACTCAGATATCAATTAAACTTACTTGTGACTATGAGAAGGACCTTATAAAAATCACTTCAATTTATGATATGATTGTGCAATGGATGAATGATAACTCTTTGGCACTTAATGGAAATAAAACTTTATTTATGCACGTTGGCACCAATCACGCCTTGCTTAACTGGATCGCAGATATGCTGCTTTTGATATAGCTGGTTTGTCCATTAAAACTTGGCTTAAGACCCTCGGCAGACGTTTTGACTCAGAATAAACTTAAACACAGGGCACACTTCTCTCTAAAGAATGCATGTGAATAGACCTTTGGGGTTGTAAGTGGAAATTCACATCAAAGATCTGAGTAAAGAAACGAAGTAAATGTGCAGAGGAGAAAACAAGGTCCTGTCACATGGACCCTATAACAACTATCTGCAGCCTAATAAAGCCAAATAATACTGAAAAGATGTAATGAAGGAATGAATAATTGCGTTAGTAGTGATAGTGTCAGATAAGAAATCATCCAATTAATATAATGAAAAACGTGTTTAACATCCAATTCATTGTCAAACCAAACATATTTAACTTTCAAACAAAAACAGCTGAATCCAACGCATTTTGAGAAAACATTCTCTTCATCAGGGGGTGTCAAATATTGCCAGGTTCTGAAAATAATCATAGAGAAACAATTATAGACAGTATTTCATTAAAGTAGTCTAGATAAGGTAGAGACCTTATCTCTTGCCATTCCAGAGAACTACACAATCATCCGCTCAGACACTGGGAAAGGGGGTGGAGTGGCTTTCATAGCCAAATCCCACTTGAACCTCCGAGAATTCCTGAATCCAGGACTAACCTCAGCAGAACACCTATCAGCCAAACTCTCACTCTCTGACACCCGCACTATCCTATTTCACCTTACCTATCAACCCCCAGGGTCCATTTCCTCCTTTGAGGAAGACATCTCCCACCTTCTAACCTCAAATTCCAAACCAGACTCACAAATCATTCTACTGGCAACCTTAATCTAGGTCTCCATGACCCTAACGATGCTAGTGCATCTACGCTGGACAACACCATCACACAATTAGGCTTCACTCAACGTATCAACAAGCCTACCCACTCCAAAGGCAGAACACTGGACTGGCTGGCTGACTCCAATTGTGACATCACTCTACTCAACATTACACACTGTGCCTGGACTGAACATCACTGTATCACCTTCACCATACCTAAAGGTACTCACCATATCATACCCAGCACCACTGCACTGCAAGCCCTGTCTAGGAACAAGCATAATATAAGCCTAGAGAACCTGCAACCACTACTACAGCCTATCACTAACTCTCAGC
Organism: Ambystoma mexicanum; assembly: GCF_040938575.1. Classification (NCBI taxonomy): domain Eukaryota; kingdom Metazoa; phylum Chordata; class Amphibia; order Caudata; family Ambystomatidae; genus Ambystoma; species Ambystoma mexicanum. Next base: position 69,210,542 of record NC_090925.1, on the reverse strand, counting down.
CTAACACTAACACAGACCCATCCTCCTTGGTTGACCTGTACAATGTCACTTTGGAACAAGCCCTAAACCAAATTGCACCACTAAAATTGAGAAAGGCTGAACCGGCTGCCCATCTTAAAAAATGGTTCTCTGCAGAATTAAGAGTTACGTGACATCAAAAGAACATCAGAAGCCAATTGGAGAAAATCCCCCTCTTCTACTAAGGAAAGGTTCTCCATTGCAGTAGCCACATACAAAGCGGCCATTACCAATACTAAAAAGGAGATTTTCAACACCAGAATCCAGAAAGCTAAATCTGGTACTAAATAACTTTTCACTATCTTAAGAGAACTGGAATCCCCAGTGTCGCTCACTGATGACTGCATTAAGGACAAGGCCTGGTGTGTCAACATCCAGCAAACATTATCAGACAAGATAAGCTAAGATAGAGACCAAAAAGGCTACCATCATCCCTAATGCCCACAAACATAATGCGCCCCGCCCACATCCGCCCTCTTGACCCCTTTCCACTTCTCCCAGTTACCGCGGAAGACGTGGTAAACATCATTGCGAAACTCAAACCTTCAAACTGCCAAGGAGACTCATGCCCGGCGTCAGTTATCAAGGATGGTGTAAAATAACTGGCAACCTTTATCACTGCCTTGATTAACTCTTCCTTTAAGAACTTCTTAGTCCACAATAACCTCAAAGAAGCTTTGGTCATGCCGATACTCAAAAAACCCAATCTGTATCCTAACATACCGGCCGACTACAGACCCATTACGACTGTCCCATTTCTGATGAAGATCCTAGATAGAGTGGCTTATTTCCAAATTCAACAACATTTGGAAGACAACAACCCTTTAGGTTTGCGACAATCCGGTTTCAGACCCAGGCATGGGACTGAAAGAGCCCGCCTGGACCTAAAAATCCAAATGCAAAAAGCAAAAGACAAGGTCAACCTGGCCATCCTGCTATTGCTGGATTTGTCGGCGGCCTTCGACTTGGTTCACCATCAAATCCTGACCAAACAACTCTCCACGGCTGCTGCATTCTCTCTGAATGCTACTAACTGCATCCAATCCTTCCTCTCTAAATGGACGACTAGGGTCTTTGCACCCTCGGCTGCGGCTGAACCAGTCCATATCCAGTGTGGAGTCTCCCAAGGGTCTTGTGTTTCACCCACGCTTAATATTATCTTTACTAAGCTCCTTTTTGATCGTCCTGATGATCTAGGTATCACGTACACAAACTTTGCAGACGACACCCAGGTCCTTATTACAGTCACCGGTTGCTATGAAAAAGATACTGTAAAACTAAATGAAATTCACCTAGAAATCTAGGCTTGGATGGCTACACATAGCCTCTGTTTAAACGATGACAAGACAGAACTGCTGATCGTCGTCACCCAAGCCTGTCTCAACAAACTTGAACCCCCGATACCAATCATTCACTATCGACGGCAATATCATTAAAGTCGCCAACAAGGTCAAAACCTTGGGCATCTACCTCAACTCAACTCTCTCACTCAAAAAGCAAATGAACTCAACAGCATCCACCACAGCTTACACTAATAAACTTATCAGCGCTTGCAAACCCTTTCTTTCCACTAACAGTTGCCTCACCCTAGCCAGGGCATTGATTCTGTCCAAATTGGACTACGGTAACACTCTATTTCTTGGTTCCACTAATCACAACCAGAACAGATTACAAGTTCTCCAGAACAACTCCCTTCGATGCGCTCTTAACTTACCACATACTATTCACATCTCCACCATCAGACGAAATGCACGATGGCTTCCAGTACGTGATAGAATTAAACTATGCACCCCTGTCATCACGCACAAATGAACAGTATCCCAATGCCTAACTGACAAATTCTCAAGCCATTGCTCCACTAGACCTACCAGAGCTCCTTATCTACACCGCCTGAACATACCCAAGTTTAAACTGAAACATCTGGTGGATCGAGCTTCCCGGTGCTAGCAGCGAAGTGCTGGAATTCACTCCTCACAGACATCAGAGCTGAACCCTCCTTTTGGTCTTTTAGAGCCAAATTGAAGGACATGCGCTTCACCCAGCAACCCTATTTCTCCACCTCTCAGAATTGCATCGCTGTAGCTGGACTAAGATTTGATTGTTTTTTTTAATTGTCTGTTTAAATTACTGTATTTGCAACATTTCAATGCCTATTGCTATCACCATTCTGTAACCTGGTCTTCACAATGTCCTTGTACTTCAAATAGTGCATCCTGCAGCATTATTGTAACCATTCTCTCAAATGTCACCAAGCTTTCTGTGTACTGGATCTGTAACATATGTTCCATGTTTAAAGCGCCCAGATACCTCAGGGTTAGGCTGCGCTATACAAATAATAAACTAAACTAAACGAATGCAAACAAAACAATCACTTTTGTAAACTTCAATAGTAAAAAGGAAGCTTGATCATTCACCTCTTATCTTAAAAGTTTGATCCAAATGTCGAAGCTGGGCCAGTGTTCCCCGTGACAATGTTCTGCCACTTGATCGGAGCACTATAAGGTCTGTGGGTAAATGAGTGTATGATGTTAAATATATACTCGAATATCAAGTCATAGCGTGTTCCTGTGAGTCAAAATAGTCTTACCAATATCCATTCCTTAAGAACAACAAGGTGTGTTCATTTTTATTCTCCCAATAATGTTCAAATCTGAAATCAAATGTCCCTAAAATGTAAAAATAACAGAGCCTAAATGGGTAGTAGGATGGAGTGAATTGGCCCGTATTAACAGTCCTATCTCTCCCTCAATATTCATGCCGATTACAAATCTCTGTATAATATGGGCGTGGGTATTGCTAATCTCTCTAAGAGGATCACATACTTTCACAATAGTACCAGTAAGTAGTCAGAACATGAAACCATGTTCAGTCTAGAAGAATATTTATTTTCTTATTATTAACCGCTCTCCTGGTCTCCTCGGAACATTCTTTGATGACTTTGATTATCTCCTCTGCCTTATCTCCCCTAGTCCCACCCCTTTAATAGTACTAGGGAACTTTAATCTCCATCTTCCCTCCAACCCTCCTGACTCTCGTCTTCTATCCATTCTAGATTCCTACATTCTTACGCCTCTCCCATCCCCTCCCACTGACCTATCTAGCTCCACTCTTGATCTCATCTTTACCTCTTCATTCACTGCCTCTCCAATATCAACCCTACCTATCTATCCAACCACTCCTTACTCTCTCTCTCCCTCACTCCTCCTACCTCTCCCCCTTACTCCCCCTCTCCCTCTACTTCCTTTTACCGGCGTGATCTGTGTAACTTTGACCCCTCTCTTTTCTTTGCCTCCTGCTCCTCCTCCCTCCCCCTCTCTACAAATTCTACTCCATCTCTACAGACGATGCATCCTCCACCTTAACCTCATCCCTTACTTCTACTCTTGACCTTCTCTACCCTCTCTCCTCATTTCGTCCTTCACCCAAACCTTCCCAACAATGGCTCACTTCTCACCTTTCCTCCACGCGTCGTTTCCTCAGACGCCTTGAACAACGCTGGCTCAAAAACCCTTCCCCTTCTTACCAAACCACTTACTTTTCCTATCACTCCTTCTATGCAAACTGTCTTAACTCTAATAAACGTACTTACTTCTCTAACCTCCTCCACTCTCAATCAGCTCACCCCCACAGAATCTTTAAAACTCTCACTCGTCTTCTCTCTCCTCCTACTCCTGATCATTCCATTGCCTCTCCTCTCTCTGCCTCTGATCTTGGCAACTTCTTTTCTAATAAAGTCCTCAACCTTCGCCAAGACATCCTTTCCTCCTCTTCTTTCTCCCCCATCACCTCCTCCTCCCCCTCCCTCTACAATGTCTTCCTTCACTCCTGTTTCTCAGTCTGAAGTTTCCCTCCTCCTATCTAAAACCCATCCTTCCTCTTCCCCTCTAACCCCATTCCTACCTCCCTTTTTCCAAAAATCTACCCCCTCCTCATTCCCTCCCTTACCTCCTTCTTCAACTCTTGTCTAGCTACATCTACCTTCCCATCCTCCTTCAAGCATGCCACTATCATCACTATTCTTAAAAAACCTTCTGCTGATCCCCACCTAGCCTCTAACTATCGCCCATCTCCCTTCTGCGCTTTCTCTCTAAACTTCTCGAACGCATTGTCTATATTCTACTCTCCTCCTTCGTCTCCACTCTCTCTCTTCTCCCCCTTACTCAATCTGGTTTCCGTCCTCACCACTCCACTGAAACTGCCCTCACTTCTGTTCTTAACTCTCTCCTCTCTGCTCGCTACTCTAAGCAATCCTCCATACTTATCCTTCTCGACCTCTGTGCTGCCTTCAATACTGTTGATCACCCTCTACTCCTAAACCTCCTAAACTCTCTCTCCTCCCTTGGTCTCAAACACTTTGTCCTCAGCTGGTACTCCTCCTTTCTTTCCAACCGCACCTTTGCTGTTTCCTGGAGCGGTAACACCTCCCATATCTATCGTCTCAATCATGGCGTTCCCCAAGGCTCCGTCCTTGGCCCCTTTCTCTTCTCACTCTACACTTCCTTCCTGGCTCCTATCATCTCCTCCTTTGGTGTCTCACATCATTTCTATGCTGATGACACCCAACTCTTCCTCTCCTTCTCTTTCTTCACTTCTGATATCCACTTTAAGCTCTCTTCCTGGCTTTCCATGATGAAATCTTGGATGTCCTCTCACTTTCTAACTCTTAATACGGACAAAACAGAAGTCCTTTTCTTCCCTGCTAACACACATCCTCCTCCCTCCCCCCACCATCTATTCTCTTCTCCCCTTCTCAGCTCCCCATCTCTCCCCATGCTCGCAATCTTGGAGTTCACATTGATTCTAATTTCACCCTCTCCCACCATATCTCTTTCACTGCCAGATCTTGCCGCTTCCACCTCTATAATATCCGGAAAATGTGTCCCTTCCTAACCTTCCACACTATTAATCTCCTCCCTCGTCTTCTCTAGACTATTCTACTGCTCCTCTCTCTTCTTTGGTCTCCCTTCAGCACACTTAACCCCCCTTAAATCTATATACCACTCTGCTATCCGCTCCCTCTTTCTTTCTTCTTTCACCTTATGATTCCATCTCCTCTTCTCTCTCCTCCTTAGGTTGGCTCCCCTTTCACTCCCAGCTTAAATTTAACTTCCTCTGTCTCGTTTTCAAATCCCTCTATGCTCATGCTCCACCCTACCTTTCTTCGCTCCTCACTTTCTACACCCCTTCTCGCCCCCTCCGCTCTGCCAATCTTTTCCTACTCGCTCCTCTTCCATCACCCTGAGCCCCATCCCGCTTCCGTTCCTTCCAACTTCTTGCTCCTTACCATTGGAACTGTCTCCCTCTCCCTATCCGCTCTATCTCCTCCTACCCCTCTTTCTGATCTTCTCTAAAACCACAATTCCTCCAATCCCCACCCTGATATATTCTACTACCTCTCTCTCTTGATCCTACCACCCATCCTAACTCCTTCTTGTTGCCCCTCCCACTACAGTCTTACATCACTCATGTTACACCTCTGCAATGAATTAAACTGTTGTAAACTGTTGCATTTACTGCTCTCTGTTACTTGATTCACATGTTGTTTTACAATGCTTATTGTATTCTTTTGGTCCTCTTGTAAAGCGCTTTGGCGTAAAGCGCTATATAAAAATGTAACAAATACAAACAGATGCACCCTTTTCACTGTTTACTATTAATAGTCTATTAATAATAATTTAGCATTTATATAGCGCTACAAACCCTCAGGTATCTGAGCGCTGCTTATTATTACCCACAGTGTGTGGTGCTCATTTATTGACCTCGGAAGGATGAAAGGCTGAGTTTGGCCCTGCCGGGATTCCAACCTGGGTCGGCAGGTGTTGCACAAATGTCAAAGCAAGAGCTCTACTTGCTGTGCTATCGGACCGGCATAATTAATAGTCTTCCCCAAAATTACATGTTAGTAATGAGGCACTATCATAGTGTAGAAGAAGAATTACAACTTATTAACTATTAATAGTCTTCTCCTTAAATATCAAAAAAAGGTGTAAATATTTAGATAAAGGAATGGCTCTCCAAAGGTTGTGTGAACTGCATAGTTTAACAAAAGGCTAACAGTCTCATTAGGATAATGGCAACGTGAAAGTCACTTAACTCGTGGGAATGGTCAACCCTGAGGTATTGTGTGAGTCAAAATGCTTAAACACCAAAGTTTGTAGTAGGTACCTACATATAAAGACGGTGCCCAGTTAGTCTAAGTAAGCCTCACAGGTAACAGGAAGTATAAGTAGTAGCCGCTGAATGGTTCCCTCACCTTCAGCAGATCAATCTGCTAAAACAGATATTTTCACAGTCATCCCGCAGCAAACAATTGTTGCAAAATGGCTGCCATTTTAAGGTGAGGAAGTGAACAGCGCTTATTATTATTTGAGCCACAACTGTAATGGCTCAAAGCTCTCTCCACTGCCAATGTCTCTTTGAAGCCGGGTCGGCAGGTGAGATAATTGTTAGCTCAATTTCGTGGCAGCACCACTGCTGCTGGGCATGCCACTGCATAACACTCATCTGATTGGGACACCCTGCCTCTAATTTATTTGGCCTTTCTAACCTTGACTTGGCACTTGGGAAAGCACTTCTCACCCCCTTCATTTTAATGTCCTCCGTACTTGTCCCTCACTGTGCGCTGGCTTGTTCTACCGACAGGTACCACCTATAATTATGTGTGCCTTCGGCATTGTCCCCAAGCCTAGCGCATTCCTCTTGCCTTAAGCCTTGTCAGTGTCTGACCGCCAGCCCATTGAGAACCCGCTATCGGTAGAGGACCACTTCATTTGTTCCTTCTGCCCCTGGTCTTCTTCCTTGCCATGGGGTCACAACCTTCTCCTTGCACTGGGGTCACATGGGATCTCACAACTCCCCCTCTTTTTCATGGACCTGGATCTCCTGGTGGGACCTGCTCAATATTTCTCCTGGGGAACCCTCTGTAACTTGAAAGTCTACCCTTCTCTTCTCTGTTCGCCCTGGGTGATGGGACTTACTTGTCTGGGGGCAGTGGTTACTTTGCTCCTTGTCTGCACCCCACACAGCAGACTGGACACCTGTATCTTCTCTTTTCCCATGTAGGTTATTTTCCTTTCCTTGAAGAAAGACCAACTCGTCGGCAGTGTAGAAAAGTAAGTTCCTTGGACACAACTGTCACGTTCCAGAAGTAAGCTTTAATCAAATCTACATTCAAGATGGTAAGGATGAACCACTGGTTCCCTCACCCATGCTGGGCCTCTCCAACTCCTACTTCAAAACCTTCACGATAGGAATTCCTACACTCACAACCAAACAGGCACACCAAAATTCTCTCATGCATTCCCAAGCACCAGCATTCACACCAAGCTGTTCATATATACATTTTTGAATACATGCTCCCTAGATCTTATCTCTACATACTGTTGAGGATCTTTCCAAATCTCTTACCAGTATTCACCAAGAAATAGAGGAAGTGAAGGAACAACTACCCACTCTTCAATCTGGGGAGGACCTAACTAAGGTTTTGGAGGATATTAATCACCAATTGAATTTGTTTAAAAAGGATATTGAACAGCGCAAAATACAGAAGTTTAGAAGGCACACACTAGACTACGCTAAGAACATAGTCTATTCCTGGCAGGAATGTTATAACACCAACAGGCAGGTACCAGTTAGACCATCTCAGAGACCAACTAACTCCACCCCAGGAAACACAGACAGTAGTGACATCACCAGTGGTAAAATTGAAACAGATCGGAGGACCCTGACAGCTTCCCCCACCAACGTACCAACTATAGTGCCAATAGTCGTGCTGCCCGGTACAAGTACATCAGTAACCACACCTAATCAAGTTCCTTTCTTAGACAGTGGAAGACCGGAAGAGGGCAAATGAAAATCCAGGGTAAGAAACAAATAGAGGACTTACTAGTAATGCATATTTCATCCAAGACATTCACACTGGCCCAAATTGAGAAACTGAATTTAGGCATATAGTATATTCCTACGCTCAACAGCCGTCACTTTGAGGAGGAAGTTAATCTATTTAAGTTAATCAGCAATATGGGACTAAGTATTCTTTGAAACATTACCAGCGGTACATGAGCAATCGAATACTTTTGACTTTTTGGAGATGAAATCAAAAAATTATTTTCATCCTCAAGTGAACAATGCAGTCATTGATTTATTTAAACGTAATACCATCAGTGACTTGAGACGGATCAAATTTGGATCTTATTCCAAGCTAACCTTACGCAAGCACCAAATGTTTTTACTAAAAGACACAAGTATCATTATGAAACCAGCAGATAAAGGCAGAGCTCTTGTGTTTATGGATTCAATTTTATATAATAGGGGCTTCTTAGATTTATTGCAGGATCCGGGAACCTTTTTAGAACGTGATCATGACCCAACTAGTACCATCATGACTCTGACAGTGGACACAATTAACAGGGCCAATGCAAATGAATGGATCACTGCTCGTATCAATGACTACTTGATACAGAAACACCCAATCTTTCTGGTGTTTTATGCACTAGCCAAAGTACACAAGAACTCCCAGCTACCACCATTTATGCTTAAAGTAGCTGGCACAGATAGTGTATTTAACCAGCCCTTGGTAGCAGAATCTCCAACCTGTCTCCAGGACGCATCTCACTTTTGGAATTTAATGAGCAAATTTCAATTCAAAGAACCTCATCTTATACTCTTCTCTCTTGATGTCAGTAGTCAATACACCTCTATCCCCCATGCGGAAGGTATTGAAGCTACGGATTGTTTCCTTTGAAGAAATGACCAAGTCCAAATACATAAGGTCTTCGCCATCGAATTGATTAACATTATACTTTACAATAACTACTTTAGGTTTAATGACAAATATTATCTTCAGATTTCGGGTACCTCAATGGGTTTGGCTGTGGTGCCAACATATGTAAACATACCTACTTGATCAGGACCCTTGGGCTTCAAAGATTTTGTTTTGGAGAAGGTACGTTAATGATGTGTTTGGCATTTGGAAGGGTACACATATTGAGCTTCTGGGGTTTTATGAACATCTCACCTACCACACTGCAGAAGGAGAAGAATCTCATGACCAAGAGATTCAAACAAAGGGCATACCCATCTGAGATTCTTGATAAGTCGGTTCTCAGAGCCGGCCAACATAGGAGCGAGGATTTGTTGAGATCCACCCCTAAGAAGGATAACACTAGGATGATTCACACTCTATTTTACTCTGCCCAAAATCATCAGGACTCTAGGATAATTAAGAAAAATTGGAGCCTTATCCGGTTAGACCCTCACCTGAATCAGCTCTTTCCAGAACACCCATAATGCCCTACAAGAGAAGCAACAACTTCAGGGACACTCTAGTTGAGGCAGTATGTCCTAAGAAACCAGTTCAGAGAATGTTGCAGAAGATCAAGGCTGGTACATTTCCACATCTTAACTGTCAACATTGCTCTAACATATTAAAAGGAGATCATGTAAGACATCCCAGTTCCGGGAAAAAAGATTAAATTCAAACATTACGCAACATGTGAGACTTGCATCATCTGTCCCTGAGATGGCCATGTGGCAAATATTATGTCAGCCAAACCTTGAGAAAGGCAAAGGACGTGTGGACGGAGCACAATTCCAACATTAGGACAGCTAACACCATATCTCCAGTCTATAGACATTTTTCAGAAATGATGCATACAATAGCACAAATGATATTTGCCATTTTGGAAGTGGTTCACCTACATTCCTGCGGGGGAGACCTCCAGAAATATTTGGCTCGAGCAGAGCTTTTCTGGATACACCAACTCGACACAGTCTATCCGCTAAGAATGAATGAGGACTTCTACTTGGGTCCATTCTTGTGAAAGGAACTTAGCCATGCTATGACATACACTCGACAACTCCATTGATAGAATGTTATCCCTTTTTATATTCCTGAGTATGCAGAACAGTTCAGAGAATAGTGGCAGTACGTAGAATGGGGCACTGCATTGCGATACCAGACTTTGTTGACAAATCCTGTCAGTATATAGACTTAGGCACTGTACATATTGATTACCTTATTATCATTTAAAGTCAAGAATTCTGAAGATCATTATTAAGGAATTTGAGTTGTGATATTGGCTAATTATGTATAGCTACTAATGTATTAAAGTTCATCATTCGATGTTGTAGTGACATGATAAAGCAAGTGTCCAAAAACGTCAAACATTACAGCATGGATGATCATGTGGTGCCATTTTAGATGCTTATGTGGTGCAAATAGTCACCTCCCCCACCCCCTCTCCTGGCCAGACCATTCTCTCCTCTCCTCTCACCTGGATCCCTTTCGCCCTTTTACCGCCCCCCAAAATGCCCCACGAACCTTGTTTGCTAAAATCCGTCCAATGAAGCGAGTGTATGAAGCTGACTTCGCAGCCACCTTCATCCCCTGTCATCCCCCCACCTCCATCGTCCCTCTTCCCCCACCTCTGACTCTGCCCTCAGCAACCTCCACCTCTCCAGCACCAACATGCTTGACATTCTTGCCCCAGTCATGAGTATTCACCTGAAACCTGTCTCTCAGCATAACACCTGGTACGACAACAAACTGGAGGTCCTGAAACATAAGCGCAGGGCAGCAGAACAGAAGTGGAAAACGTCAGGCTCATCCTCTGACAAACTGGCCTGCCACCTGATCCAAAGGCACTACGGATACTCCAACTGTGTCAAAAAAAGAGCCCACATTCTGTAACACTCACCTGATATCCACAGGGATGCCACTCAGCCTGTTTGGGCCACTCATGATCTTGAACCCTTCCCTGGAATCTGTTCGTCTGGGAACTGGGCCTTGTTTTCTTGTGTCGTGTGCTCTCCGTCCTGCTCTTCGGTGCAGGGGTGCGTTGGTTGATGTGGGCGTTGTGCGACCTTGTTACTTCACCAGTGCAGGCCCAATGAGTCTGGGCTTCTTATAACTCCAGCCCGACAAAGTAGGTTTGGTGATTCTTGGTGAACTGTCCTTTTCTTGTCTCCCCCCCCTAATAACGTCTTCTCTTTCACTTAGGTGTTGGAGGGGGTCGGTGAGGGTGTCGTGCTGTTTAGAGAAGCCGAGAACTAAGCGGATAAGTGAAACCACAATGCGTGGCGTTGTTTAATTTTTCTTGTGCTGACCTATGTCTCCCTTTGTCCCTGGCAGGTTCTGTAATGTCCCAGTATGGCTGCCGGCTGAGAGAATTAGGTGCGGTGAGTAAAGCGCAATGTGCAGCGCCTTCTTGTCCTTTATGTGCTAACCTGTGTTGGCTTTTCCCTTGGTAGGTCGATGGCGTGCTCCGGAGCTGAAGTTACTATGAGCAGCTCGAGTCCAGGTAATCGTTTCACTCTTCTTTCTGTTTTAGGGGGGTCGGGATGCAAGAATGCTTACTAATGTCTTTTCCCCAGCGGCCTTTTCGTTCCAGGATGCAGTATTCTGAGATGGAGATGACACCGTCAAAATGCTGTCCACAGAACCGAAGGAGCAATGGATGGAAACAGGATTCTCCTCAAGGTGAGTGTGATACTAATGTTGTTCTTGTTCTTACAGAAACACGGGATGTGGAGGAAAGGCGGAGGCCTTCAGGAGACCGATCCGAACACAGTGAGTGTCACGCTGCAGGCACATAGTAATACAAAGGGTGTTTCTCTGCCAGGGCATGATTTATATAGCCTCCAGGTATCCCAGCTATCTTTGGGTCGATCCACACCCAAAAAGCTTGACCGCTTAGCTTAGTTCATGGAAATGAGCTATGTGGGGGCATCCATATTGCTCAAAATGTATTACCAAGTCCAGTGCCAAGTCAATCCTCAGAGTCATGCATGAGCCTGACACCACAAGCGCCAGGTCTGAGTCTAAGTGGGTCTCAAATGAGATGGGGAGGCCTTTAAGGTCCATGTGGGGATCGTAGCCTGGCTCCAGTATTTTGCCTAAGAGGGCTAGGGACAGGGATCATGGTACATTCAGGCATGGGTTTACAGTGCATCTAATGACATGGCTGAAAAAGTCAAGACCTGCAGGGAACTAGCTAACCCCTCCTCAGTTTTCTCCACCCATTCTCCTTGCCTGGCCCTCTGCAATGAACTGGCCTGACACTTTGCCTCCAAAACCCAGGACATCCTTACCACTCTTGCTACTCTCCCGCACAACCCGGCTCACACCAGCTCACCTTCATCCCCTGCTCCCTCCTATGTCCTCCTACTCCTCCATCACCCCTGTAACACACGAAAAAAATTACCAGAGTTGTCCGCTCCATGAAGGTATCCTCTAACCAGGTTTCCCCTGTTCATCCAGGAGCACAAAGGATAACATTGTCTCTCTTACCCCGGCTCTCACTGATGTTTGTAATCACTAATTCCTCACAGGATCTTTCCCATCTTTCCTTAAGCACTACCTTGTGCACCCACTGCTGAAAAGTCCCTCACCAGATCCTACCTGCCCTCCCAACTACCACCCTATTTCCATCACCCCCTCCCTGTCCTGGGGAAACTGTTACGCTCACCTGGTTCCACGGGGACGCCACCCAGAAGTTGGGACTCTGGTATCCATCTCTGCGGTTCCCAGGTGTGATCAGCGTGGGATTTCTGCCTGGAATACAGGTGGGCAATGTTCAAGACTGGGCAACTGGGGTAAACAGCCCCCACCACCCCATATACCCGCAGCCTCTCTGGACCGCTCCTCACCTTGTTTTTAATGCAGGTGTGTTCTCGGTCCTGCCTTCTAGGCAGGGGCGCGTTGTGCTTGATGGGCGATTGCGATCAAGTTACTTCACTGATGCCGGCCCGCTTTGAGTCTTTCAGGTCTTATTGCTGTGATATATTGTTGTCTTTGCATGCCTTTCTTGGTTTAACTAATGTCTTTTTCTCTTGCTTAGGTGCGCGGAAGTCCAATATGTGGCATTGACTGAATTGGGTCTCGCCGGTAAGTAATGGCGTATTTAGAGCGCCTTGATGTGGTGAGTAGGCGCTATGCGCAGCGCTATGATGCCTTGCCTTTTGCTAACCTGTTGTCTTTTCTTCCCCACAGGTCGCGGTGCTCACCCGGTGCATGGAATTCCGGAGGCCATGCTGGTCGAGGAGCGACTTCCGAGGTAAGCTTTTCGGCACCGTTCGTTAAATTGTAAAAATGTCTAATGCCTTCTTTCTTCCTTTTTTTGCAGATCCATCGGTCCGGGAGGAGCGCTGGTTCTGGGATACTGATCGCAAGAGCTGTGGTCTGCTAACAATGAAATCACAGGTAAGCTGCTACTGCTAACAATGTCCTTTTCCTTCTTAAAAGATGCTGTTCTTTCGAGGTTAGCGGGTGCAGCTGAACACGGTGAGTGTCACGTTGCAGAATTGCAAAGTAACGCAAAGCGTGTTATCCCAGTCGGGTGTGGTTTAAATAGCTTCAAGAAAGTAGTCCAGGTAAAATAGTTCCTATGGTACCACACGCAAAAATACTATACTGCATAGCTTGGTTCCAAGGAGCCAAGCTATGTGGATGCCACCATGTTGACTGGCACTGAAATAAAGTAGTTTCCAACACAAGTCCTTTATCAAGTATGAGCCTGGCGCCAAAGGCACCAGGACTGGCCCCAAGAAGGCCTAGGCCAAGGATGCCTGGGTCTAGTGGAGACCCGAGTCGAGACCCTTCCTGGCCCATGGGCTTGCCAGGGGGTCTTCTGAATGTGGGTTGTGACAGAAACTGATGGAGAAGTTGTTTTTGTCCTAACTCAACTCAAACAATGAACTTGTTCGTGGTCTCAGCTACCATCAATTTGGATTCTGAGCATCCAGAGACACAGAAACTGCTCTTCTGAACACCTCTGAAGAACTGCTTTCATCTCTGCACTCCAGCTCCCCTGCTGTCCTTATCCTTCTCAGTCTCTCCTCTGCCTTTGGCACAGTCAACCATTCCATCCTCATACAAAGGATCCAGGATACCCTTGGTATCTTGGAATGGCCACTGGACTGGATGACATCCTTCCTTATTGGCCGCTGTTCCCAAGTCATCCTGGGCACCTTCTTCTCTCCTATTTCCCTCTCCACCTGTGGTGTCCCACAGGGTTCTATTCTCTCCTCCTGGCCTATTAACATCTTCCTTGCTCTGCGTGCTCTGCGTGCATGCCTCATCTCCTCCTTCTCTTCCAACTTCCAGTTTTACGCAGTAAACACTCTTTTCAAACTCCCTGCTGACCATCTTACTTCATCCCTGACTGCCTATCTGCCATACAGTCCTGGTGCACCGCCAATGATCTCTGCCTCAATGCCTGTAAAACTGGGGTCCTTCCAATCAGTAACCCATGCTCCCTCCTTCTTACCTTCACTTTTGCCTTCCTCTTTGGGCTCCTCCCCTGCGCCCTCTTCTGAATCCAGAAATCTTGGTGTCATCTTCGACTCCTCTCTCTCCTTCCTCCCTCACACTCAGGACATTGCCAAGTAGTCCTGCTTTCAGCTCTTCCTTCTCAAAGGAATTCTCCCTTTTCTCACTTTCCCTGAGAGGCCCAATATGACACAATCCTGGTTATCTCTAGACTTGACTACTGTGATAGCATCATCCTGAATCTACCATCTTCCACTCTGCGACCCCTCCAGCTAATCCAGAATAGGGCAGCAAGAATTTTCCTGGGCTTTAAGCCCAGGGACGGCATCTCTCCTGCACTAAAAAGTCTTCACTGGCTCCCGTTTGCTGCTCGGATTAGATTCAAATCCCTCTGCATCATCCACAAGGCGGTCCGGGCCAGAGGAACACACTATCTTCAACGTTATCTTACAAAATACTCCCCCTTTAGACAGCTGCGCTCCTTTGGCTCTAACTCTCTTTGCGTAAAGCATTTTGCTAAACAGAGGGCAGCATGTCGTTCGATTTCCTCAGCTGGCTCCCTCCTATGGAACAGCCTCCTCCTCCCTCTTCGTCTTGAGCAGGATCTTCTTAAATTCCAGAAGCTCCTTAAGACTATCCTCTTTACCTCCTCCTTCCCTTCTTCTTTCCCATACTAATCCCACAGTTGCTTCGATTGGGTGTCCTGGGCCCTTATGCATCCTCAGGGCCCTGACCTCCCTTACCCAATCGGCCCAGCTCCTGTCTATCTGCACTTGCACTTACACCATCTGCCCTGGTGGCTTGCACTTTCACCCCTTGTGGCTCCAGACCGTGGAGCACTCAACATTCCTAGCACTTCATCTGTGGCACACGCAGGAGCTTAGACCTGTCAGCACTGATCTGCCTGCCATCTTCCTTGCTGCACTTGCACTTTCTGAACACTCACAAGGCTTAGCAGGGTCGTCCTTTTTTCCTCCCCACCACTGTTCTTAATGTATTGTGTTTCAAAGTATTATTGTATTTCCCACCCCGGCTCCCTCCCTTGCCCTGTGGGCGCTTTGAAACAGTATTTTCTTATTGTAGAAGTTCCTAAAAAGTTGAACAATAAATCAAATCAAATCAAATCAAATAATGCATTGAAGTGCATCATTCTGTATTATAATGGCATGTTAAAACTAGTATCCAATGGCTATCATGTATACTTCGACATGGTACCATATTGAATCAATGCGACAGAAAGGGTGGGCTTGCTCAATCGCCTTGAGTTAGCTCTTTCTTCTCTATAGGGACGACACTCGGGGTAAGGAAATGTGTGTGCTTAGGAGATTTTTCATTATATTACTCTTCAAGCAGATGGCTACTTTTCATTGTTTCCATCAACATTTTTTTCATTTTTTTAAGGGCTACATAAGCATTTACCCAGAAGGCCGCCACTGATTGCCAAGTGAGGCCCAGCCCGTTTTATTATTGTTATTGTTGACAGAACAAAGCGAATCACGTGATGACGTTATCGCATTATGAAACACATTAGCATAACACAGCGTCCATTTTGCGTCAATTTTTTGCTGCAGGAGGACGGTGAAAATATCTGGTTTAGCAGATTGATGTGCTGAAGGTCAGGGAACAATTCAGCGGCTACTACTTATACTTCCTGTTACCTGTGAGGCTTACTTAGACTAACTGGGAAACGTCTTTATATGTAGGTACCTACTATGAACTTTGGTTTTTAAGCATTTTGACTCACACAGTACCTCAGGGATGACCATTCCCATGAGGTAAGAGACTTTCACGTTACCATTATCCTAAGGAGACTGTTAACGTTTTGTTAAACTATGTGGTTGGCACAACCTTTAAAGAGCCATTCTTTTATCTAAATATTTACATCTTTTCTTGACATTTTAGGGGAAGACTATTAATAGTTAATAAGCTGTCACTCTTCTTCTACACTATGATAGTGCCTAATTACTAACATGGCATTTTGGGGAAGACTATTAATAGACTATTAATAGTAAACAGCAAAAACGTTGTATCTCTTCTTCTAGATTGAACAGGGTTTCACGTTCTGACTACTTTTGATTACTGGTACTATTGGGGAAGAATGTGTTCTATCTTGGAGAGATTACCAATACCCTGGCCCATATTATACAGAGATTTTTCATCTGCATGAATATTGAGGGAGAAGTTGGACCATTAAAATGGGACCATTTACTCCATCCTACTACCCATTTAGGCTCTGTTATTTTTACATTTTAGGGACACTTGATTGCAGATTTTAACATTGTTCTGAATAATGCTGTTTGAGCTTTGTGCGGCCTTATGAGATGGAATCATGTTACTGTGGCACGTACATGTCTTCCCTGGCTTCCATTTAAACATCTTATATCTTATAAAGCGCACAGACAACCCAGAGGCATTGAGGCGCTGTTATAGGTACATGTCAGGTAAGTGTAGCTTGTCATGCAGTTTGCATGAGATACATCAGTAATGAGAGTGTAGGATCAAACAAGAACAACAGTACTGAGCAACAGTATGATCATGCATGTTACTGTCAGCGTACAATAGACAGATACAGGTCTTTATTATGTGAAGAGCTGTGTTTTGAGTGCTTTGCGGAATAGCCAGTAAGATTTCTCAGCTCTAAGGGAGGGAGGGAGGTTGTTCCGAAGTTTTGCAGCAATGTATGGGAAGCTGGAACCTCCGACTTTACATCTCATGACTTTGGGCACAACTAGGCGGGGGAGCTGTGTTGGATACGCATTTGTGGGTGATTGAAAGGGTTTTAGATTGGATGCGGTCCTGTATGGGGGTCAGTGTGCTTCTCTTCTAGCTTGTGAAATGTGATCTCTTTTTGGGATGTGGAGTGCCGCTCTCAAGGCATTGTTTTGTACCACTTGTAGTCTTTGTATATTACTTGCTGAGGTACCTGTGAATTGTACATTACAGTAGTCAATCTTGGAGCCAATGATTGCGTGGACAATAGTGAGACAGTTTTCTTTGGTGAGGAAGGGCCTGGCTGCGTTCAGGACCTTGGTGGAGTAGGCGGCTGAAGAGTTTATGTGTTTACTTGTCTTGACATGTTAAGAGAGGCATCAAGGTAGTCCCCTAAGGTATTCACTGTTGGTGAGATGGGAATTGTACAGTTATCTATCTTGAAGGCAGAGTATTGTGTGTCCATGGACTTCAGCGCATTTGAAGAGCCTACAGTTAGAATTTCCATCTTATCACTGTTAAGACAGAGGTGGTTGGCTGCCATCAATGCCTGTATCATCAAGTAGATACTGTTGAGGAAGGTGGAGTCGGCTGTGTAGTTGCCTTATGCGGGATCAAGATTTGTGTATTATCGGCATAGTTTGTGTAGGCTAGGCCTGATGAATCAAGGATGTCGAAATATGGCCCAGTCAAAATATTGCATAGAGTTGGAGCAGTGCAGGACCCTTGTGGCTTTCCGCAGGTGATTGGAGATGGTGAGGAATGTGCAGTGTTTGAAAAGACCCTTATGACCCTCCCTTCCAGAAAGGATGTAATCCAAGCAGTGGCAGGTGGGGAGAAGTTGGCGTGAGTGGTAAGGTGTTGACAAAGGAATTGGTGGTTGACCAAGTCGAATGCCGTGGACAGGTCTAAGAGAAGGAGCAGTGCAAAATTACCTTTGTCTCGAATCTCGTCAAGTTGTTTTTTTAAATCGAAAGGGTGGATTCTGTTCCATGGCCTGGGCGGAAACCTGATTGATGTATCCCTAAAATTGGTTGTCTTGCAAGCAATGTTGGATCTGCAGATAGGCTGCGTGGTCTAAGATGTTTAGTAAGAAGGGTACTCTGGTGATAGGCCTATCATTTGATGGAATGGTGGGGCCAAGGGTGGGTTGTATTAGGAGAGGGAGAACCCAGGCTTCTTTAAGGCTGGCTGGGATAATACTCTTAGCAAAAGACGCATTTCTGAATGCAATTATGACTGGAGCCAATCTTGCTTTGCACTCATAAGTGGCTCACTGACAAAGCGCCTGCTTATCTGAAGCAAAGGATCAAGCACTACTGTATCTCCAGCTCCCTTTGCTCTAGAGACTCGAATAGACTTGAGCAGCCCTGTTATATTCTGACTCGTTTTGGTGGTACTATTTTTGACTCTATCACTCCTAACCTGTGGAACTCACCACTTGTCTTCGGCTCTGCTCCGAAGCTGTTTCTTTTAAGAGATCTCCTAAAACTTTCCGTTTTAATTAATGATTAGGTTTTCCTATTGAATACAGGTGTCGTCCCAGGATTCTGACTTTCTCTATTTTGCTGCGCACTGAGGCCTCTGGGCGAGTTGCGCCTTATAAAGTGATTTAACATTAACATTTGTCCTCCCTATACTTATAAATGGGATTTATAAAGCATGAACACAGTGCAAACAATGCCTCACTGTTTGAAGGGATCCTGGGGTTACAAGTTTACATGTTGGATGCAGAGGTAATAGATGGGCGGGACAGTGGGGGGGCTCAAGTGCGGGAGACATAGGGTTTAGTGGATACATTTGGGAAATGTTTCTTGAATACCTGAGCAAACCTTCCCACCCTATTATTTGTATATTTTATCTTTCTGTTTAAAGCACACCCTCACTGGAAGGCAGCTGGGCACTGTACAATATGTACATGAAGTCGTAAGTAAAATACACTGCAGCAGAGAACTTGATACAATATTTTCTAATTATAATTGTACTCACGGGTTGTGAGCACTTTTTTTAGTGGTCTTTTTTTTTGGGCTTTTGGTTTTAAGATATTTCTGAGTACCACCAATTGTTTTTTGGCATATTTTATATCTGTGGGTGAATAAATCAATTAAAATAGTCCCAGGGTCACAAATATAGACTGTTCTCCTTCAGTCAGTCAGCTATTACTGACAGTATCTAATATCCAGTCCTGTTTCAATCGTAATAGCCGATTGGTTCTTTCTCAAGTTTTTTAACTTTAACAGTGTTTAGCACTTTCCATTGGTAGAAATTATGGTCAGTTTTCTTTCCAACATCCCTGTTAAATAGGTGACACACCACACACCATCTGGGGCCAGGCACTCTTGTCAGGGACAGGGTGTTCTTCCTTCAGGGACAGCTAGGACATTGTTTCGCCGTTACAACATTGCGACATTTTTCGTGTTTGTTCATGTTTTCTCTTGAAGAACCATTTCTGTGTGTGATAAGACTGTTATTTAACAGTTAGGGAAGGCACTTACCTATTGTTTAACTGCACCCTGTTATTGTAGACTCATTATACAAGGGCCTCAAGGTGGAATCTAAGTCATAACTCTTTTTTTCTTGAATCACTACCATTTAAATTTGAGAACATCAAGTTGCATGCGTCGGCAAAATAGTCTTTATCCAATCAAAATCTTCTGAAGCATGAGTCAAAAATGACTGATTGATTGGTGGTCAACGCACCTGGGGCAGCCGGTTTGTTTGGGCAGAGCATCCTTAGAAATGTCCAGGTGGTGGAATAAGTGGTTAAACTGCTGCCAGTGGCTCAGTTGCTGCATGCTACATCTTTGGGTGAGGAACTGGGAAGGCCACATTGCATATGTGCAAGGAAGGTCCAACTTGTGCATCCGCTCACATATGACTGATATTGTCCATCTTCCTCTCGGGAAACTAATAGCCCTGATAATGAAGAGGATTCTGTCCTCCCTCCGATTGTGGCTCAGACAGGTATTGTGGCTCAGAAAGCATTCTCTGGTAAGAGGGTACACAGTAATGAGATAATGGAACCCAAGAACCACTTGATGCAACAGGGATCAAAGCAAGCATCTAGAAGATTTCTCAGGACATTGTTTATGCAAACAACTGTGCAAGCAGCTCGGATCCAGCCAGCTGTCGAACCTGTTTCTTTACATTTGACTGAGCTCCTTAATTAGGATACTCCACTACCCAAACTGTTGCCTAAGTCTCATGCTGCTTTCATTGAGCCGGTCTCCGACACAGTTCTTACAAGGTCCGTTCATGTGGACGATAGGACAAGGCTACCAAACTCCATAGATTCTTTGTTTGGGCACAGTACATCAACAGTTTTTGTTATTTGGGCACAGTACATTTACAGTTTTTGTTATTGAGGACAACAACAAGGTTTTTAAGAAATGCACCTATGAGTGCTGCCCCAAGGACTGTCACTGTCAAATCACAAATAACTCACACACCATATCTGGACCTCCAACTGAGTCGAGGAGAAATTTGTTGAGAACGCCACCCGTCATGCGCCCTTCTAAAAAATTTTAAGAATTTCATTAAGCAGAAAATCTTGAAGGATCACTACCACCAAAGTCCATTTGAAGGGGTCCAATTGTGAATACCGGACTTGCCCCCTAGGATATTCATAGCATTCACCCATTTATGATCTTGGTTTAGAGCATCTAGCCAAACAATACATTTTTGCTAGTAAACCGAATTAACTTTCTTCAATTACAAATTTGGAGGGCATCTCAACTAGTCATTTGCAGATAGTCGATTTTATTGACCTTTACAGGACAGACAGCTCAGTCATTTTTCTTAAATCTAAAATAGTTTTTGCTCCATCCTGCATGAAAGGGAAAATGGAATCTGAGTGATTTGCCCGCGGCTGAAAGTACCACAGGCAAATCGTTTGCATGAGAAAGGTGCGAACTACCAAATGTTCGAACCTTTCTCATGCAAACACACATACATTCTCACACCCACACAGACAACACACCCACAACACCCCCCCACCCACACCCTCAGCACACCCCCACCCACACCCCCAACATAAACAAACTCCACGTACCTCCATCTTCACGCTGGTTCCCTGCTGAGCCAGTTCCCTTTCACTTCCGTGACCGGGAATCGGCGCAGCAGGGTCCTTTTCTTTTCTTTTTTTTTGTAAAGAAAGGCTGCGGGGGTGTACCCCACAACCCCCGCTCACTATACCATGAAGTATAGGGTGTGGGCGATGCGGGGGGACACGCCCACACCCCCTGTTTTTTTTTGTTTTTTTTTTAACGGAAGGCTGCGGGCGTGTCCCCAGCAACCCCCGCTCACTATACCATGAAGTATCGTGTTCAGGGCAATGCAGGAGACACCCCAGCAGCCCCTGTTTTGTTTCTTCAATACTACCACCAAAGGTTCGAACTTTTGGTGTTCGAGCCTTTGGTGGCAGCATGTTTAGAACTTTTGGTCAATGCGACCATTCTTTTTAGGTAATTTCAACCTAAACCGGAAAATGTACGAGCATATGGTTTTGATTTGAATCACTACACGACTATTATGGCAACTTCTGGTAATCCCAGTAACCCAGGCAGAATAGCTCCAGAACTCATCTCAAGAGTAACAGAGAGTGATGTCGTCATTGGGCAAGGCATTATGGCAGTCACAGAGAGAATGAAGGTGTCTGAAGACACTAGTGATTGTTCATGGTTGTTGAGTGCAAGGATATGGGTTGGTTGACCTAAGAAACTTGACCTACTCCCGATTTGACCTCATTTTTTGGGTGGGATTTTGTTTTTACCTACTGCCGAGGGCGACCATCTGCAATCCCCTAAGGCAGGCGGAGACCACCCGTGACCCCTGACTTCCCCCACCTCACCCGCTTCCCTTACCCCACCCGCACAACTATTTTTCTATTAAAATATACCATTTGACCTACCGAATTCGACAAAAAAACATGCAGTCAAATCAGTGTAGATGAAGTTGGCATTAGATCAACTTTTTTTCATTTTTGGCTCTCATCAGATTGACCCACTCTTGTTCCTGAATTAAAACAAACATGGGTATGCCCATTTGTTCACTAACTCAGTGATTGGTGAGAAATATAAATCTCAAACCATAGTTTGCAGTAAATTTGGTGGAGGTCTTCTCCCTCTTTTGAGGGTTTTGCAGTGTGTCTTCAGGCAGGAAAACAGGGAGCAACAGGCCACACTTATGGTGATCTTATTAGGCTTGTGAAATCTACCAAAGAAATAGCAGTAAAAGGGAGCAAAGATGTCTGTTACGGGGTACAGGCAACACATGGCAAGCTCCTTTCAAAAGCTCAAATCCATATATTTATCCTCAGGGTATATAAGCACATGGGCATTGGTGGGATAGAGGAAGATCTTGACAAAGTGATCCTCTGTATACATGAATGGAGTGAGGAGTATGTGGGTCGCTACAGTATTTCAGTAGGTGATCTAAACTCTGATTTTATCACCTGTAAAGAGGAAGAACTGACTGGTGACCTTCACAGTTTAAAACAACTTAATGGTTAAAGATTGGTACAGTCTTTGATGATATTCCTAACAGACCTTCATGATCTAATAGTGTGAAATCCTCCAGCATTGATTATATCTTTGTGCGTTGATGGCTGTTTGAGCAATGTGTATTATTGGAGGGAGTACCTACTAACTTCAGTGATCACTCCATGTTGATGGCATACTTTTCAATAGGTCTCTTGAGTAGGAATATCAATGAATACGTCCCAGAGCTTTACTTAAGCAGGTAACAGGATACACTGGAATATCGGTGCCACTTCAAGAGTGAATGATCGTCTTGCTAATCACCTGTACTCATCATTCGATGAATGGAATTACAATACCTTCAATGGTTGATGGGTTCAGTGGATATGTGAATGATTTACTAGTGTCAATAACAATTGTAGGTTACAGCATTCAAACTACTCTTAAAATAAAATATGCAGTCATATAGGAGGTGGATATGTAACAGCAGAGCCAAAAGGAACCAGAAGGATGCTGAATCTATGTTGGGGACTCTTCATTATACGAACTCTCAAGCATTTTGGAAGCAGATTAATGCAATTCATACCTCTTAGTCCTCTAACCAAATTAATTCAGTCCCCGAGAGCGACTGGTGATTCACTTCCAGAACCTCTTTTTTTCTCCCACAGGGCTGGACAACATCCCCTCTCTTGAACCATCTCTTAAAGATAGCTCCAGCGCGCCTGATTTGGAATTCGTACAATGTTTTGGAAGTTATTAAAAAGATCACCACCTCCTGTGCACCTGGCCCCAGTAAGCTATCCAAATTCCTATTTAAGTACAATAGTGCTATCTGGGCAATGGTTCTTTCCTTTCTGTTTAACTGCATTTGCACTGTGCACCCTGAGGGTACCCTGCATTTTAGTATCTCTAGTATCCCACATACTATATAACATTCTCAGTTGTGTATAGGTCTCCTTGACCGTCTTATCATGACCAAACAGAAAGCAGCTTGCCAGGCTATTCCAGCCCAAGATCCCAGAAACAACACACGGGTAGGGGCACCAATCAATGAAGTAAACCTCTTGATTGAAGAAATAGGAGTACTTCTGCACAACATCGACCAAAGTGATCGTCACCAAGGCCCATCTACAATGGGTAGTGACAAAATCAAAGGAACTAAAGGAAATAGAGGACAGTCCCCTATAGCTAAGGAGAAACCAAAGGGAAAGCTATACCAAAGTAACCCCCTTTCTTTTTTAACTCCCAAGTTTAGCATTAAACAAGGAGGTGGGAAGCCAACATTTTATGATCGTTATTTAGTGTTTAGTGCAAAGCTGGATCATCAGCAGGATAGGGGCATCTTTACATTTCAATTGAGGTCCACTCAATCCCCAAGGGACCCAGTGCTTTTTATTTATTTATTTATTGTTTATTTGTTAAGCGCACTATACAGCATAAATTGTGCTTCAAGGTGCGTCTAGACGAGGAGGGGAGATAGGGAGGTGGAACAAGGTACAAAATGAAAACAAAAACCTTCTTTAAAGGTCTTGAAACATTTGGAACGTGCAAGTGCTAAAGCATGAAGCAGGGGAGCGGGAATGGGAGGTGAAGGAGGGAGAGGGAGACAAACATAAACATTCTGACTAGGTTGTGGGACGATTTGGAAAGTGCAAAGTGCCGACCAAGAAAAAGGCAGCAATGCGAAGTAAAGGAAGTGACAGAGGGAAGGTGAGAGGTACAATACATAAACAAGTGAAAAAGTGCAGGGAACCAGTAGGCATATTGCTTTAGGAACCCAGAATGCAATTATGACAAGCCAGTATGAGTGAATGCTGACTGGAAAACACCTCGCCTCATGGAATGAGGGACCACATCAGGCATGCAGACAAACAATTTAGACTAAGCAAGTAAGTGACTGAAGACTGGAACGGCCTCCCCTCATGGAATGTGGGTCTGCATCAGGAATGCAGACAAATAATTTAGACTCTGCAGGTAGGTGACTGAAGACTGGAAAAGCCTTGCTTAGGGCAAGATGGGATAGAGCAGGCAAACAAGTGAATTGAGAAACCGGAAGGTGAGGGTTACAGTAAAAGAACAGAGGGCATAAGTGGAGTGTCAGGAAAGGAAAGAATCACCACGCACATTGTAAGCAACGCAGCAGGACTCATGAGAAATAGTGTCTCATTAGAGTCTATAGAGTCAGGAGATTGCTGGAGATACGGATACAGGAGCTCACAGTCACATTGTGATTAGTGAATGGGAAAAGTCACACCCACATGAAGGGACGTTACATCCAAAATGCAACACAAGGCAAGACAACATTGTTCTGGGTGAGCAAGTGTGAACGCCAAATGGGAGTAGACAGCAACAATAGGCAGGTAAACAATGAAGAAGTTCCAAAGGAGTAGGTAGAAGGACAGAGCTAGTGGCCCTGCCTCACTGAGCAAGATGCAGGTACTGTCAGCGCGAGGGTAAACAAACAAAAACAGGCAGGAGGCCAGTAGCAGAGGAAATGTCATAGTCCCATAAGGTTAGAGTCATATGACAAATGTACGATGAGTAGGACACATTGCGAACCAAAAAACAGTGCTGCAGCAATGAGAATACGTAGCAGCCAAGGGGGGTGAGCCAGTGGAAAGGGAATCGGGCACTTCCTTACCTTAGGTGAAGAAAAGGTACAGCAGCAAAGCATCACAATGGGGGCGGAGGGTGAATGATAAGCACCTTGGTATATGCAAAGGGGATTTCATTGATTTGATCTCCTCGCCATTAATGCTTGTTAATGATGCACTTTATGCACCTCCACGAAGTAACTCTAGAGTCTACAAGCCCCATGGGTGCCCTATGCCCATGGGTGCCCTGTGCCCATGGGTGCCCTATGCCCATGGGTGCTGACCCTTCAAGGATCACAGGGAATATAGAGGTGAAGGGCCCTGACCTTGAGTAATGTAGAAATATGGGTTACCGTCTTATATACATTATTTAACACGATATTGTGGACGGCTTGAAGCCTCCCATCTGGAGCCTTGCAGAGGAAGTTCCTATGTTTAAAAAGGGGGATCATGGAAACCCTATTCATTATTGGCAGCTTTCTCTACTTTGTGAAAATCCTCTAAACTAGACTAGAAAACTGGGTGGAGGATCAGGAGGTTCTGAGCCATCAGAAGATTGAGGACAATTGATCAGGTGCTAAGATTTAGATTAATTTATGATAAGCGCGTTGTGATAAACAAAGGTAGCCTGAACTGTATCTATTATTCATCGATCTGAAGGCTGCCTTTGACAGCATGCAAAGGCCAGCATTGTGGGAGGCTCTTTTGGCCAAATGGGTTCCTTTGGACCTTCTGAAAGCTATCATTGAATTATATGTGGATACCTGTTCAATCATAGGATTGTCTTGGGGTGGGGGGCACCAATGCCTTTGGGGTGGAAAAGGGGGCAAAACAAGGTTGCACCCTCACGTCTCTACTTTTCAATTTGTTCTTTGATGGGCTATTGGATGCAAGAGGGCTGGAGGTGAATGTGGTCTGTGATGCAGGAGGGCTGGAGGTGAATGTGGTCTGTGATGCAAGCGAGCCGGAGGTGAATGTGGTCTGTGATGCAAGAGGGCTGGAGGTTAATGTGGCTAAGACGAAGTTCAAGCAATGCAACAAACAAAGGAGGCATTGCTTTAACCTGTCATTTAACATCAAGGGGGAGATCATTGAAGAAGTGACTACTTTGATTAATTGGGTATTAACATATCCAATGATGGGACATGGACAACACAAGGGGACACAGTGGGCCTCATTACGACCCAGGCGGTAAGTTACCGCCTGGGTCGTACCTTTACCACCATGGCGTAAACTATGTTTACGCCATGGTGGTTGGCGGACTTACCGCCCCATTCCGAGGTTGGCGGTAAGTCCCCAATCCCCATTTACCCTTCCCCATTCCCATTTTTGCCCCATAGGGCATAATGGGAGTGGGGAAGGCGTTAATTACGCCACCGTAAATTACGGTGGAATATATAACATCAAGGTCCCTTAGCGCCATGGATTTTAACACCTGCTAAAAGCAGGTGTTAAAACCTCCATGGCGCTAAGGGACCTCGGAATCAGGCGGTAAGGGTCGGCGCTTTTTACGCTGCCGTAAACCCCTTACCGCCTGAGTCGTAATGAGGCCCAGTGAATGTCAACGT
Source organism: Ambystoma mexicanum (assembly GCF_040938575.1). NCBI lineage: Eukaryota > Metazoa > Chordata > Amphibia > Caudata > Ambystomatidae > Ambystoma > Ambystoma mexicanum. Next base: position 69,183,907 of record NC_090925.1, on the reverse strand, counting down.
GGGTAAAACATCTACCAGCCTTTTTTTATTTGCAAATAAAGCAAAATGTAATTCAGTGGTTCCTGCCATTGAAATCTATAGAGTACAGGTTTTGGCGGGGACCCTATATGAATTACGGGGCGGTTGCAAACCTAATGCTCTTGCAAAAACAGAAAATATGTTTTTGAAAAGGCTCCTTCACTTGCCAGCAGCTCCCCTACTATTCTAGTCGATATGGAGCTGGGTTTGGATTGTGTCAAAGATTGTATCACTCTTAAACCATTGTGGTTATAGGTCTGCATATGGCTCTCTCAGAGAATCAGACAAAGGGCCTCATTACGGGTCTGGCTATAACCCTGCCGGTGCTACCTGTGGGATGCCGCTGAACCCGTAATAATTTACCGGGAAGTCAGGCGCCAGTAAAGTGTAAGTCCCCATTCCCATAGAGTCCTGTTGGACTCTATGGGAGTGGGGACACAGAAGCACCGGCACCATTGATAACAGTGCTGGGGCTTCTGTGAAAAGTTTGCCTACCGTTACAACTTCTCCCTGCAGGGTCAGCCCTGTCGGGCACAGTGGCCACGGCAGGCAAACACGTAGTTTGCCAGTACTGAAACAAGGTTGCTGGTGAGCTTACTTTCACACTTGTTTCCAGACCGGCAAACTCAGAATGAGGCCCAGGGTGACCATTATGGATATTCTCTCCCAGTTAGTCTGCAGTGAATATGTCACAAAGTGTCACAAAGTGTCACATAGTGCTTGAATATGGTTATGGGATATGAGTGCATATGGCTATGGATATGAGTAAATGAGTACTTGTTGTGTAAAGATACTCATGGGATGGAGGAGTATTTCATCTTAATAATGTACTACTTGCTACTGTCACTTCTAGGCGGTTTGTCAGATCTTCCGCAATGTGCCCTTTTTCTTTAATGGTTAAAGAAACCTGGCAACATTTCCTGTTCACCTGCCCCAGGCATGATGTTATAACGAAAGGAAATGTGAAACTATTCATCAAGATTGCTGCTGGATATCCTTGTAAACATGCACAATCTATTGATGTCATGTATGCTGCCTCAACCTATTTGGTATGTGCCTGGAGGAAAAGGGTGGGATTGTTGAATAATAAGCACTCATGTATGCAGGACTTTTAATTGTATACTAAGCAACTGTGGGGTTTTATAGCCCGTGAGATAGCTCAGCAGGTTAAACTCTCCTGGTCGCAGGTTCAAATCTCGGCAAAGTCAACTCAGCCTTTCATCCTTCCGAGGTCAATAAATGAGTACCATTTTCAATTGGGTAATAATAGGAATATATGCGATGAGGTACTATGTAAAGCCCTTTAGATTAAAGAGTTATATAAGATATAAATGAATGAAGGAATGGACGCCACGCATGGCTGCATTTTGAGATGAAAGTATGGGATTCTATCTCCCTGTTTTCCAGGGACGTCATTTCAACAGCAAAATGTCAGGGGTAGCGGAATTGACACCACACGACCCTTGATCTCTGAAGACATCACATGTACTGATGTAATTTGTCCCCACCCTGAATTGACATCAAATGAACCGATGGAACATGACCTTTCACCCCTTGACAAAACCGGAAGTGGCATCACCTAGCATTGTGTCCTAAGTACACTATGAAAAATATGGGTACGATATCACTGTAATGTGATATACATTGCATACAAGAATGGATCACCAAATGTATCATTAATATCAGTGTGTATAGGCCGATATCACCAAATTACTGTGAATGCAAGCAGACATGGAAGGCCAAATGATAAGCGCTTTATATAGAACAAATATACATACAATATCACCCAGCCTGTTTTGGTACTCATTTATCAACCTCAGAAGAATAAAAGGCTGAGTTGACCTTGCTGGGATTCGAACCTGCAACCTGGAGATCACACACACATCGCAGCAGCGAGGGCTCAACCCACTGAGCTATCTAACCAGCTATAGCTATCTTCCAGGCTGTAGTAAAATTAGCAATTAAATGCCTGAATGTTCTTCGTGTCACTCTGTAGTGGATATCATTAAACTGGTAACTTAGATATAACAGCAGGGCCGTTCATCTGCAGGTCTGGAGCAAAGTAGGCCACATGTCAAGCCTGCATGGATCTACTTTACAGGCTTCAGAAAGAGGTTGGCAAAATACACACCATTGGGATGGTTTGTAACTTTGTATTAAAGAATTTAAAGTAGCGCAGGGAAAGCAGCGCACTCACATGGCATCCCGTACTCTGAGCTCTCCTTACCCCATACATGCAAACAGACATCCTAACAGCACGCCATGGATATAGGAAAGATGGACACATTACAACAAAGCATTAATTGTGGCACAATGAAATCAAGGGCGATGGTCCAACATTTCTAATCTGAAACACAAGCTTTTAGGCACAAGGATTTTGTCAAGTGACCAAGGACACCTGGAAGGAATGTCTTGTTGATGATCGTAACAGAGACAACGGCAGAGAAAAACAGGCTATAACTGCAACTTGGGAAAAGCAAAATACATAGTCCAAAATGGATGCTTATTCTACTCTAAATGCTTTTTGGATGTTTTTGTGTGCATTGTGAATTTGAAGTGTATAAGAACAGACTAAATCAGTGACTCCCCCCTGAAAGTGTGCCTGAAATAAACCTTTAATGAGTTTAGCAGTTTTTGTATAGAATTCCAGAAAGGCACGTTGGGCCTCATTACAACTCTGGCGTTAGCTGTGTCCTTATTAAGGGCACGGCTGCGACCAGAGTTGCATTTTTTCTGGCACCCGCGAATGGGAAAGAGCCGGGTCATGCCGAGCTCCGCAGACCCGGTAATTGCCCATTTGTGGGTGCCGGAATCAAGGGCCTCCTGATCCCCATTCTGCCCCGTAGGACGTCGGATGCACCGGCACAACTCCGATGTGCTCTGCTCACGGGTGCCGTTACACCCACCAAGGAAAACCTGGCAGGTGAAACGGCACCCGCGAGATGAGCACGTAGTACGGCGGTCCAGGAACTATGGTATCAGCATGATTACCGGTACCGTAGTTCCCAAACCGCCATGGTTGTAATGAGGCCCATTATGTGTTATTCCTGTTACTCCTAGTGTGTGGCGCAGGGGCTGACCGTTTGTTTTCGAAAGATCACTCTGTGAGATCAAAGAGCAGTCTTTCTAAATCAATCTTTTTTGCTTTTGTTTATTTAAAAAAGGTCTTTTGATCTAATACCAAAACAATATGTCTACAGGAGGAGGGCAGTTTATATGACCCACACGTTTTCTGGTAAAATAGTTCCAGAAACCAGCAGCACACATGTTTCAGATACATTCCATCAAATTAAGAATCCACCAAACCACATATTATTTGAAATAAAACAGGAGACTTCTGATATCTGTCAGCCTAATTCCAAATAATAACCTCCTAAACAAATAGACCTACCCCTCCACTCTTAAATTCAAGCATGCTTCTAAATTAATTTGCCAAAAAATAGACCATTATAAACTGAGCAAGAAGGGGCTTACAGAGCCATCTCATGGGACCCAGTACTGCATTTTCCAGAATCAATATCTCTTCCAGTGCCAGCCTTTCTACAATTCCACAAACAACCTGAAACAGTAGAAGTGTTGACACATGCCACAGCATTGAATCCAACAATCTAGTACCTGCCCCTTGCCTATGGCGGCACGCGTTGTGTACCAATAAGGGAAATGCTGAACAATAAACTGTGGATGCCAGATAAACGATTCACCTTTGTTATGCACAATGTTGCACTGTTTTTGGCCCTCTCCCACCCCAATTACCAACATTGAGTTATCTGGCATGTTATATTATCTGACAAAATTTATTTTCCATTGATGCCGTAAAATCAAGCTTTGACTGTATTCACCTGTCCCGCGCAGCCATTATTCCAGTGTTCCAGATTTTCTTAAAGAGGCTTGATGGCAGAATTCATTCCCCCCTTTCTCCTGCAACCTGCAGCCATAAGGCATTTCAGTGCAATTGTTGCACAATATGAGCTCATCATTTACTACAACTCAACACTACACAGTGAAAAACATGTAGAAAATACCCTAGAATAAGTTCTGAGCTCCTCACTATAATTTTTCCGGGGATGCTTGCAATTGGTCTACTGAAAACAAACTCTGATGCAATGGATCACAGTGAATGTTCACAGACACAATGAGACTCATTATGAGTCCGGCGGTAACCCAGATGGAAAAACCGGCAGGTTACCGCCGGACTCATATTACCATTCCGCCTCCGTGATTCCCGGAATTACCAGGACATTACGACCCCAGTGTCCCAGGAATTCCGGAGGCAGAATTCAGTAAATCCCCATTCCCATTGAGTCCCATAGGACCTGGCGGGAATGACACCTCCGCCTGCAGGACTCGAGATCACCCGTTATGGAAACAACGGTGGCGGCAGGTTTACCGCCACCGTTATTTCCATACCGGGTGACTCGTAATGAGGCCCAATGTATGTTTTAGAGCCCTGAATCTGCTTCTATTTCAAGAGTTGTTGTTTGCTTTTATTTTAGCTAATCAGACACAACACAAAAAGAAGTAACTCTGGACAGATGGAAGAAGAAAATCAGACATTGTGGACAGAATTTATATTTGTGGGTTTTGCTGATATTCCGGACCTGCGGATGCCCATTCTTGTTGGATCTCTCCTGATTTATATGGTGACTATTGCAGCAAATCTTATCGTTGTGTGGGTTATTTACTGTGACTCCTATCTGCACACTCCCATGTACTTTTTCCTCACCAACCTGTCTTTTTCAGACATTTGTTACACGTCTGTTATTTTTCCGAAAATGATGGCCAGCTTTCTTTTACGGAATCCACATGTCACTCTCCTGGAATGTCTGATCCAATTGTACTTTTTTGGAGCCATAATTACAACTGAATTTATTATCTTGACCATCATGTCCTTTGATCGCTATATGGCTATCTGCAATCCTTTACACTACACAATGATAATGAATAAATCAGTTTGTTTCCGAATTGCCACTGGAGCTTGGATTGCTGGCCTCATAGAGCCAATCTACCACGTTGTCCAAATATCGACCTTCTCTTTTTGCAAGACCCTAGAAATTGATCACTTCTTCTGTGATCTTACAGCTCTGATGAAGCTCTCCTGCACCAGCACCATTACAGTTGAAAGAGTGACATTTCTTCTGGGCGTGATATTGTTATTTTGCCCATGTCTGTTAATCCTCTCATCGTACGTCAAAATCATCTCAGCCATCCTGAAAATCCAGACCAATACTCAGAGAAGCAAGGCCTTCTCCACCTGTGCCTCACACCTTACAGTTGTGATCCTTTTCTATGGAGTTCTCATCTTTGTTTACCTACGACCAGCCTCAATGTACTCAGTGAATCAGAGCAAACTAGTCTCCTTACTTTATATTGGGGCCATCCCGTTTAGTAACCCCATAATTTACACTGTAAAAAACAAAGAATTCAAGGAAGCCTTGAAAAGAAGGAGATGTAGAAAATGTTAGAATGAAGAACTAGACTACTAATATTCTTTCATCACAATTCAGACACTGCAAACCAGTCCACTGTATGTGTAACAATGCACAAGTGTGATGGCCCAAGTATGCCATGCAGGTGTGGAAACAGGAGCACGTTCACAATACTGGCAAACGCGAGGTATCTTGGCGAAGAGTTATATTCTTTGGTGCTAAGAAATAAGTGCTACATCCATGCCCTTTCAGTGTGTAGCACTCAGGAGTGATGGTTTATAATTATTAGCCAGACAAAATTGTATAGGCCTCATAACGAGGTTGGCGGTAACCCACTGGTGCTACCAGCAGCTTCCTGCCATCCTCATAACACTGTTCCCACCGCCTGACATCTCGGTGCAACCAGAATATCACAAATTGCGGCGGCCTGGGATGTCAGGCGGCGGGAACTGTAAGTCCCCATTCCCCTGGAGATCCATAGGACTCCAGGGGAATGGGAACACAGAAGCACCGGCACTGTTGCTAAAGGTGCCAGTGCTTCCATGAGAAACATGCCCGCTGTTGCCAGTACTCCCAGCAGGTCTGACCTGCAGGCATTCTCGTAGTCTGGTGGTCTGGAAAGGGACCGGGCATGTTGCACTGGCTCCCTTATTTCCAGACCGCCAGCCTAAGACTGTGGCCCTAAGTCACTAGTTGATCATAAAAACAAACATTAAATACTTTAGGCTCTGCTTAGAAAATGGTCAGTGTTGTTAGGTTTACACTGTATTCAAGAATGTACATATCTGGCCTCATCAGGGGTTTGGCATAGTGGGAGAAATGCATCGGTAATGCTATTACCACTGCATTGCTGCTCTGCCCAATCCCAAGTTTGGGCAGAAAGTTGGAGAGTTACCTCCAGCTTTTTGCTGGAGATCAATCACTCCACTTTCCACCCATTTGCGGTGCTATTACTGTGGCGCTATACCGGTAATAGCGATGTTACTGCCCCATAGAGTCCTACGGACTCTAAACAATGGGGAGTAATGGCCTTACCACAACTCGGGATCTGGCTCTATTGTGGTATCGCCATTTGTGTTGGCGGTATTGTAGTGGATTTGCCGCCGGGATACTACCAAGGTTGTGATGAGGCCCATAGAGATAAATTGCTACTAATACATTGCCTTGGATGGATATTGCCTTATCCAAAAAAAAAAGCTACAAGGAACCTTATGGTGGCTTGGCCCTGTGTGCAAAAAAACAGAGGCTACTTTCCTCAAATGTGTATAATCCACCTGGTAATGTAGTGTAGCAGCGGTTATTGATGTGCTTGAAATAATAATAGACAAATGGACCTGGGATAAACCAGATGCTCTGTTCTTAATAATTGGGGATTTAAATTAACAATGCTTTGGAAAAGAAAGCATCCAACTGTACGGCAAACATTACATAGTCCAAGAAAGAACTGGGCGCTATGATTAGTCACCATGGGAAGAGGACAGTATCACTTACGAAGCATGGTCTGCCTTTATCGATATTAACTAATCATATTGATTATACACTAATGCAGGATACCTCTGCTCTAACCAGTACACATGGTCTCTCTGTACAACAACCTCTTTGATCAACTATATTCTGTTTTCAATCTCAATCTTCCATCCAATGGGTGAATGGCTGTTAATCTCTATTACACTTAGCAACCGTGTGGTACAAAAATGTGGTACAAAAATCGAGTTTGGCCTTTTCTTCTGACATTAAGGAAACCATGATGGGTCAAACTAGGGCCAATACTGCGGGTAACAGGATATATTGAGCAGTCAACAAAATTAACAGATATGTGAACTGTGCACTATATTTATGACTTAATCACGACCCAATGTCCTAAAGGCAGAATAATATGAGTGGGTATCCAAAACGGCGAAACAATATGTACAAAGAGCAGAAAAATGTGCAATAAAAAGCTACCTCACAGGGAAACATATAATGCAATAATAGCTAACGAAACACGGCTGCATTATATAGAACTAAATAGTCTGAAAAGAGAAAGTCTGGAGAAGTCTTTACTGCATAAGGAGATTGCCAACCTTAAAACAAAACATAGAACCGTTGTTAAGAGACATAAGCCTTCCACATATGTGAAGAATTGGCTCCTTGTGTTTAATACAATAAGAAACACTGATTGCCATCAATTTTGGAACTTGTACCAAAAGCACACGTTCACTCTTGCTGACAGTGGAAAAGAGATTAACTGTATCTGTGAGCAATCCTGGAAGCATAAATGGGGCAATTTTACCATAAAGAGGTGGTAACTCCAGGGGCCTCGTCATGAGTTTGGCGGTAACCCTTAAATCTGGCGGTCGTGCTATTACCGCCAGAGTTAAGGGTCCGCCAAATCAGGCCTTCGGTGTATTTCTCCCTTGCTCTGAGCTCTGCCAGTGGTAAGAGCACGAAAATTCCCCATTGAGCCCCTCAGTGGGGAATGGGGAATTCCATTACCGCCAAACCCGTGTTCTGGCGCTAATAGCGCCGGGGGGTTTGGCGGTAGGGCTAATACTGCTGGCGGTAATACTGCTGGCTTTACCGCTCAACTCGATACACCAATCGAAGAGAACAGGGGACACCAGGTGTATAATACCCCGGTCACACTGTTAAGAAAGAATGTTCATCAGGCAGCTTAGGTAAGGCGATAATTCATATATTCTATTTATTTTTTTTGTATTTTTTTTATTTGTGTTAATCAAATTTTCATTGATTTTATAAAAGTGGTGGCGAAGAGTTCTTTGTTTCTGTGTTTTGTTTGGTCGGCTGTTTCTGGGGGCCTTGCCAGTTGGGTTTCTGATCTGAGGCATTCTGCCAATGCCGTTTCGAGAATCTTGGCTGCCGCGATTGTCCAACTTGTTTTGTTCCCGCTTATGAGAGGCTTCCACCAGGTTTCTTCTTCTCGTAATTCAAACTCTTTCAGCAGAGGAGTTAAATAGGCCTTTCTCAAGGTGGAGGTTTCCGGACATGTTATTAGGAGATGGCGCACTGTTCTGATTTTTGTGTGCTCTTTGCACAGTCTGCAGATATCAGAATTGGATTGACCTCTTATTGTTCTTATCTCGTTCATTGGGAGGAGGTTTAATCTTGCCCTTTTGAAAGTTTGCCTTAAGCTTTTGTCTGGAAAACTTCGGATGACTAAATTGTTGTTTAATTTCTTGCTTTGCCACGGGAGGTTGGCGAGAAGTTTGTTGGATGCTGTTTTCTCTTGCGTGTGTTTCCAATCTTGTTCGTCCATCTTCTTCTTGACTTTGGTTGGATTCATGAGTAAATCTTCTTTGGTGCAGCTAATTTGTTCCAATGTGTTTTCTTTTTCTTCTGCCCAGGCTACCAGTGCTTTGCACAGGCCCTTTTGAATATCTTGCTCAATCAGGTTGTAGTGCGCTGGGGCTTCTGTCATAGTTACTTTTCTGTATAGTAACATGTCATTAGCGTCTACTGACGCTTTCAGTGAGGACAGTCCTAGTTCTCTTCTGATTCCCGCGATGGATGTTGATTTTGGGAGGCGCATCACTTCTCTCCAAAAGTGGCCTTCCAGCTTGGCCAAGAGACCAGATGGAATGGTGAGGAAAGCTTCGCCTCCATAAGTCAACGAGGGGACAACTTTGGCTTTGTAGAACCTTATAACCGGAAGCATCGAGAAGCGTCCAAATTTTCTATCTATGGCTTGTGCCTGAGCAGCCATTTTCCTGTTTTTTTCCCACAGATGGCTCTGCATTTTTGCCTCATTTCCTGAGTGTCAATCATTACTCCTAGATATTTGAAGTCTTTTACGACTTCAATTGTGATGTTCTCGATATTCCAGCGATGTGTTTTCTTCTTTTTTGTTGTTTTTTCTAGAATTAGAATTTTTGTTTTTTCTATGTTTATTTCAAGGTTGTTCTTTGAAACGTAGCTGGCTAGATTGTTTATTTGACGTTGCAGCCCGATAAGGGTTTGGTCAAGGAGCATGATGTCGTCTGCGTAGAGCAGCCTTGTGACTGTTGTATCTCCCAGTTTCGGTGCAAAAGTTCTAAGCTCTTTGCCAGAATCCTTGTAATCGCCGAGAAAGGCGGTTAACAGCGGCGGCGCCAGCGGGCACCCTTGCTTCACCCCTCGGTTGATTGAGATTTTGTCTGATAATATTCTGTTTTGATTTAGCTTCACTCTCATTGATGTTTCCCGATGTATTGCTTTTATGGGTTCCAGGATTTGATTTGTGCATTTCCAGGCTTCTAATTTGAACCATAGCAAGGTGTGATCAATCCTGTCGAAAGCCTGTGTTAAATCGACAAAGGCAACGAAAACCATGGATCGTTGGGCACGCGTTTTGTTCTTTATGATGTTCAAAAGCATAATGTTTGCCGATGTTTCGATGTTCTTTGTGAAGCCCGCTTGGAATGGGTCCCAACTAGGGGAGTTTTTTTGCCCATTTTTGGAATCCTTTTAGTAAGAGTGAGCGGTAGAGTTTCCCGATTGTATCCAACAATGCTATCGGCCGATAGCTGCTGGGGTTGGATCTGTCTCCCTTTTTAAAGATTGGCACCACCGTCGCCGCTGTCCAAGATCAAGGTATTGTGTTTGTGTTTGTTGTTGCTCTAAAGACGAGACTGATGAACGGGGCCCAATTGTTAGGGTTGTTTTTCAAGTCAATATTTGTTATTCCATCTGGACCAGGGGCTCGACTTGACTTTATTTTGCAAATTGTTTATTCAATGTCTTCAATGTTTAAGAGGTCTTCCCAGGGAGAGATGCAGCTGGAATTGTGCGGCGAGACTGAACCTTTGGGTGTTTGAAACAGGGCCGTGAGATGGGTCTTCCATCTATCTTCGCTCACTGTATTGGCTAATATGAGGTCCTTTTTTCTGTCCACTGATTTTATGAGTGACCAGAATTCCCTGGAGTTTCTTCCCATGACCTTTTTAAGCATCTCCATCGAGTATTGTTGGTAAAGTGTCATCCAGTGAGATTTTATCCAAGACCTGTAGTTTTTTACTTCTTCTTTAAATTTGCTTTTGATGGATGCCGATCTGGATTTTGATGCCTGACGTTTTAATTTCCTTATGGCGCGGCGTTTATTCACTAGTAATTTTTCATACTGATGGAGCCCTTTCTGTCCACCTTTTTTTTAATGTTTTGAGGGTTTCACCTGGTATTGAATCAAAAGGGGTTGGTAGTCAATTTCGGCCCTGTTCTTGTCGGGTCTTTTTTCAAGTTTCTTTTTGTAGTTGGAAGTCAAATCATATAGCCTTTCTGCTGTTAGTTTTAGGCGATTCCCTTGATTTGACACTTCCATCTGTTATTTGGAGAATGTTATGGTCACTTGCTTCCATTCGTAGAACATTGAACGAGGTTATGAGATTTAACATTGCTTCAGAGGCAAATATATAATCAATGGTTGCTGTTTGAGTCATTCTTTCCCAAGTTGGGAATTTAGGTGTTTTTAGTTGTAACTGAGCGCTGTTGTGGATATTTCTTGAATCCATCAGTTTTAGCCATTGTTGTCCTCTTGAGGCGTCTCGAAGATTGGATCTGGTTGTAGGTGGGTGGCAATTTGTGTTAGGGCATTTGGCATTTAGATCGCCACAGATGACTATCTGCTTGGTTTCCGAGTTGGCCTGTATCTCATTGATTTCTGATTCGATTGCTCGAAGAAATTTATCATCCGAGACTGAGCTGGGATTCCAATAAGTTGTTATTAATGCGATTGGTGACTCCCAGGTGTTATTTGTCTTCTGATCTTGTTGCACCCACCTCACTAGTACCGATAAGCAGCTTTGCGAGGCGGATAGTTGCTTTTCATTGATAGAGCGCTCCCGGAGCACACTGCGACCAATAGGCCGGCTGAGGGGTGGCCTTTTAGGCCTCTTGTAGCTGGGGGGTTCTCCAGGCAATGCTGTTGGCTTTCTGGGAGGTTCTCCGGGCAATGGTTTACTTCAGAGCTCGGCCTGTTTTCAATTGACTGAGGTCTTGCTGGAGTGCGAGAAGTGTGCTTATCAGCAAAGTTTGCCTGGAGCTCCGTCAGGTGGTTTCTTTTATGTGTATATAGGCTTTTTCCTTTTTGTCTTTATGTTAGGGTTCTACGAGGGTGATATCCTCTGGGCTTAGGTGTTTGAGGGCCCTGATGTTTCCAAAGATCTTTGTTAGGGTCCCTCGGTTCAGAATTACAGCTTCAGAATTTTGCTTTGTTTGTTCAATCTTAAAAGTCTTTGTTTGGTGCAGTTTCTTCTTTTGTACTTGAGAGACCCACGTTTTTCTTGGTCTAATCGGAAGGTCTTGGTGTCTTGAAGGGGAACAACTTGGGGTTCTGCGAGCAGTAGCTCTTTCCTTAAATCTTTTTGGGGAGGTTCTTTCAGGTGGATTGTTGACCTTGCTTTTGTCATCTCGTCTGTTGTCACAATGGGTTGTTTGTCTTTGTGCGGAGGCGTGCCTATTTCATGCTGGTTCAAAGTCACCGGCCCCTTTGGGTATCTCAAGCTTTCTCTCAAATTTGGAGATGGAGAATTTGAGCTCTTGCATCTACGTTTTTTTGGCAAATAAATCTTGTTTGGTCTTTTTTGAGGGGTTTCTAAGCTAATTACTGTGTCATTTTTGGCATTTGGTTCTAGCGTCGAGTGTGTGGTGAGGTTCATAGAGGTTTTATCTGCCATGAAATCTTCAATCGATCTTGGGGATTTTTGTTTTTGGTGTTGTGGTGCCCTTTGCTTTGTTGGTGCACTTTTTCATTGATGAGCAAAAGAGAACATGTTGTTTTGTTCGGTCTTCTTAGGGCCTGCTTTCCTGACACTTGACCCTTCTGTCTCTTTGTTTGGTTGTATTTTTTGTACTTCTGGATTGCTCGTTTGCTCCTGCTGGGGCCTGTGATGGAGGCTGGGCTCTATCGGTGAACCAATTTTGATGCATTCGTCATTGATCGTCTTTTGTGTCTTGTAGGCCTCTCTTTCTTTAGGTTCTGGGTTTTTCTTTATTTTTTGTTCATCTTGTAATTTGCTGGTTAATCTAAAGAGCGGAGGGCTTGTCAGCAGCTCTGTTTGGGATCCCTTTGTTGATTGGTGTTTTTTTTCCCCCTTTCGACTCTAGGAGTCTGACCTTTTGCTTTGTCCTCTTGTTCTTTAGCCGTGATGAAACCTTCAAGGAAAATTAGTTTTGTGTGCATTAGTGCAGTTAGGGTCGTATGGTCCTTTAGCTTGTCGTTGAGAGCCTCATAGAGTTTTCCGAAGGGCGCTAGAGCTATTGTAATGGCCGACATTATGGTCATCATGTCAGGTTTTGTTGAGGGGGTTTCTATTGGGGGCCGGTGACTTTTACGCTGATGTCTAGCTGGCGTGCTTTGGGATGGCTCGAATCTTGGTCTTTCTGAAGATTGGTTGTGAGATAGATGGATTTCTCTTTGAGCCCTCGTTGAAGAGATTGTCGTTGAGGGCCTCGGTGTTCTCGGAATCTGCCAGTCTTCTTCTGATTCAGCAGCCAGGTTGGTGAGAGATTGGTCTTTGTCTTTACGGAGCTCTTCGTTGAGGATGGGTGCCAGTGAGGGCAGAGGTAGCTGGGGGGGTGCTTGGCTCATTCTCCCTTTCCCTAGCTTCTTCTTGGTCAGGCAATGCCACCTCCAGGGGGGGTCTTGTGGTTGTCTGGAGGGGGGAAGCCGGTGGTGAGCGGCATTTGGTCTTCCATGATCGTATCTAGCTCTTCTGTTATCTCCAGCTGAGTTTTATTTGTTGACGCAGGTGTTTCAGGAGCGGATTCATTTGGATTTTGCTCCAGGGGGTTTCCTGGCTCTGTGCTGATGGTTGGTTTTTTTATAGGTTCAGTGGTTTTGGCTATAATTTTACGGGCTTTTAATGCTGGTACAGGATCCATTAGCGCCTCTAGGATCTCGTCGTCTGTTAATGTTAACTCGGTGAGGACTTCGTTGATTTCGCTGTGCCGCTCTCTTCAGGTGAGTTTCCTTGGGTGGCTGCAGTTTCATGTTTTGAGGTGTTGTCAGGCTCGCTTGCACTCACACCACCTGTTCGAGCGAAAATCCTCACAACCTGTCCTTCGACAGGCTGCACTGGGCTGCTGCTAACAGATGGGAGTTGTAGTGCGGTAGAGTCTTCCAACAGTTCCTTTTGCGCCTGGACGTGGCGAATTTCGCTTTGCCTCTGGATGATGTTCTTTTGTGGTTTGACCTTTTGGGCTGGCTCTTGAGGCGGCAACTGCTTATTTTGAAAATCCTCATTCATTGATGCCTCTTTCACCATTATTTCATAAAAGGTAGCAGGCGGTCCTCTCCAGAAAGAACAAGGCATGATAACCTGTTCTATGGTGAAAGTTTGCAGCACACGCTTTTTGCTCACTGTACCTTTCACAGATGGGAAATATCCATTTGCATATCAGTCTTTGTCCCGCCCACATGGGCAGTCTAGAACCAAAATGCTATGGCAATTCCTCTCTGAACAAGAGTACCACCAGCAACCCCATACACGTGTTTCAGCCTTGTTGGGCATCATCAGTGAGGTGAAGCTGTGCCTCTCTAAGTCACCCTAAGTTACCTGGGGGCAACCAGGCGTGGTCTCCCTGTTCACTTTGCTCAGAGAGGCACAGCTTCACCTCACTGATGAGGCCCTTTTTTTGAAAAACTCTTTCCCCATTGTTTGCCAGGTGTTACGGTCAAATAGATTTTGAAAGGGTGCAGTGGATTTTTTGTGTGGGGGGTGTCGAGGGGGACGTCAAGCCTGTGTTTGACAGACCCGGCAGACGTAATCTGGGAATTTGCCTTGATGGAAAAAGGGCAGTTGATTGAGGTGTCGGGCGCAAGCTTCTCAAGCGCCTTTTTTCAGTATCTTCAGTTTCCAGCGCTGATTTTGCCGGTTGGCTTTGTTGACTCATTTTCTGGCAGTCTTGCAGTCTTCCAGTCCTGACAAGGACTGCAAAGACTGCACACTTGAGACCACAATCCACGGCCCGCTCCACGGTGTGGTGTAGGTTTGGTAGTGAAGGGGTTCCAACTGTGGCAACAATGAAGAAAGGAGAAAGACTGCAGACTGCAAAGACTGCACACTCGAGACCCACTCCTCGGCCCACTCTGCGGTGTGGTGTAGATTTTGTAGTGAAAGGGGCTCCGTCTCCGGCAACACTGGAGACAGGAGAAAGACTGCAGCCTGCAAAGACTGCACACTCGAGACCACACTCCGCGGCACGCTCCGCAGTGTGGTGTAGGTTTTGTAGTGAAGGGGCTCTGCCTCTGGCAACAATGGAGGCAGGAGAAAGACTGCAGACTGCAAAGACTGCACACTTGAGACCATAGTCCGCGGCCCGCTCCGTGGTGTGGTGTAGGTTTTGTAGTGAAGGGGCTCCACTTCCGGCAAGAATGGAGACAGGAGAAAGACTGCAGACTTCAAAAACCGCACACTCGAGACCACACTCCGCGGCCCGCTCAGCGGTGTGGTGTAGGTTTTGTAGTGAAGGGGCTCCGCCTCCGGCAACAATGGAGACAGGAGAAAGACTGCAGACTGCAAAGACTGCAAAGACTGCACACTTGAGACCACACTCCGCTGCCCACTCCGCGGTCTGTTGTAGGCTTTGTAGTGAAGGGGCTCCGTCTCTGGCAATAATGGAGACAGGAGAAGGACTGCAGACTGCAAAGACTGCACACTCAAGACCACACTCATATTTATTACGTTACATTGACAGGTACACAAGTTGACAGGGCAAGTATAGCAGCATGGAGGAAGCCCACAGGCTCCCACCACCCAGCCACTGCATGAAAACGATAGTTTACAAATGTCCTCACAATTGTAAACCATTGCATAACCTTAAGTTTGCAATAGTTTACAAAGCACTTTTAAACCTGTTGCTAACGTAATGTCTACTTGGAGTTTACACAACATTTGAATGAGTGTACACAATGTTTGCAAACTTTTTACAACAATGCAAACTATGTGCAAAACCTTGCATTTATAGTGATTTGCAAGTTTGTAAACCATACCGAACCTATGGTCTGAAAGTTTTACCAATGATTTGTGAACGATTAGAACACTTTTTACAACCGTTTACAACTATGTTGCAGAACTTTTGCTTTAATGGTTCACAAACATTTGTAAACTTTCAAACCATGATTTTGGTAAGGTTTACAAAACTAGGCATTGCATGCAGATTACATTTGTGTATAAAGTTAGCAAACAAGTTGTAAACTCATTTTAATGTTGCGTACACTTAAGAAAATCATGTTTGTGAAATGTTTAAAATAGCTTTTTAAACTGTTGCAAAGTTAAGGTTATGCAATGGTTTACAAATTTGAGTTCATTGTAAAAATGTCATTTTCATTAGAATGCAAAGCCACTTTTTAATTTTAACTTAAACCAACTGTGAGATCCTTCATATGCTAACAATGTGTCCTGGTATTTTAATGCAGACCTCTCAATCATGTAAATTGCACCATTGGCAACCCTTAAAAATATAGAAGAAATTCTATTGATTTTAGAAAAACTGTAGTGAATACAAAGTTTGTGTGTAGCCATCGGGCCACAGCATTGTCTGGTGTTGCCAGAATATTTCAGGTCATTTTTGCATTGCATTCTCCTCAGAATTTGTCCAGAGTCTACCTGGTGAACCACTACCAAGGGAAGTTCTTTGTAGGCAAATGGCCAATCGGATATGTTTAGGAAGCTTTTAAAATGGTGACCATGTTATTTGCTCCTAAGTACAGTGTACATATATTGCAAACTGGTACTTTATCACAGTAAATCATAACTGTCTTAAACTGCATACTGTAAAACATCCCATTATACATTTTCCATATACACTGTGTGATGAATCTGGCAATGTCATCACTACTTTCTTATGAAAACTCTCTCCCCATATGGCTAGTTAAAAGGCAGAAGCTACCTTAGCTTGGCCTGGGGGTGGCTATCTGAGGGAGGGCCACATGAGGGTGGATAATCCTCAAGGGAGTGGTAGGGACTCGCCAGGTGAGACATGGTTTCCCCCTTTTCCCTTAGGAACTGATCCCCAATCCTCTATGTTTTATGTGGAACAGTTTTTTGGGGACCATGTTTTATTGAGGGGCAGTGTGCATGCTGGGGTGGAGGGGACGCTAATGCTGTGAGATATTGATTCTATGATCTCTTGGATTTTGTCTACTATTTTCAATCAAAATGTATTGATTCTGTCACATTTTTCCTAATTTGCTGGTACGGCGGGTGAGGGTATGGTACAATGCTTTACTACTTCAAAGATGGCTTTGCTCCTATTACAGGCTGCTACCACGATGGTGGAGTAGGAAGCAGCTTTGGCCTGAGTAATCAGAACCCCATCATTTGCACTGAGAGATTTGAGGTTGTTGGGGTGTCCCGGTTTATGGTTTTTGTGCCACTGTTTCTCTAGGGCTCCGATTGAGCGTTTGTTGGAGGCTAGCTCAGGGGTGTACCATGGGGTGAATGGTTTGGTCTTGGCTAAACCAACAAGCCTGCTCTTCACCCAGCTGACTTTTTCCAGCTTTTAAGTGCATCATTCTCCCAGTTTATAAGCGTTGCAATAGCAGATGTTATCATTTCCCCATTTTATAGTACTCGATTTTGTGACCTCAGAAGATTGAAAAACAAAGTCAGCCCTGTCACAGATTCAAATATTCTAAAATACAGGCTGGCCTCATGTTAGGCAGCAGCACTTTCCTCATGAGCAATCCAGTCGTACAAATGAAACATAGGACTGCATGTATGTTCTGATGGTAATGATCCAGCCATTATGCAAGAACGCGATAGTGTGCATTCTAGCCGTCCATTACAAGTCTTACATGGAAGACTGAGGATGTTTAACCTTCCAATGCCATCTGTAATGTTTTTGAAGACTTGGCACAATCTAACCAAAATGGTGGGATGGAATAGTAAGCTTACATTAGCAGCCCATTATGGCATGATGCAAGGTTGCAGGAGCTACACAAAATACTTAACATTGTATACCCCTCCTGCTTCTACTCCCCTCTCTTCCTCTGGTGTTTCTTCGGCCACCTCTTCTCCCTCCTTCTCTGCCTTTCCCCTGTTCTCCCCAGATGAGGTTTCTAGACAAGTCCGATCTATGAAAGTCTCATCAAAACAGGTTCACCCTGTTCCTCCAAAGCCAATAAGGACCACATTGACACCCTAGCTCTTGCTCTGGATGACTTCTGCAACCACTCCTTCACCACTGGAGTCTTCCCTTCCCCCCTTAAGTGCTCCCTTGTACACCCTCTTCTTAAGAAACCCTCTGATGACCCTTCCTGCCCAGCTTACTATCGCCCAATCTCCATCACTCCTTTCCTGGGCAAACTCCTAGAAAAGCTGGCCATCTCCCAGCTTAATTTTCACACTAAATCTGTTGGTTGTCTCCATGACCATCAGTCTAGCTTCAGAGCTGCCAGAAGCTCGGAAACTGCTCTCCTGATCATCCTTCAAGACCTTCTCAAACCTTCATTCCAACACCCCCTGTGTCCTCATCTTACTTGATCTCTCTTCTTCCTTTGACACGGTCAACCATGCCATCCTGCTCAACCGTCTCTGTGATAAACTGGGTATCACTGATCAGGCCCTAGCTTGGCTGACTTTTTTCCTTTCCGATCGACGCTCCCTGGTCCAACTTGGGTCCTCCCTCTCCTCTATATCTATCTCTATCCGTGGTGTTCCTGAGGGGTCTAACCTCTCTCCCTCACTGTTCAACCAATACCTGGCACTTCTTGCCCACCGCATTGCCACTCTCTGCCCCAACTTCAGTGCTATGCAGATGACACTCAGTACATTTTCAGGCTCCTCTCTACCACCTCCTCCCCTTCCCTCATCTCTGACTTTCTGTCTGCTATCCAGGAGGGGTGTGCTGCCAATAATCTCTGACTTAATGCCAGTAAGACTGAGATTCTCCTCATCGGCACACCCGCCCCCTCCTTTCCTGTCTCTCTCTGGCTGGCCTCTCTTGCCCTCTTCCTGCTTCCACCTGTGAGGCATCTTCAACTCCACACTCTCCTTCTCTCCTCACATCTCTAATGTCTCTAAGAAGTCACACTACCAACTGCACCTTCTCAGAGGTATTCTTCCTTTCCTCTCCTTCCCCCAGAAGCTCACTGTCTCCAGAGCTCTTGTTCTCTCTAGGCTGGACTACTGCAACAGCCTCTTTCTAAATCTACCTGCCTCCACTCTCTGCCCTCTGCAACTCATCCAGAACAGGACTACAAGACTTGTCCTTGGCCTCAAGCCCAGGGATCGTATCTCTCCAGGATTGAAATCTCTACACTGGCTCCCAGTGGCAGCAAGGATTAAGTTAAAAACCCTATGCATTGTCCACAAGGCATTCTGGGGTTTTGGGCGTCAATACCTTCAACTCTCTTCCTAAATACTTTCCTTCTCAAGCTCACCGCCTCCAACTCCCTCAGGGTCAGTCGCTTCTCCAAGCAATGAGTTGGTAGTAGGTCTCTTTCTTCGGCTGAGGCCTCCCTCTGGAGCAGCCTCCCTGCCTCTCTCAAAATTGATGAGAACCATCTCCGGTTCCGGAAGCACCTCAAGACCTTCCTCTTTGCTTCTGCTTTCTCTCCTCCTCTCCCCTGCTGATTTCCTGGCTGAAACCAAAACTGCACTGGTCACCTGGGTACCTCTGTTCTCGGGCCTCCCCACCGGTTGCACACCTGCACTGCCCCCGGCAACCCCTGCACTCTGGGGCTGTTTCTGTATCCCTACAGCCCCCAGCTGGTCACACTTCTTATTTATTGTTCCTACTTATTGTTCTATTTATTTACTGGTATCCTATGAACTGCACTTCGCCTCCCCCTTCCCCCTCGCAGTTTCCCCTTCCCCTCCCCTGCACTTGCACGATCTCAATGTCACCTGGCCTAGTAAGATAGTTGGCTCTGTCTTCCCTCTGTTGCCCTCCCTTGCCTCGTCGCGCCTTGAAACACTCGTGTATAGGCGCATTATAAATGCCATATCATATCATATCATACTGGAAAACAAAGAGCGTTCTTACCCTGGGAGATAGAATTTGCCAAAATCATTTAAACCCTTTTCATGTAATGCAAGAGACCTACAGATGGCTTGGTGCAAAGCTTTTTCAATATTTGCACATTGGACATGCCTTACCTAATAAGTTTAAGCGCAGATATGATTTACCCATATCCACTCCCCTGAAAGGGTAGCAGGGAAAGCCATGATAACTAAGAAACTAAGAAATCAAGTTAAACTGAAATCTAGTTGCGAAGCAGATGTAGGGGACACTGAGAAGGGGGATGGGAAGTGGCCCACTTTGCACCAAGAGATGTCGCTATTAACTCCAGATAATGCTTAATCCAACTAGAAATCCTGCACAGGATCTATTTTTGCCCAGCCAAACTGCATAAGCTGAGTATGCAGGAAAATGGTATGTGCCCAAAACGCTGCATACAAGAGGGGTTCAATATACTTATGCTTTGACACTGTCCACAAACGCAACATTATTGGGAGAAGATTGTCAAGAAACCAGACAGGGTTTTGGGATGGTTGATGCAGTTGGTCCCCAAAATACCACTCCTGGGAGGGAGTGCAAAGTGATATGGATTTTTCCAACCATAGAAAGCTGCTAATTGCTATAGCCTTGATCATTGCCTAGCAGGGCATTGCTAGAGTTTGTGGAATTTCGAACCGCCTGATCTCCATACCCAATAAGAGGCTGGAAGGGGGAAACGGACAATTTCAATGACTTTGAGCAAAAAATGAAAACCAAAAAAGTGATGGGTGGAAGTTTTTGAATTAATCAGAACCACTGGCACTGCTCTGGGCAACCTTCTACACCACTGATTTTTAGCCCGTCTGCACCATTGCAAAAGGGGTCCAGCCATATGCAAATCAGTCAGGTACTGCCACCAATCGGAGCAGCCCAGCCTGAACTGCTAGGCCAGGTCCCCTCTGCACAGAAACACAAGCAACCCCAGACATGTTTCGGCCTTGTTGGGCCTCCTCAGTGAGGTGCAGCTTGGTTCCCTATGGTGCGGTGTGCAAATAATTTACACGAAAGACGGTTACATTTTAAAAAGTGGGTTAAATGGATATATAAGGGTTAATAAACACAAAGGAACACAATCAGTGTCATTGGTTGTCATTAACAATAAATGATCAAATTAAATAATTAAGTGTTGTCGTCTGTTGGGTTTATGTCGTTGTAGGGTGCTGGACGGGTTGAGAACATTTGGTTCCTAAATTGTATTATGTTCAAATTGAAATACAAAAGGAATGTATACAAAAAAAGGACTATATATGAGACATGTAACATGTTGGCTAATGCACGTCTATGGATGTTCTATGGCGGGTTTAGCGCATGAACATGAATATAGAAATATACTCTAAAGCAAGTGACGAAGTGTGCAGGAAGCTGTTGGTATGTATGGTATGTACACGTGCACATGAGCACACACACATGCACGCATATTTACATGCATACATGCACACTTATGTTTATAGATTCAATTTACATAGTGTGAATTTACAATAACATTTAAATTGTAAAATATTCTGACGTGCAGAGAGAAATATTGTTAAATAAATCCGAACATACACTTTCAAACATTCCCCAGTCTAATTTGGTTTGTACTTTTAATTCTGGGACATGTAGTGCTGGGTTTTCCCATTATAAATCCAGGATAACAAGTCCCACAATAGAGAGAAAAAAACAACAGTACTTGACTATCATATCGCAACTGGAATATGACATTCTGGTATAGCAATACATATTGTTTTGTTTTCTTTGCATGGGCTTTGTGAAAAATGAAACATGAAGAATAATGTTCATTTAAAATACAAAGGAGTTCACTACAAGTTGGATGGTATCTCTGCAGTAAATCTGCCAGAATACCACCCACTGCAATTAGTATTACTGCCACTTGGCCCTGCGCTATAAGTGCCGGGTCCCAAGTTGTGGTGGTGTGGTAAGTCCCCATTTTTCTTGAGTCCATAGGACTCAATGGGGCATTTTTGGCACAATTACCGCAGTGTTAACACTGGTGTGGTAATTGCACCAAAAGTGGGCCGAAAGTCTGCGGATTTACCCCAGCTAAGAGCTGGAGGTGAATCCCCCATTTTTTTGCTCCTAAAACATAGTTGGGCAGAGAGGTAATACAGCGGTAATAGCATTACTGCCTTAATTTTACCACTCCATCCAATTTATTGTGAGGCCCAAAGACATTTCCATGGGTTCTAATGAATTGTGCACAGACTAAAAGCAGTGTGCATGTTTAGAAGTAATTTACAGGATGTATTTCATGCCGTTGATCTACTGTTGGTAAATGCACAGTGCAGATGCATTTTGAAGATTTAATTTGCTCTATCAATAACGTGTCCTGGAACTGTTTTCCCCTCCACCGTAGATAGCGTTTTCTGCTGGCACATTCTAAGTGCAAAGCCGACTTTCAACTAATAGATTGGTTGTGTGCGAGTGCAGTAGTAGCAGCTGCAGAAAACTTGCAACCGCTTGGGGCAGGCATCCAGGTCATGAGAACTGAGGCTGCGCAGTGCTGCCCTCTGTCGTGCTGAACACGCCTGGCTCCTGTAGCCTCGCAGTTGCTTCCTCCTTTCGGGCTCGAAAACCAAACCAGGATTATCACGCAGATGGCAATCTGAATTCCGGCAGAAGAGCAGCGTGGAGGCAGGTGAATTTGCAGCCTGTCACAGTGTCCAGCAGAAGAAATGTATGCCATGGAATTCAGCAAGGTCTTCAAATGCAACTCTGAGCCAAAAAAAAGAAGGTTTGCAACATGAGGAGACAGTGGAACTAGGAACTTGGAGAGGGTGACGAACGCACATATTTTCTTGAATTCGAATCCTTTTCCTCCTGTCCTTTAAATAGCATGTTATGGACACATTTGTGTACATTCAGTTGAAGGAATCCCCTCTGTGATTGTAATGGGATGACTCTAACTCTTTTAGCTAGCTGAGGGACAAGGGAACTGTTCTCATTTCAGTCCGAGCACTGTTCCAGTTTGAGTGAGTTTATTATCAAATCTGAGTCCCAAAACCACACACAACACCAGGTATCTGCTCAATTTTTGCATGCATTCTAGAAAATAAAAACTAAATTTAATATGCTTTTGAAGCTGTCTCATACATTTCCATAATCAATGCATCTTTCACACATATTACATGTATGTGTGCTGATGAACTGCTGACTTAATCTAATCGTGCATTAAACTGCAACATGCACTGCCTGTGTCAATGATTGACAATACCTACTGGCGCTGTCAGTAGGTATTGTTGTCTTTAACGTATCAGCAGAGTGCACAGATACCACAATTGTGGTCCTTAACTGGTGTGAGCTGTTCAGCTTAAAGCTCACACCAGTTTGCATGATGTTACTTGCCGACCTTAGACTGTATTGCCATCTATTAAATGAAACTATTGTGATGAAGTACAGCTAAGAGGGAGAGGCATTTCGGAAGGCAAATGCATACAATGTTTTTTTTTTGTTTTATTTATTCACCTGTTGAACACACCTTGCCATGCTAATCCTGTGACCACTCTAGCCCCCCACCCCCTTGCTTAAAATACATCCACAGGGGGTCTCTTTGAGCTAGCAATATCACACAGCCCTGTCAAGGTTTTTACTGGCCTGCCAGTGTTATTTTTAGGCAGTCATATGAGAATTGATGGCTTAACTGCAGCTGTATGTTAGCTAATGGTGTCAGCTGCTTGAATTATAAGCAATGTGTGTCCTCACATGTTTTTTCCTTGCACTGAAGTTCAGTTTTAAAAGTTTTAAATGTTAAATGATCATTTGTTAGGTACTGATACCCTATACACAAGTACTGCCACCATTTTTCAAGTATTTCCATTTTAAGGCCAAGAAGTACCATTTTGCCAGTGCTTGGCAAATGCCTACAGAACAGATAAAACTGTTGAATTTGCTGTTGCTTGTTTTTGAAGTAGGGACAGCTTTTACGCACGCTATTAGGTCTCCACGTGGTCCTGAAGTAGTCTGCAAATTGGCAGGTGCAAGACTACCACTGTTTGAGATTGAATGGGTTTCCTTATTAATGTTGTCTCAGTAATGGTACATACTTTAGCCAGCTTGGCTTGAATTACATTTTAGAAGAGCTACTATGGTTTACTGTATTTTCTGCCGTTATTATCCTGCCATGATGAGCTTCTAATTGCTAGTATGCAACGTAAGGTTTGAAAGTTTTAATTCAGGTTTCGCAAGCCCTGTAAACTTTCTTTGCCATTCAATGATTGCTTTTCCAAAGACTCCCTCTCCTCATGTTCATCTTCTCCTATTTTGTCCTGTCCTACCACTTTTTCCCATTCAAGATTTTGAAGTGGATTTAAATCAGTGGGAGGCAGTACTCATGAATGAGGCTATGGTAGGCAAACATTATTCAAACAACAACACCTGTGCAAATTGGGGCAAGCTTTTTTCACAAGAGCATTTCATGGGGTAAATAGATTAGCTAGTGGTAATCTATAGTATGCCTAGTCCAACTTTTCCTTATCACAGTACTTACTTTTTAATTAAATTTACTGTTTGTATTCAAGCTTCTAGTGTACTTGGCTGTGGTAGTTGTATGACCACCCCTTTACCCATAATCCTTATGTTGTATACTCAACTAGCGGTGCCACCCGGCATTGCCCGGGTATTCACGTGGGGGTCTGCTATAGCCTTGTGTATGTTTTATTGTGTCATAACTTGCTATTTTTGCAAAATCGCAAAATCGGCAATCTCCCGAAATTGCGAACACTGATAGCACAGGGCCAGACCCTGCTCCACAACTGTGCAGGGTGGATAGGTGGGGTTGGTCGAATTGTATTATCGCCTTTACACCCCAGACTGGTAGGACAACCGTGTGCACTAACTTCCTTTTTTAGGATTAGTCGCAAAATCGCCAATCTCCCATAATCGCCTATACTGATAGCACAGGGCCGGACCACAACGGGTGGGGTTGTTGAGATTTCACTATCGCCAGTACACCCTAGACTGGTATGCTGACCTTGGGCCAAAACATCACCCCACCAACTGCTTTGCGGCTGGAGTCAACCCCGAACATACAAACTCACTTTCACAAACTTTGCTATGAAAAGCTTGAAGATAATCCATTGGAATCCATTAAAACGAAAGTTGAGTATTTTCTGCACAAATGGCAGGAATTGAATATCCTTGATGATGACGACTGGAAATATCTTTTCAATAAAACCCCCATCATCCCAACAATTTACTTCTTGCCAAAGATACATAAAAACCCTATTTGCCCCCCTGGAAGACCCATTGTCACCCTAAACGGTGCTTCATTAGAAAATATGTCTAAGTACGTTGATCAAACATTACTACCTTTAGTTTTAATGTTACCTTCTTACCTACGTGACACGAAAGACTTCCTCAGTAGAATTGAAGGTATCACCTGGAAAAGAAATTTCATGTTTGCCACACTAGACGTAGTATCATTGTATACGTCAATCCAACATAAAGATGGTAAAAAAGCATGTAAATATTTTTTGGATAGTACATCGCTAAACTATTTGAGCCATGGAGAAATGGTTATGGAAATGGTAGATCTATGCTTGACCAACAACGTATTTCTCTTTGACAACGTTTATTACAACCAATTACGAGGTACGGCAATGGGCACAAGCTTTGCGCCATCTTATGCAAACCTTACCATGGGATGGTGGGAAAAATTCATTGTCTGGACTGATGTCAATAGTAAATACATAGACCAAGTTGTCCTCTGGTTACAGTATATTGACAATCTGTTTGTCCTATGGAATGGTGAAGAACAAGACTGGCTAGATTTTGTGTCTATATTGAATGTTAACAACTTAAATCTCAAATTTACTGAGACCCACAGCCAAGAATCATTCATTTTCTTGGATGTCGTGGTAAAAACGGACAAAAAAGAAATCAGCACTGAACTTCACCGTAAACCTACAAGCTCGGACATGCCGTTATTTGCAACAAGCAATCATCCGACTCCACTCAAATGGAGTATACCATATGGTGAGTTCATTAGAATTTGACACAATTGTAGTAAACTGGATTGCTTTGATAGAGAGTGTAAAATTACAGCCCGGAACTTTAGAAAACAAAGATATCCTAAGGCTGTTATTGAAAGAGCTTACATCAAAGCTCGAAATTTAGATCGAGCAGTATTGCTCTCCACTAATCGAATTCCTGAACAACCATCTGAAACTGATGATGTAAGACTGATACTCACCTATGGCTCACACTCTAAAATAATAAGGCAAATACTACAAAAACATTGGCATGTCCTGAAAACCGATGAAGCTCTATCTCCTTTCATGGGGCAACGTGCCAATATAACCTACCGAAAGTCAATCTCCATCAAAGACACATTAGTAACAAGCTTTATGGCACAGAAAAAGGCAATGCAAGCCGAACTCACCTGGTTGAGCAAGAGAAATACTGGTTTGCTGAAATGCACCAAATGTAAAGCCTGCCAATTTGCCCTGAACAAAACCAGTTATATACATCCGATACTGGGACATGATGTTGAAATTAAAACTAAAATCACATGTAACACCGAATTTATGGTATATGTTTTAGTATGCTCATGCAATATTTGGTATGTAGGCAGCACCATTGGTAAGATGAAATTAAGGATCTTGCAGCACATGCGTGCCATAAAGAACGTAGATGCCTCATACCCTATGGCAGTACATTTTAGAGATCAACATCAGAGCAAGTTTCAGATGTTTTGGTGTGTACCATATTAAACTCAATCCACGTGGTGGTAATCGGGAGCTAGCACTGCGACAAATGGAAACACGCTGCATTTTAGACTTCCAAACCAAAAAACCAGGAGGACACAACTTAGATGAAGAACTGTATACTTTCCTTGGGACATAGGGAACCTTTCCCATTTGAACTCTGACAAGTTTTTTGTAGCTCACCACTAATGGCAATACCTTGCTTAATACTATTTTTGATACCTGAGCTCATTTTAACATTTTCTAATATTTTGTAAATTGTATAAACCTTTTTGTATGTGTATTGACCTTTTTAGTGAAAACTGCACAGCTTGTTTTATCCCTTCTCTCTTTATACTTTCCCTTTCGTTCAAAATCCGGCATGTATTTCCCCTAATTCTGGTTTTATTATAACCTATATTGCACACTGATTCACAGTGGCAATGGATGTTTACAGCACTATGCACTTTATTGAGAATATCTACTGCTTGTACAATTAATGAGTTTATTTATAACTAAGCTATTGTCCGTTTATGAGGAATAATGATGGCACTATGCACTTTATAATTTTTTGGTTTTATTCAGAACCAATGTTTACAGCACTATGCACTTTTATTCATCATGTTTCCTCTTTGTTTTCTTATATCTACGGACAGTATGCTTAAAGAAAAAGGAGATCTCTAATTGAATTTGAAATAGCAGTATATTCATTTTATTGTTCATTAAGATGAGGAAATGTAGTTGCTTTGCCAGTAAGCGAGTTAATAAGATATATTTATACCAAATACGTAGTATTTCTTGCTTTGACCACTAGCGTCACAATATTTCTGTTAACACCATTAACAAATACTGCCGGCTTACCGAAAAAATTGTTATCTGGTATTTATATCCAACATAACGAGAATGATTTGAAATACACTTCAAAATGGCCGCCTGTAGTTACACAGGAGAGAATCTATATGGATTTGGGAAAAAGTCGAAAGAGAAAAGGGACTAATTGTAGTGGGTAAAAAACATAGAGTTTGAAACTTTCTTCTCTGATTGTATTTAAACGCTGTGTAAATCACTCATTTTATATGTGATCAAGCAACGGGATCGTTGCGAAACGCGTCAGCTCTGTTATGCCCTTAATAAAACTGGATATGGCATAAGTAACCTTGTTGGCGAATGGAGGATTTATTTTGAAGATTATTTTGACATCCTGACCGCTTTGAGTGCCGTCCTTGTTGGAAAAGTGGAATTATCTTTTCCTTTCGTCCTTTCGTTTTGAAAAAAAAAAAAAAAAATATATAATATATATATATATATATATATTTATATGGTAGTGGCCATGTAGTTATGGTTAAGTTGCTGTTTCCATAGGAAGAGCACTTTTTGGGCGGCTTATAACTTCGCTCTCCCTGGACGGATCCTCACCAAACTTTGCAAAAAAAGTAGTTGGGTCACTCTGATTTTTTTTGCAAAGTTTGGTGAGGATTCGTCCAGGGGGGGAAAAGTTATAGGGGGGTCCCAAAACTTTTTTTTTTACCATAGACTGAATGGATTTACACTAAATTTGCGGCAGGAGCGGCGACCTGGTCCCAAAAGCGTGCTTTTGTAAATTTGGTGTAAATCTGTCCAGTAGTTTTTTTTAAAAATGACCAAAATGTAAGGCAAAAAAATTAGTGATATCTGCGTTCGCTTCGCGGACGGGCTTCCCTGTTCGCTCCGCAGACAGCACCCCGATTGGCCCATGGGATTGCGTCATGTCCGCGGACATGCAACGTGTTCGCTGATTGGACGGCGAGGGGCGTGGAGCGCGTCAGATTTTCTGTGGCGCCCGCCATCTTGTATTCGCAGTCGACCGCGTACAGCGCAGTGAAACGTGGATAAAAAATTGTATTTAGTGCCGTGTGTTGGTGTGTAAGAGTGTTTGGGCAGGGTGGGGGAGTATGAGATAGGTTCAATGTTTTGTTTTTTTATGTGCTAGACCTTTTTGTTGCGTTCGATTTGTCCGCAGAGAACACGGCTGTTCTGACATTTTGTAAATAAACGAAATGGTGGGGTGTTTAGAGGACGGAGTATGTGTCATTTTTGTTCGCAAGGAAGGTAAAAATGAGCTATGAACACTCGCGGTGTACTTAATTGTTCGTAAATACACAAACTGGGGGTGTCCTCAGGACGCTGTCCGTATTGTAATCTGTCTAGTTGAATGTGTTCTAAGAACACTCGCAGTGTCCCGAAATGGTTGCAATTACACAAAATGGGGGTGTTCTGAGAACGTTGTTTGTATTGTTCGTTGTCAGGGTGAACGTGTTTTAAGAGCACTCCTTTTGTTCGCTAATAGTACAATTTCCTAGGGGCGTCAACCGACTTTTTGTCCACTAAAGAAACGATAAATCCGGCTGGTGTGCGCCGACATTATGTGATAATCCTATGACTGGCGCTATTGACTTGGCTGACTTGCTTTTGCGACACTAAATCATATCTTCGGCCCCTAAGCCTGATATTATCAAAGCATTCATATTCCCCGCCTTTCTCCGTGACGTTACAGGGTGCGTAATGAAACGTGCCCAGTCGTCTCGAGTACTACGCGACTTTACACAGAACCCGGAAGACAACACACATTATGTCACAACACAGCGCGCCACAATTCGGAATATGAAACTGTGATTTAAAAGCAAAGAGCAAGATTGTAAATGTTGTAAAGTACATTTATTTGACATCAAATGTTTAGAGAATATTCAGCAATTTGCATGTGTCTTTGTTGTCGATCCGCAAAAGTTCATGTTGAGACACGCGATGTTCCTTTGCGGTACAGAGAGTGTTAGATCAGCTTACAACTCAGTGCGCCAATTCGGAATATGAAACGGTGGTTTAAAAGTAAACAGCAGGATCGTACATTTGGTAAAGTACATTTATTTCACATGAAATGTTTAGTGAATATTCAGCGATTTGCTATTGTCTCTGCTGTCGATCAGCAAAAGTTTATTTGGAGCCACGCGTTGTTCCTTTGCGGTAGATAGGCTGTTGGTTTATGATAAAAGCAGTAAATGGTCGCTCTGATAATCGGAAGGTTGCTCCAACAACGAGCCATTAGACCACCCTATTGGTTGGTATGTTATTCGTAGCCGCTAGTACTGCGTAAGGGCATATTGGTCCTTGCCGATTGTCCCATAAAATGGTGAGGGTCATGAAGTTGCATATTTGGACTTGCACCTGGCAGTTGAAGACCCCAACCGCTGGAATCTGTAAATCGTGACATAGACAAAATGGGGCCACGTACCTGTTTTAAAAAACAGAAATTAGTCTCACCAGCCGATCTTCATTAAAAATCATTGTTTTATTTATTAGGGCGTGAAACTATTTGCTATCGAAGATAGTGCAACAGAGTATGTTAATAATAAAATAATAATATTTTCCCATTCATATAGGCATAAGAACCGTGAGGTATGTAAGCGGTGCTTATTATTAACCACGGTGTGTGGTGCTCATTTATCGACCACGGAAGGATGAAAGGCTGATTTTCGCCTTGCTGGGATTCAAACTTGTGTTAGCAAGCTGTGCACGGATGTCAAAGCGAGTGCTGTACTCGCTGTGCCACTTGACAGGCTACAGTGAAGTGGCACAGCGAGTAGAGCGCTTGACCGCCTATAGACCGGTTAAATTATTTCTATTAACCCACCCTGTGTCGTCTGCCTTTTTCAGAGCCCTCTAAACGACAGGGGATCAATTTGGCGGTGATAGTGCGCGGTAGAAAACATTATGCCACTTTCAACGAACAAGTTCAACTTGAGCAGTCTTTAATCTACGCTATTGTAATTATATTTGGTATAAAGTAATCTAAAGGGTTACTTACAGTACAATTGCAATTTCCATTGTCTACGAGTGGTGCAGTCCCAAAATACGACTCTGCGTGTGCCAACAATCTTTCGTATAGTGATATAATATGTAAAAGTGGTTTCGTTTCAGAAAGTTCATCTTTATCTTCTCTTACGTTTTAGCAACACTCCTTCAAGAGAAGTCTTTCATCACAATCTCTGTCTGTCAAGGTCAAAACACAATACAACCTTATAGTCCGCTTCGTGAGCCTCTCTGGGGCCCGAGAAAAAAATGGAAGCAGCTGACCTTCACTGTGAACGAGCATAAATTCTTACTTTGCAACATTCTGTGTAAAGCCATCTGTAGAAGTTGTGGAAGCAGCTGACCTTCACTGTGAACGAGCATAAATTCTTACTTTGCAACATTCTGTGTAAAGCCATCTGTAGAAGTTGGTTTTTGCAAGCATGTTTGTATATTGTTTGCGTGATATTAAAAAAACTTTGTTAAAGGGACGTTATGGTTAAGTTGCGCTATTAAATCCTATGAAATTCAGTGAAAAAACTTTGTTAAAGGGACGTTATGGCTCAAAGTAAAACCGAAAAACTCCTGAAATTCGCCAGTTATGGTAACATAAGCAACCATAACTCGCGCCACCGTGCACTGCTAACAGTAACACCCAGGACATCAAAGATGACATCACAAATGTCATTGATGATATAACTGATGACATCACATGGCTGGCTCTCCCTTTTTATCCTTTACTGACATATCGAAGCCACATAGTTTTCTTCAGTAACAGTCAGGAAGTAAAAATTGAAAAGGTACTATATTTGTAGACTTAGGGTCCTGTCACATCATATGAAACATGTACATAGCGGAAGATACATGCTTGAAAGAGAGCAATCCTTTCTGTGCATGAAGATAATCATTATGGTTATCAGCACTTTCTCATAGTTTTATTTTTATTACTCTACCTTCCCTCTATATGCTCATTTTTGTATACATTATACTCACTCTCCATAGAGTGAATGGGAAAAAAATTTTGCTTGCGCATACAGCCCAAACCGCTGGACGGATTTCCACCAAATTTGGACCAGGAGCAGCGGCTTGGTCCCGAAAGCGTGCTTTTGCAAATTTGGTGAAAATCCGTCCAGTAGTTTTAATTAGTGATATCTGTGTTCGGTTTGTGGATACACTTCCCTGTTCGCTCCGCGGAAAGTGTCCTGATTGGCCAATCGTCTTGCGTGATGTTCGCGGACATGCAAAGTGTTTGCTGATTGGACGGCGTGGAGCGTGAAGCGCGTCAGATTTTTCGGTAGCGCCCGCCATATTGGATTCGCGGACGTCCCCGGACAGAGCGGTGAAACTTTGTTCAAAATGTGTATTTTGTAGAGTGTGTTGGTGTGTAGGAGTGTTTGGGGAGGGTTGGAGTGTATGAGATAGGATGAAAGTTGTGTTTTTATGTGTTAGACGTTCTTTTTGTGTTCGATTTGTTTGCGGCCATCACGGGTGTTCTGAAATGTTCTAAATAAACTGACTAGGGGGTGTTCTAAGGAGTCAATATGTGTCCGTTTTGTTCGCAAGCAAAGTAAAACTGTTCTAAGAATACTCGCGGTGTCCGGGGAGTGTTCGTAGGTGGTGTCCTGAGGACGCTGTCTGTATTGTTCTCTGTCAAGTTGAATGTGTTCTAAGAACACGCGCGGTGTCCTGAAATGTGCGCAAATAAACAAGATGGTGGTGTTCTGAAGACGCTTCTAAGAACAGTCCCGGTGTCCGGGGAGTGTTCGTAAGGGGTGTCCTGAGGACACTGTCCGTATTGTTCTTTGTCAAGTTGAATGTGTCCTAAGAACACTGGCGGTGTCCTGAAATGTTCGCAAATAAACAAGATGGTGGTGTTCTGAAGACGCTTCTAAGAACACTCCCGGTGTCCTGGAATGTTCGTAGGGGGTGTCCTTAGGACGCTATAGGGGGTAGGGGGTGTCCTTAGGACGCTTCACTGATTGCTTTGAAATTTTGACACAACATTGCATTCGAATAACACTCCTGTTTTTATATACCAACCATACACCTGTGACAGTTAAAAACATGCTTTTTCCGAAAAACAGCGCCATCTGTCAGATGTAAAAACAACACACACTATAGATAATATTTTCATGGTATTTCAGAAAAACATTGCCATCTGGTGGATGTAAAAGCAACACACGCTATACTAACAGGCCGATTCATGGAATAATTAGCGCGGCGCAAGTGGCCATAAACGTGCGATTCGCAGTGGAATAGCGAAAATCGCAGTGCAAGTGCGAAAATCGATTCATGGAAAGTCGTGCGCGAGAAAACCATCGGATGTGCGCTAAAAAAAGTGCACGGCGCACGTTGGCGCACAGGCCATCTAACGGCGTGCGCCAGGTCACAGCGAAAATCGCACAGGCCACAGCAAAAATCGCACATAGCGCGACGCACACAACAAAAGTAGGCGTAACACGGGGCGTAACACTCGGAATGGGGAACAATTTGCCAAAATGTGGGCGTCACGGGGGAAGTACAGGGTGCAAGTGCGCGGAACGCCCACACGCTCGCCTACAACACATATTCATGGAATCGAATAGGGCAAAAAAGCGCACGGTCAAACCAGCGCACAGGCACAAACATGACCGCCACAAGAAAGCAGGTGGTAGCGTCTCAGCGCCTGTAATAAATATGCGCCAAAAGGTGCGCCAACAAATAGCACCTATATACAGCCATGATGAATGTCCTATACTGTGGCCCTCCAGGACAAATGACGTGCAAAGGGCTACCCACAAACACGGACACCCGCTGACTGAAAAATAACGTGTGCGTGTATTCCGGGGTGCGTGGGAACTTTCACATGCGATTTGGCTGGGTACGTGGATCTCAGGGGTGCGCGGGAAGTCCCACACGCGATTTGGCTGGGTACGTGGATCTCAGGGGTGCGCGGGAAGTCCCACACACGATTTGGCAGGGTACGTGGATTTCAGGGGTGCGCGGGAAGTTCCACACGCGATTTGGCCGGGTACGTGCACGGGAATTCACACACGCGATTTGGCTGGGTACGTAGATCTCAGGGGTGCGCGGGAAGTCTCACACGCGATTTGGCAGGGTACGTGGATTTCAGGGGTGCGCGGGAAGTTCCACACGCGATTTGGCCGGGTACGTGCGCGGGAATTTACACACGCGATTTGCCTGGGTATGTGGATCTCAGGGGTGCACGGGAAGTCTCACACGCGATTTGGCAGGGTATGTGGAATTCAGGGGTGCGCAGGAAGTTCCACACGCGATTTGGCCGGGTACGTACGCTGGAATTTAAACACGTGACTTGGCTGGGTACGTGGACCTCAGGGGTGCGCGGGAAGTCCCACACGCGATTTGGCAGGGTACATGGATTTCAGGGGTGCGCGGGAAGTTCCACACGCGATTTGGCCGGGTACGTGCGCGGGAATTTACACACGCGATTTGGCTGGGTACGTGTATTTCAGGGGTATGCAGGAAATTCTACACGCAATTTGGCTGTGTGCTCCCAGGTATTCCCTGTACACCCTCCACGGCCCCTGCAGGCAGCCGACACCACAGGGGACTACTCTGCACACCTGCTCATGTCACCCAGCACCCCCACCCCCCAGCATCCAGGGGCAGCCTCCACCAGGCCCCCACCCATGTCTCCCACCACCCCCACCCCCCAGCCACCATGGGCATCCCCCACCAGGCCCCCACTCATGTCTCCCACCACCCCCACCCCCCAGCAGTGCAGGGGCAGCACCACCAGGCCCCCACTCATGTCCGACTCATGTCTCCCACCACCCCCACCCTGCCAGCATCCAGGGGCACCCTCCACCAGGCCCCCACTCATGTCTCCCACCACCCCCACCCCCCAGCCACCATGGGCATCCCCCACCATGCCCCCACTCATGTCTCCCACCACCCCCACCCCCCAGCAGTGCAGGGGCAGCCTCTACCAGGCCCCCACTTATGGCCCCTATCACCCCCACCCCCCAGCCAAGATGGGCATCCCCCACCAGGCCCCCACTCATGTCTCCCACCACCCCCACCCCCCAGCAGTGCAGGGGCAGCACCACCAGGCCCCCACTCATGTCCAACTCATGTCTCCCACCACCCCCACCCCCCCAGCCACCATGGGCATCCCCCACCAGGCCCCCACTCATGTCTCCCACCACCCCCACCCCCCAGCAGTGCAGGGGCAGCACCACCAGGCCCCCACTCATGTCCAACTCATGTCTCCCACCACCCCCACCTCCCCAGCCACCATGGGCACCCCCCACCAGGCCCCCACTCATGTCTCCCACCCCCCAGCAGTGCAGGGGCAGCACCACCAGGCCCCCACTTATGGCCCCTATCACCCCCACCCCCCAGCCACCATGGGCATCCCCCACCAGGCCCCCACTCATGTCTCCCACCACCCCCACCCCCCAGCAGTGCAGGGGCAGCACCACCAGGCCCCCACTCATGTCCAACTCATGTCTCCCACAACCCCCACCCCCCAGCCACCATGGGCATCCCCCACCAGGCCCCACTCATGTCGCCCACCTACCCCCACCCCCCAGCCACCATGGGCAGCCCCCACCAGGCCCCCACTCATGTCTCCCACCACCCCCACCCCCCAGCCACCATGGGCATCTCCCACCAGGCCCCCACTCATGTCTCCCACCACCCCCACCACCCCAGCCACCATGGGCAGCCCCCACCAGGCCCCCACTCATGTCTCCCACCACCCCCACCCCTCAGCATCCAGGGGCACCCTCCACCAGGCCCCCACTCATGTCTCCCACCACCCCCACCCCCCAGCCACCATGGGCAGCTCCCACCAGGCCCCCACTCATGTCTCCCACCACCCCCACCCCCCAGCAGTGCAGGGGCAGCACCATCAGGCCCCCACTCATGTCCAACTCATGTCTCCCACCACCCCCACCTCCACAGCCACCATGGGCATCCCCCACCAGGCCCCCACTCATGTCTCCCACCCACCCCCACCCCCCAGCCACCATGGGCAGCCCCCATCAGGCCCCCACTCATGTCTCCCACCACCCCCAGCCCCCCAGCAGTGTGGGGCACCCTCCACCAGGCCACCACCCATGTCTCCCACCACCCCCACCCCCCCAGCCACCATGGGCAGCCCCCACCAGGCCCCCACTCATGTCTCCCACCACCCCCACCCCACAGCAGTGCAGGGGCAGCACCATCAGGCCCCCACTCATGTCCAACTCATGTCTCCCACCACCCCCACCCCCCCAGTCACCATGGGCATCCCCCACCAGGCCCCCACTCATGTCTCCCACCACCCCCATCCCCCAGCAGTGCAGGGGCAGCACCACCAGGCCCCCACCCATGTCTACCACCACCCCCACCCCCCAGCCACCATGGGCATCCCCCACCAGGCCCCCAATCATGTCTATCACCCACCCCCCAGCCACCATGGGAAGCCCCCACCAGGCCCCCACTCATGTCTCCCACCACCCTCACCCCCCAGCATCCAGGGGCACCCTCCACCAGGCCCCCACTCATGTCCCCCTGCACCCAGGTCCTCACAATCCCCAATCATGTGCGTTATGGTCAGCCTCCACAGCCAAAAGGCCCTACCAAGTAACCCATTCACCCACATGGAAATGGAAATTACATGTTACACCCCCAATGTTCATAAAGCAAATGAACCCATGTCTGTCACACACAATGATTGCAAATGAATGGGAAAACACCCAACATGACATGCATGAAACCAATGAGATGATACCACACAGTGAAGTATGAAAACAAAATTGTATTAAAAAAAATTGAATGCAAATGAAATGAAACAAACTACAATGGCAATGAAAAAAAGATAAGCTGCATGTCCGTCCAAAAAAATCAAAACTACAAATCCAAATCCAAAAATATGTTGTTCAAAGTCACATTAAAAATAAAATCAATCCGAGAGAGAAAAATAAATGCAAAGACCATTGCTTCATGGAGAATAAATCAAAAATAAAAAAATAAAACAATCCAATGAAGAACTATGTACAAAACATAGACAAGGGTCCATGAGCACAACAGAACAAAGGAAACCTACAAAATACCCTAACTAAAATCCAACTATATACAAAAAGTGGAGCAGTGTCCGTCGACTCCAAATCATAAGAAGAAACAAAGGAAACCTAAAACTAAAGAACTATATACAAAGGCGGCGGGCAAGTCCAGCGGCTCACTCTGTGGTGTTCCGGGCCAGTGCATCATCAAACTCCTCGTCTATGTCCCGGAGGCGGTCCTGTTCCATGGCCCCGAGGGTCTGCAGGGACGACGCCATCTGCTCCTCCAACCCCCTGCGGATTGCCTCGAGGCACTCGGCCCTCCTCAGGGCCCTCCGCATGGAGTTCTCCGCCCTGACCATCGTGAGCCGCGCCTCTTCCGCCCGCCGCCGCTCCGCACATATCTGCTGGCCCAACCGCAGCCACACGGAAGACACTTCCTGTCCTGGGACCTCCTGCCCTCCGGCCGATGCCTGCCCCTCCGATGTTGATGGCCCCGAGCCATGATGCCTCCCACGTTGACTCTGCTGCTGCCTCTGACGCAACTGCCTCTGCCAGCACGACGGCATCCAGGCTGATGGAATCCACCGACGCCGTCGTGCACGTGCCCTGCCTGATGATGCCGGCACATCCTCCATCTGCTGGGGTACAGTTGCTGTGGTGTCCACCCCTGCTGGACCTCCGACTCCCGACTGTGGCAGGGATGGGATCCCCACCGAGCTGGCTGCATTGGTCAGGGCAGGTCCACAGGGGGCCCTGGTGGCATCTGGGCTGGAAGACGGCAAGGAGAAGACCGGCGTATAGCCTCCACAGAGGAGGAGAGGGCCACCAGATTGGCCGACACATGCAGGAAACCCCCTAACATGGAAGATCCCAATTGGGCCACGTCGGCAGGGTGCTCTTCGTGATGATGTGCGTGCTCCTCCCGGGAAGCACGCACGTCATCACGAATTGCACCCACGCGCATCGCGACCCCAATCAGGACCTTCTCCATACGGACACGTGTCCCCTCGTCCGCAGGTGGAGGGGAGTCAGGTGACATGGACATCCCCTCTACCTGCGGACGGGCCTGGGACGGGGCATCCCTGCTGGTGCATGGTGGTGCACTCACAAGGTCAGGGACAGCGACATGCACAGGCCCCTCCACGGTGACCTGTGCTGCCTCCTGCCCCTGCCCCTGGACTGCACCACTTGCACCAGCAGGGATGCCCCCACCAGGCCCCATGTGTGCCTCAGTGGCGGCCTCCTCCTACTCTGTGGAAACCACCAACCTGGATGGCTCCTCACCGTCTTCCGCCGTAGCAGGCCCCTGTGGGGGCTCACCCACCCCTTCCGCTGCAGCCGTGATGGCATCCCCGCCGCCTTGCTCCACAGCGCCGTCTCCGCCCTCTTCTTCACTAGCCGCTGCGTAGAGGGAGACATAAAACACAAGCATCAGGGTACTGTTCAATGGTCCCCTAGACAGGAAGCAATAGCAGATGAGTACCACTGTCAAAGTACACTTCCATCATGTCCCTCCACAACACATGGGTCAGTCCAGGCAAAACACACACAGTAACAGGCATGGTGCATGCCATGGACATTTCCATACATGTCCAATGGACTCTTGAAACATACAATGATGTGGAACTCACATGCATCATGGGTCATGCCTATCACATGCACACACTTCACCTCAGTCACATCCACCTGGCCTCATACACCCCAAACACAGCGGATACAAGGGTAACTAGTCTGCATCAGTGAATCTGTGCATTGTCACACACATGTGTCATGCATCCATGGCATTCACATGTCACAGACACGCAGGTCAGGCACACAGACATGGCTACCATATATGTACCTGGCATCAGCACCCATCCCTCACCCCCACCCATGTCCAGGAACAGAGACTGGCATGCTCTCATGTGTAAAATCTGCATAGGGCTCCCCATTTCGCATTTAAACACATGCAACAACCATGTGGTTCACACATCACTGGTCGCACATGCATTACCATGATATCCCTGCACACATACATGCATTCATGGCCTATGTCACACATACAGACAAGTATCAGACAACCAGCACACCGCAACGTGCCCTGACTCACACAGCAATGCTTGGACACTTACCGCTCAACTCCAGACTGGTCTCCCTCTCAAGGATCTGGGCGTGGAGCGCTGGGCGTACGCATTCCAGGACCCTCATCTGGATGGAACTCATGCGGCCCCGGCCCCCCTCCACGAGGCGCCGGGCCTTCACGAGGGTCCTGGACCTCAAGTCCTCCCAGTGCTTCTTGATCTTCTGGACGTCGCGGGTTGCCACCCCCTCCGCGTTGATGGCAACCACACAGTCGGCCCAGATCCTCTCCCATCCTTCCTTGCTGGCGCGGGATGATCCAAAGAGGGCATCATACTGCCCCAGGACATGCTCCACCAGGACACCAACTTCGGTGGCAGTGAAGCTGGTGCCCCTCTGCCCCTCTGGCCTGGGGTTGCCACTTGTGCCAGATGTGGAAGTGCCCGACATGGCAACCCCAGAGGCAGGAGTGGGTGGGCAACTGGGTCCTGGGGCTGGGCTGTGGATCGATGTTATCCCAGTCAGGAGTCTTCTGTTCCAGCAGGGGTGGACACAGCAACTGGACCCCTGCAGATGGCTGATGTGCAGGCACCAAATGGCAGGGCACGGTGGTAGCAGGCAGGCAGGCAGGCAGGCAGCCAGCAGCAGCAGATGGCACGTGGGAGGCTGCTCGGGGCACTGGGGGGCAGTAATTCGGCCTTCTGGGCAGGCGCGTGGTCTTCCGTGTGTTTTCGCGTGGCCAGCTTGATACGGAGTGATATGGCACGTGAAAATCCTGCACGTCAGCGTGAAATTCGAGGAAAGGCCCTTAGCGCGTAAGCGCGTCAGCACGCATACGCGACTCTATTGGACCAAAGGCCCTCAGCGCGTAAGCCCGTGTGTGACGTTACCCGCACGGGTGTTTCCCTCATAGCACGTGATGACGGAGCACACGTGGAAAGACTGCACATCAGAGTGTCATTGCCTGTAATTGGACAAAAGTGCGCGTACACGCGATTGGTCTATGTACGTGTATTTCAGGGGTGCGCGGGCACTTACACACGTGAGTACATCAGCGCACGTGTATACCGGAGTGCGCGGGAATTTCCACACGCTATTGGCCTGGGTACTGGATTTCAGGGGTGCGCGGGAAGTTTCACATGCGAGTACATCAGCGCACGTGTATACCGGGGAGCGCGGGAATTTCCACACACTATTGGCCTGGGTACTGGATTTCAGGGGCGCGGGTCGGAAGGAGGCAGGCATACATCGACCCGCGACGCATAAATTTGCGCGCAAAAAAAATAACAAGCTCAGACGCCAGGATGAATATACCGTTCCTAGCAGCAGTGGCTGTGGGCTACCAAAGGAGGAGGAGGAGGATAGTCAGGGCCAGAATATTCACACCCAGAACCAGCCTTTTCGGGATGCCTGATGACCAGGTGTATGGGAGGTACAGGTTTCCACCACACATAATACTGGACCTGGTGAGTGAGTGGGAGGATGACCTCACATCACCCACCCTGTGCTCCCAAGCACTCAGCCCCCTGGAGAAGGACCTCAATGTACTGCACTTCTTAGCCACTGGATCATTTCAGCGGACAAGTGCCATAGTGGGTGGGGTGTCACAGGCCACGCAGTCACGCTGCCTACACCAGGTCTTGAACATCACCACTGCATGCCCATCAGTCCGCAGGCACATATACCTGCCCAGAACACCTGCAGAAAGGCATGCTGCCGCCCTGGATTTTTACGGTGTGGCACGATTCCCCAAAGTGCTAGGTGCCATCGACTGCACCCATGTGGCTCTACGTCCCCCCAGGGCATCTGAGCACATCTATAGGAACCGCAAGCACTGGCATTCCATCAACGTGCAGGTAGTATGTAATGCCAAGGGAATCATCACCTCAGTATATGCCAACTATCCCGGGTCCACCCACGACAGCTTCATTTACCGAATGTCCACCCTAAGCCGGGACCTAGAAGCTGGGCGGCATGGCGATACATGGCTGCTTGGTGAGTATGAATGCCACTGCACATGCATGCATGTCAGATACTGAGCAAGGTCACAACCCCACCAATGATACCAATCACCACCTCCACAGGGGACAGTGCCTACCCTCTCAGCCCCCACATGATGACGCCAATTCGGAACCCCACCACGCCACCCGAGGTAAGATATAAAACAGCCCACATTGCAACCCGGGGCATAGTGGAGCGCACATTCAGAGTGCTTAAGTCACGCTTTCGCTCCCTTGACCGTTCTGGCGGGCAGCTGTTATACGCTCCCCCAGTAGTGTGCAGGATCATAGTGGCAGCATGTGTCCTGCACAACGTTGCAACACGCCGGGGCCTGGCCGTGGACATGGTGGTGGCCCCACATCCCCAACCACATGCACAGCCGCTGCACATGGGAGGGGAAAGGGCACGGGGGGAGGCAGCCCGTACACAGCTAGTGGCTAATTACTTCACATAGAAATCACACCCCTGTGGAGTGCACACTGCCCTGGCACATACCATCTGACAATCAATGATAACTCAACCTGACACTGATCCTGAATGTCTGGAGAATCAACCGTCAAAACCATATCAGCCTGAGATTGTTCACCTGGAATTGTTACAATGTGTGCATCCCTACCTACACAGACACCACCAATGCAGTTTCGTGAAAAAACACATTCATGCAGCTAAAATGAATACCCACTTGCAAAATGCAACATGAGGACAGTGCCATGTCACCCAACCCATCCCCAGCACCGCCACACGACACACCGTGCCATGTCATGCTATGTGCAGGTAAACAAAGTAATCCCCACAACATGACACAAGTGTCACAATGTACAGTGTCCCTAATTGAAACTCGCGACACCTGAAATGCTCACAGTAATGCAGGACCAATAACACACTTGAGCAGGTATTTAGCAATAACACTTATCAGCTACTGACCCTCAAAACTACCATTAACATGACATTACGAATGTAAGGATTTAGTAGTCTCACCACCTGGAAATGCCTGCACTCCCACCACTTCCAACTGTACAGTGTTGCCGCCATGTAGAGTTGTAGGTGCACTGCTGCCAACATGGACCCCATCTCCAAAGTAGAGGGCCTTGTGTAGACATGAGGAAAGGACCTGCAAATTAGGAGGTAGACACGGATGATGAGTTACACATCAATGCAACATGCAGTGTACAACACAACAGCAATATGCACTAGGAATGTATACACAGTATTGACTAGACTACCCACACATGTAGTGGGAGTCCAATGTCACCATGTACGTCAATGTCACTTGGGCACACCCTTTGCAAGCCCATGGAAACCGGAAGCAGGAGGGGTGTGTGTGACAAAAACCCAAGCATCTGAACCAAATACATGACAAGCCTGCATGTGCCCAGCCACAATGCAGCGTATGCCCACAGGAGCCACAGAAGGCAACACATTGTCCCAAAAAAAATAAAAATAAAGATAAAAAAAAAAAAATCAAAAATGGCCATTAATGGGCCCGGGGGGGTTGGGGAGGCCACCCAGGAGGTCCGAGGACAGGGTGCACACCAAAATCCACCTGTGTGGATCTTGCGGAAAAAAAACACCTCCATGGGCTCATGGCCCACACGGCTACCCTATTGTGGGAGCATCACTGCTGTCGCTATTATCACCCTGTGCAGCTGCATCCGGAGGTGGTTGCACTATGGGAGGCAGCCCACGCAAGGCCCTAGTCTGTTCCTCCATGGCTGCAAGCATGCGGGTGTGGTTGGTCTCGTTCTGGAGGATGAGTGTGCGGAGGTCCCCATGCAACAACTCACGGGATGCCCGGACCTCCGCCCTAGTTGCCTGCATCTCAGCTGAGAGCGTACGGGTGAGACGCTCCAGCTGCTGTTCTGTCCTTCGGTTTGTTGAAGCCTCAAGCTCAACAAGAGTCGTCCTGAGGTGAAGGAGCTCCAGCCTCAGGGCTTCCCTGTGGCCCTGGGACTCTATGGAGATGGCTTCCTGCAGAGTCGCCAGTGCCGCCCGCCTGTCCCTGTTGGACGCCAACATGTCCTCCCTGTGTGACTGGCAGATGGAGTCGGTTGCCTGCTGTAGTCGCTCCATCAGCCTTTCGGGGGGGACAATGGAAGTGGCCACCCTATCCATGGCCTGAGCCATCATCTCTGATGATGCTGCCTGTTGGGTTGCCATACCGTAAATGGGTTGCTCCAATGCCGTATTGCCAGGTGGCATACGGCCACCAAGTCGGCGGGCACCACACCTGTCTGGGGCAAGGCAAACTGCGCCTTGCTGTGCTGGCACTGCCTGAGGCTGCAGGACTGCATTCCCCCTCTGATCTGCTGGCCCAGGAACAGGATCAGATGTCGCGGAATGTGACCCTGCATCCGTGACCACCAAAGGCGTAGCTGCCAACACTGACATCCCCATTGAGGGTTCTGACCCTGGTGCAGGTGGGTGGGACAGAACAGAACCCCTCCCAGGAACACTCACCTGCGACGGCACGTAGGTCTCATCATCCGAATCAACACCTGAGTACAGTTCGGGGGAGGTGCATCCAGAGACACCCCTTGAGAGAACGACCTGCAGCAGTTGTGGGTTCTCACCCACCACCACACCACGTCCCTCACTGGTGGTCGGTCGGCCCTCGGACCCCTCCTGGATCTGCACCATCTCCACAACCCCAGCAGTAT
This sequence comes from Ambystoma mexicanum, assembly GCF_040938575.1. Lineage (NCBI taxonomy): Eukaryota > Metazoa > Chordata > Amphibia > Caudata > Ambystomatidae > Ambystoma > Ambystoma mexicanum. The sequence goes on along the minus strand of NC_090925.1, from coordinate 69,141,254 downwards.
CAGGTGCGTCTTCCCCTGCAAAGACATAAAAGCAAACAAATGGAAACAGGCATTAGCACCATGGCACACGATGAGGGCTGAGAAGCAACAGAACCAGTACTTGATTGACACATGTCCCACATGACTAAAACCCTCCCATGCATGCACCCTCACTGCGTATGAAGGGCAGGCAAATGGCACACACTGATGACACCAAGATGGAAGATGAACACATTTTCTGCATGCTGCCTGGCAGTGGCATCACACATTGGCCTGTGATTGCCAGGTGAAATACACATTCCATCACACAGATGGCATGTACCATTGCTATTGAGTGAAGATGGAGAGGAGGGCAGCACTTATTCATTCAGTCCAGTTCCCTCATGTAATAGATTTTCTAATTCAAACAGGTCTGATTTTTCACCTGGAGCTGCCAGTCCAAAATGGTCCGATTGCACAAGGACATGTGTGAACAAATGATATCCAGGTAACAAAGTCACTCCACTTTACCATAGCCATGTCAGACATGTGACTAGAGGACTGAGAAATGCCTAGTAAAGTGGTGGAATGCAAACAATATGCCTGAATGAACAGAGAAAAATAAGCAACAATGTTGTGGCAAGGTGACACTTCAAGGGCAACTGGCGTGCTGTTTGGCTAGATGTCTACTGTTGGCAGAAGGGATACTGCTATGGCCAAATGCTGCTGTGAAGAATGTATTGCATGAAGCACATGGGTGACCCAAACGACTCAGGCGCACACACCCTCACCTGGCACACAAACAGAAGCCCTCACACACACACCATGCACATGGATGACACACACATGCATGTGCACTCACCGGACAATGCCTCATAATCAGGCAGATCTCCCACGCCTTGGATCTGTTCCTCCGTGACGTAGGTCCCAGTGACTGACTCATGTGGAGTGAGTTCCATGTCTTCTACTGGAGACCCACCTCCAGTCACTAGAGTTGCGGCATGACTTGAGGCCAGCTTATTCTTTGCCCTGCGATTTAGGTCATTCCAGCGCTTATAGCAATCATTGGCTGTGCGCCTCACGATTCCAAGGGCACTTACGATGTCCGCAATGGTCTGCCAGTGTGCCTGGCGTTGTGCAGGTGTGGTCTTGGATCCTGCAACAATGACCATCTCGTTATCATGTGTGGACACATACTCGACAAGTGCATTCAGTTCGGCATCCGTGAAGCTGGGCTTCCTCGACGGGCCGGACTGTGTAGCCGTGTCTGGGGCATCAGCCTGTGCTAGACGAGCACTCTTCCTCTTCCGCTTGGAAGGTGGTGGTGATCCTGAGTGTCCTGCACCGCTCTGGACACTAGGGGCAGGAGCCCTGGTGGACTCTGTATCAGGAGTGTGGGATTGCACACTCAGCATGGGAGTTGGTGCAGGCATTGGCTCAAGTGTAATGGTGTCAGGGGGAATGTCAGCAGGATGGACTAGGACCGACATTGTCCTGGCTGGGTGTGTGAGAGCTGGGGTGGATGGAGCCGCAGCTGCCCCTGCAGCCTCTCCACCCTGCCTAATTGGGGCAGCAGATGACCTTGCTGCCCCTGATCCACGTGACCTGATGACATCAACGTGCACCAGCGCACGTGTCATAGGCCTGCTGACCTGGAAGTCAGCCATGGAGTCGGCCAGGTCTGGTGCCACAATGGGCTGGTCCAACAAGGGCTGAGCATGGATGGTGTCAGCCACATCAGCCTCAACCGGGGGGGGGATTATGGGTGCCCTTGACTGGTCCTCCACACATGGGGGGACAGGGTCACCCTGCAAGTAACGACCAAGTCCCCTACCGGATCCACCACGGCCACCACTTGTGGCACGTCCACCTTTGCCACCCTTACGGATTCCTCGCCTCCCAACCATGGCACTGATGTTAATGTGCGTATGGGAGTGGCTGTAAACTATTGTCCTGGGCAATTGGGGGTCAAAGGGGTTGGGTACCAGATGGTAATTGTACCCTAGTGCTCTAGCAAGGCTGAATATGACCCCTGGGGAAAGATGACGGGTCACGCAATGCACAGGAAGCCCAAAAATGGGAGATGACGTGCACGCAACCCCTCCTAGACCACGTGTGCGGAAAAAAAAACCTGCACTACGCTGTGGCACCCAGTAACACAAGAATGAACGTATGCGTGTCACACGCAGCCTAGAATGACCTCTGAAGGGGTAGGCTACACACGGGGCAAGCACAGATGTTAGATACGTGCGTGACTCACCGTCCTCCAGGAAAAAGAGCGTGAAAAAGAAGCTTGTTTGGTTGGCAACACCCCCGCCAAAAGAAGAATTGGACGCTGTCTGAGGAGACAGGACAACAGTAGAAGGGAACACTGTTTGAGGGAACAGGCCCAGGAAAACCAGAAAAAGAGAAAAAAGAGAAAAAGCTGTCAGAGGTAACAGGGAGTACGAACTTGAAACGCCGTGAAGTAAATTGCGCGTGAACCGACAAGAAGTACAGATTTCACCCACTCGCTCTCCACGAAAAGCACGTACAAGGAAATGGTGTTCTACACGTACCTTTTATGCAGGCCCACACGTCCAGCGTCACTTCCGCGTGTACGCGCTAGGGCCATTTCCACCAATTACACGCTTTGTCACTTCCGCGTGTACGCGCTATTTCCACCATTTACATGCTTTGTCACTTCCGCATGTCCGCCCTCTTTCCACCAATTACATGCTTTGTCACTTCCGCGTGTACGCGCTATTTCCACCAATTACACGCTTTGACACTCGGACGTGTCTTTCATTTTTTTAACACGCAACATTTCAAACGTGTGCCATATTCAACGTGCACGTGACTTCATAGACCCTCATACGCTGGTGGCCTTTGGGCCAATGAATGTACAGACGTGTGCTGACGCGCTTACGCGCTAAGGGCCTTTCCTCGAATTACATGCAGACGTGCTGGATTTTCACGTGCAAAATCACTCTGTATCAAGCTGGCCACGCGTTCACACACGGAAGACCACACTCCTGCCCAGAAGGCCGAATTACTGCCCCCCAGAGCCCTGAGCACGCTCCCACCTGCCATCTGCTGCTGCCTGACTGCCTGCTGCCCACGTGCCCTGCCATTTGCTGCCTGCACATCAGCCAGGGTGCTGTTGCTGTGATCACCCCTGCTGGAACCGAAGACTCCCAACTGCTTTTCCATCGCCCCACAGCCCAGCCCCAGGACCCAGTTGCCCACCCACTCCTGCCTCTGGGGTTGGCATGTCGGGCACTGCAACATCTGGCACCAGTGGCAACACCCGGCAAAGGAGGCAGAGGGGCACCAGCTTCACTGCCACCGAAGTTGGTGTCCTGGTGGAGCATGTCCTGGGGCAGTATGAAGCCCTCTTTGGAAGGTTGTGCGCCGAGGAGGTGGCAGTCCGCGACTACGAACGTGTCAGGAAGCGCTGGGAGGACTTCAGGTCCAGGACCCTCAACAAGGCCCGGCGCCTCCTGAAGGCAGCGGATGCTAAGGGGCGCCGGGGCCACTTGTCGGAAGATCAGATGAGGGCCCTGGAACGCATATCCCCAGCGCTCCACGTCCAGGTCCTTGAGAGGCAGACCCGTCTGGAGTTGAGCGGTAAGTGTACATGCATACTGATTGTAAGCTGTGCGTGTGGTGTGCCAGGAGTGTGCAGGTTGAACATGTATTTTTATGTGGGCAATTAGGGGGGGTGTACAGGGCCGTGAGGGTGACACATGCGAGGGGTCTCATGTGTGACACATGGATGGTGCTTGTGTGTGTGGGCTTGTATGGCACAGGATGTGGAGGAATGATTGTCAGGTGTGACATGGATGTCGATCGGAACACTGCGACAGTTGGCGGAGGTGTACACATGCATGCAAGTTTGGTGGTGTGTGTGCATGTGTAGTGTACTCCCTATGTTGCATGTGATGTGTGGATGACCTTTGGCTGCTCATGCTGTTGTATGTGAATGGATGGTGCTGGCTGTTGCAATATGCCTGTGGTATGGCTCATGTGTGCAAGTTGAAATGACATGTGTGTTGGGGATTGTGATGCCATGTCTGAGGTTTACCAATGCCACTCATGTATGACTGTCATGTGTGTATGAGTCCATTGGACAGTGCCCTGATGCCTGTGTTTTCTTTCTCCCTGTCTGCAGCGTCAACTGATGAAGAGGGCGGAGAAGGTGCTGTGGAGCACAGCGGCAGGGGTCGCACCACCAGCCGGAGACGCAAGGCCCGGATCCCCTCCCAGGTTCTGATCTCGTCGGGGAGTGAGGAGTCCGGTGCCGTGTCCCAGGCCGCAGCTGCCGAGGGGAGGTCCAAGAGGTGGAGGTTAGAGTTGGACTCCTCGGCAGCAGAAGGGGCAGCTGGGACCTCACAGGGCCCAACGGAGGAAGATGGCACAGAGGCATCCAGGTTGGTGGGGGGTTTGGAGGAGGAGGAGGCCGTGCAAGCGACAGAGGCGGGGTCTGGAGGTGGGGATTCCACTGGTGCTAGTGGTGCAGTGCAGGATCTGGGACAGGAGGCAGCACAGGCCGCTGCGGAGGTGCCTGTGTGCAATCCTGTCCCTGCTCCTGTCACTGCATCATCTTGCACCAGGGGGGATGCCTACCTCCAGACCCGTTCTCAGGGAGGGGATTGGCTTACAACACCTGGCCTTCCTCTCCCTGCGGATGTGGCTATCCTGCACCAGGTTGAGCCTGTCCAGGGTGGGGTGGCGTTGCGTCAACGGGCCATGCGAGCTGACCTGCAGTCTTTTCATGATGAGTCTGCACGTCTTCTTGCATGGCTCGTTGACTGCGTTGGCACACTGGGACAGCTCACCAGGGCTAGATTCCTCCATTTCCTGGACCTTGTTCCGACCCCCTCCTCCACGGAACCCCCTATGCCCCAGTTGTCCTCCATGCCATCTTCCCACCCATGTGTCACCTGGGTGCCCTGTGGAGCTGCCTCCGACCGTGCGGCCAGGCTGGTGGACAACAGATCCCTGCCACAGTCGGGAGTCGGACGTCCAGCAGGAGTGGCCACATCAACGACTGCACCCCAGCTGGAGGAGGATGTGCAGGCACCATCGGACAGGGCACATGGACAGCAGCAGCTGCAGCAGCAGGAGGCTGTAGGTGGGAGCCACGATAGCTCGGGGCCTTCAAAATCGGAGGGGCAGGCATCAGCTGAAGGGCAGGAGGACCCTGGACGGGAAGTGTCTTCCGTGTGGCAGCGGTTGGACCACGCCATAGATGCGGAGCGGCAGCGGGCGGAAGAGGCGCGGCTCATGATGGTCAGGGCGGAGAACTCCATGCGGAGGGCCCTGAGGCGGGCCGAGTGCCTCGAGGCAATCCGCAGGGAGTTGGAGGTGAACATGTCGGCGTCCCTGCGGACCCTCGGGGCCATGGAACAGGACCGCCTCCGGGAAATAGACGTTGGGATGATGGACCCTGAATACTTTGTACATAGTTGGACTTTGGATTTGGATATTTTTTTTACTATGGATATTTTTTTCCATGGAGCAATGGTTTTCATTTTCTTTTTTCCCTTCATTTCCTTTTTATGGACTTTTTTAGGTTTATCATTTATTGATTTTAATTTGAAAAGGGACAGCCAGCTAAATTTGTTTTTTTTTTTGTGTATTTTGTTTCATTTTGATTGCCATTACTGTTGTTATTAATACATTATTTGGATTTTTTAATTCTTCAATGTGTGGTTTCATCTCATTGTTTTCATGCATGTCATGATATGGGTTTTCAGGTTCACTTGCAAAACATTGTGTGTGTGTGAGACACGTGTTGATTTACATGTTTCCTTGGAGTAGTATCATGGGTGCATGTAATACTTGGTTGTGTCTTTGGGCAGTGGTGGCTGGCCATGAGGCCCATGCTTGAGGATTGTCAGGGCCTGTGGGCAGGGGGACATGGGTGGGAGCCTGGTGGGGGCTGCCCAGGGTGGCTGGGGGGGTGGGGGTGGTGGGAGACATGAGTGGGGGCCTGGTGTAGGCTGCCCATGGTGGCTGGGGGGTGGGGGTGGTGGGAGACATGGGTGGGGGCCTGGTGGGGGATGCCCATGGTAGCTGGGGGGTGGGGGTGGTGGGAGACATGGGTGGGGGCCTGGTGGGTGATGCCCCTGCACTGCTGGGGGGGTGGGGGTGGTGGGAGACATGAGTGGGGGCCTGGTGGAGGCTGCCCATGGTGGCTGAGGGGTGGGGGTGGTGGGAGACATGGGTGGGGGCCTGGTGGGGGATGCCCATGGTGGCTGGGGGTGGGGGTGGTGGGAGACATGACTGGGGACCTGGTGGAGGCTGCCCATGGTGGCCGGGGGCGGGGGTGGTGGGAGACATGGGTGGGGGTCTGGTGGGGATGCCCCTGCACTGCTGGGGGGGTGGGGGTGGTGGGAGACATGAGTGGGGGCCTGGTGGAGGCTGCCCATGGTGGCTGTGGGGTGGGGGTGGTGGGAGACATGGGTGGGGGCCTGGTGGGGGATGCCCATGGTGGCTGGGGGGGGGTGGTGGGAGACATGAGTGGGGACCTGGTGGAGGCTGCCCATGGTGGCCGGGGGGCGGGGGTGGTGGGAGACATGGGTGGGGGACTGGTGGGGGATGCCCATGGTGGCTGGGGGGTGGGGGTGGTGGGAGACATGGGTGGGGGCCTGGTGGTGGCTGGGGGGTGGGGGTGGTGGGAGACATGGGTGGAGGCCTGGTGGAGGCTGCCCCTGCACTGCTGGGGGGTGGGGGTGGTGGGAGACATGAGTTGGGGCCTGGTGGGGGCTGCCCATGGTGGCTGGGGGGTGGGGGTGGTGGGAGACATGAGTGGGTGCCTGGTGGGGGATGTCCATGGTGGCTGGGGGGGTGGGGGTGGTGGGAGACATGAGTTGGACATGAGTGGGGGCCTGGTGGTGCTGCCCCTGCACTGCTGGGGGGTGGGGGTGGTGGGAGACATGAGTGGGGGACTGGTGGAGGCTGCCCATGGTGGCTGGGGGTGGGGGTGTTGGGAGACATGGGTGGGGGCCTGGTGGAGGCTGCCCCTGCACTGCTGGGGGGTGGGGGTGGTGGGAGACATGGGTGGGGGCCTGGTGGGGGATGCCCCTGCACTGCTGGGGGGTGGGGGTGGTGGGAGACATGAGTGGGGGCCTGGTGGAGGCTGCCCATGGTGGCTGGGGGGTGGTGGGAGACATGAGTGGGGACCTGGTGGAGGCTGCCCATGGTGGCCGGGGGCGGGGGTGGTGGGAGACATGGGTGGGGGACTGGTGGTGGATGCCCATGGTGGCTGGGGGGTGGGGGTGGTGGGAGACATGGGTGGGGGCCTGGTGGGTGCTGCCCATGGTGGCTGGGGGGTGGGGGTGGTGGGAGACATGGGTGGTGGCCTGGTGGGGGATGCCCCTGCACTGCTGGGGGGGTGGGGGTGGTGGGAGACATGAGTGGGGGCCTGGTGGAGGATGCCCATGGTGGCTGGGGGGTGGGGGTGGTGGGAGACATGGGTGGGGGCCTGGTGGGGGCTGCCCATGGTGGCTGGGGGGTGGGGGTGGTGGGAGACATGGGTGGTGGCCTGGTGGGTGATGCCCCTGCACTGCTGGGGGGTGGGGGTGGTGGGAGACATGAGTGGGGGCCTGGTGGAGGCTGCCCATGGTGGCTGAGGGGTGGGGGTGGTGGGCGACATGGGTGGGGGCCTGGTGGGGGATGCCCATGGTGGCTGGGGGGTGGGGGTGGTGGGAGACATGAGTGGGGGCCTGGTGGAGGCTGCCCATGGTGGCTGGGGGGTGGGGGTGGTGGGAGACATGGGTGGAGGCCTGGTGGAGGCTGCCCCTGCACTGCTGGGGTGGTGGGGGTGGTGGGAGACATGAGTGGGGGCCTGGTGGGGGCTGCCCATGGTGGCTGGGGGGTGGGGGTGGTGGGAGACATGAGTGGGGGCCTGGTGGGGGATGCCCATGGTGGCTGGGGGGTGGGGGTGGTGGGAGACATGAGTTGGACATGAGTGGGGGCCTGGTGGTGCTGCCCCTGCACTGCTGGGGGGTGGGGGTGGTGGGAGACATGAGTGGGGGACTGGTGGAGGCTGCCCATGGTGGCTGGGGGGTGGGGGTGTTGGGAGACATGGGTGGGGGCCTGGTGGAGGCTGCCCCTGCACTGCTGGGGGGTGGGGGTGGTGGGAGACATGGGTGGGGGCCTGGTGGGGGATGCCCCTTCACTGCTGGGGGGTGGGGGTGGTGGGAGACATGCGTGGGGGCCTGGTGGAGGCTGCCCATGGTGGCTGGGGGGTGGGGGTGGTGGGAGACATGGGTGGGGGCCTGGTGGGGGATGCCCATGGTGGCTGGGGGGTGGGGGTGGTGGGAGACATGAGTGGGGACCTGGTGGAGGCTGCCCATGGTGGCCGGGGGCGGGGGTGGTGGGAGACATGGGTGGGGGTCTGGTGGGGATGCCCCTGCACTGCTGGGGGGGTGGGGGTGGTGGGAGACATGAGTGGGGGCCTGGTGGAGGCTGCCCATGGTGGCTGTGGGGTGGGGGTGGTGGGAGACATGGGTGGGGGCCTGGTGGGGGATGCCCATGGTGGCTGGGGGGGGGGTGGTGGGAGACATGAGTGGGGACCTGGTGGAGGCTGCCCATGGTGGCCGGGGGGCGGGGGTGGTGGGAGACATGGGTGGGGGACTGGTGGGGGATGCCCATGGTGGCTGGGGGGTGGGGGTGGTGGGAGACATGGGTGGGGGCCTGGTGGGTGTTGCCCATGGTGGCTGGGGGGTGGGGGTGGTGGGAGACATGGGTGGTGGCCTGGTGGGGGATGCCCCTGCACTGCTGGGGGGGTGGGGGTGGTGGGAGACATGAGTGGGGGCCTGGTGGAGGATGCCCATGGTGGCTGGGGGGTGGGGGTGGTGGGAGACATGGGTGGGGGCCTGGCAGAGGCTGCCCCTGCACTGCTGGGGGGTGGGGGTGGTGGGAGACATGAGTGGGGGCCTGGTGGAGGCTGCCCATGGTGGCCGGGGGGTGGGGGTGGTGGGAGACATGGGTGGGGGCCTGGTGGGGGATGCCCATGGTGGCTGGGGGGTGGGGGTGGTGGTAGACATGGGTGGGGGCCTGGTGGGGGCTGCCCATGGTGGCTGGGGGGTGGGGGTGGTGGGAGACATGGGTGGTGGCCTGGTGGGGGATGCCCCTGCACTGCTGGGGGGTGGGGGTGGTGGGAGACATGAGTGGGGGCCTGGTGGAGGCTGCCCATGGTGGCTGTTGGGTGGTGGGAGACATGGGTGGGGGCCTGGTGGAGGCTGCCCCTGCACTGCTGGGGGGGTGGGGGTGGTGGGAGACATGAGTGGGGGCCTGGTGGAGGCTGCCCATGGTGGCTGGGGGGTGGGGGTGGTGGGAGATATGGGTGGGGGCCTGGTGGGGGCTGTCATTGGTGGCTGGGGGTTGGGGGTGGTGGGAACCATGAGTGGGGGCCTGGTGGGGGCTGCCCATGGTGGCTAGGGGGTGGGGTGGTGGGAGACATGGGTGGTGGCCTGGTGGGGGATGCCCCTGCACTGCTGGGGGGTGGGGGTGGTGGGAGACATGAGTGGGGGCCTGGTGGAGGCTGCCCATGGTGGCCGGGGGGTGGGGGTGGTGGGAGACATGGGTGGGGGCCTGGTGGGGGATGCCCATGGTGGCTGGGGGGTGGGGGTGGTGGTAGACATGGGTGGGGGCCTGGTGGGGGCTGCCCATGGTGGCTGGGGGGTGGGGGTGGTGGGAGACATGGGTGGTGGCCTGGTGGGGGATGCCCCTGCACTGCTGGGGGGTGGGGGTGGTGGGAGACATGAGTGGGGGCCTGGTGGAGGCTGCCCAAGGTGGCTAGGGGGTGGTGGGAGACATGGGTGGGGGCCTGGTGGGGGATGCCCATGGTGGCTGGGGGGTGGGGGTGGTGGGAGACATGAGTGGGGGCCTGGTGGAGGCTGCCCATGGTGGCTGGGGGGTGGGGGTGGTGGGAGACATGGGTGGGGCTGCCCCTGCACTTCTGGGGGGGTGGGGGTGGTGGGAGACATGAGTGGGGGCCTGGTGGGGGCTGCCCATGGTGGCTGTGGGGTGGGGGTGGTGGGAGACATGAGTGGGGGCCTGGTGGGGGATGACCATGGTGGCTGGGGGGTGGGGGTGGTGGGAGACATGAGTTGGACATGAGTGGGGGCCTGGTGGTGCTGTCCCTGCACTGCTGGGGGGGTGGGAGTGGTGGGAGACATGAGTGGGGGCCTAGTGGAGGCTGCCCATGGTGGCTGGGGGGTGGGGGTGGTGGGAGACATGGGTGGGGGCCTGGTGGAGGCTGCCCCTGCACTGCTGGGGGGTGGGGGTGGTGGGAGACATGGGTGGGGGCCTGGTGGGGGATGCCCCTGCACTGCTGGGGCGGTGGGGGTGGTGGGAGACATGAGTGGGGGCCTGGTGGAGGCTGCCCATGGTGGCTGGGGGGTGGGGGTGGTGGGAGACATTGGTGGGGGCCTGGTGGGGGATGCCCATGGTGGCTGGTTGGTGGGGTGGTGGGAGACATGAGTGGGGGCCTGGTGGAGGCTGCCCATGGTGGCTGGGGGGTGGGGGTGGTGGGAGACATGGGTGGGGGCCTGGTGGGGGATGCCCATGGTGGCTGGGGGGTGGGGGTGGTGGGAGACATGGGTGGGGGCCTGGTGGGGGCTGCCCAATGTTGCTGGGGGGTGGGGGTGGTGGGAGACATGGGTGGTGGCCTGGTGGGGGATGCCCCTGCACTGCTGGGGGGTTGGGGGTGGTGGGAGACATGAGTGGGGGCCTGGTGGAGGCTGCCCATGGTGGCTGGGGGTGGGGGTGGTGGGAGACATGGGTGGGGGCCTGGTGGGGGATGCCCATGGTGGCTGGGGGCTGGGGGTGGTGGGAGACATGAGTGGGGGCCTGGTGGAGGCTGCCCATGGTGGCTGGGGGGTGGGGGTGGTGGGAGACATGGGTTGGGGCCTGGTGGAGGCTGCCACTGCACTGCTGAGGGGGTGGGGGTGGTGGGAGACATGAGTGGGGGCCTGGTGGGGGCTGCCCATGGTGGCTGGGGGGGTGGGGGTGGTGGGAGACATGAGTGGGGGCCTGGTGGAGGCTGCCCATGGTGGCTGGGGGGTGGGGGTTGTGGGAGACATGGGTGGGGGCCTGGTGGAGGCTGCCCCTGAACTGCTGGGGGGGTGGGGGTGGTGGGAGACATGGGTGGGGCCTGGTGGGGGATGCCCCTGCACTGCTGGGGGGGTGGGGGTGGTGGGAGACATGAGTGGGGGCCTGGTGGAGGCTGCCCATGGTGGCTGGGGGGTGGGGGTGGTGGGAGACATGGGTGGGGGCCTGGTGGGGGATGCCCATGGTGGTTGGGGGGTGGGGGTGGTGGGAGACATGAGTGGGGGCCTCGTGGAGGCTGCCCATGGTGGCTGGGGGGTGGGGGTGGTGGGAGACATGGGTGGGGGCCTGGTGGAGGCTGCCCCTGCACTGCTGGGGGGGTGGGGTGGTGGGAGACATGAGTGGGGGCCTGGTGGAGGCTGCCCATGGTGGCTGGGGGGTGGGGGTGGTGGGAGACATGGGTGGTGGCCTGGTGGGGGATGCCCCTGCACTGCTGGGGGGTGGGGCTGGTGGGAGGCATGAGTGGGGGCCTGGTGGAGGCTGCCCATGGTGGCTGGGGGGTGGGGGTGGTGGGAGACATGGGTGGGGGCCTGGTGGGAGCTGCCCATGGTGGCTGGGGGGTGGGGGTGGTGTGAGACATGAGTGGGGGCCTGGTGGGGGATGCCCACGGTGGCTGGGGGGTGGGGGTGGTGGGAGACATGAGTGGGGGACTGGTGGGGGCTGCCCATGGTGGCTGGGGGGTGGGGGTGGGTGGGAGACATGAGTGGGGCCTGGTGGGGGATGCCCATGGTGGCTGGGGGGGTATGCGTGGTGGGAGACATGAGTGGGGGCCTGGTGGAGGCTGCCCATGGTGGCTGGGGGTTGGGGGTGGTGGGAGACATGGGTGTTGGCCTGGTGGGGGATGCCCCTGCACTGCTGGGGGGGTGGGGGTGGTGGGAGACATGAGTGGGGGCCTGGTGGAGGCTGCCCATGGTGGCTGGGGGGTGGGGGTGGTGGGAGACATGAGTGGGGGCCTGGTGGGGGATACCCATGGTGGCTGGGGGGGTGGGGGTGGTGGGAGACATGAGTTGGACATGAGTGGGGGCCTGGTGGTGCTGCCCCTGCACTGCTGGGGGCTGGGGGTGGTGGGAGACATGAGTGGGGGCCTGGTGGAGGCTGCCCATGGTGGCTGGGGGGTGGGGGTGGTGGGAGACATGGGTGGGGGCCTGGTGGAGGCTGCCACTGAACTGCTAGGGGGTGGGGGGGTATGAGACATGAGTGGGGGCCTGGTGGAGGCTGCCCCTGCATTGCTGGGTGGGGTGGGGGTGGTGGGAGACATGGGTGGGGGCCTGGTGGGGGATGCCCCTGCACTGCTGGGGGGGTGGGGGTGGTGGGCGACATGAGTGGGGGCCTGGTGGAGGCTGCCCATGGTGGCTGGGGGGTGGGGGTGGTGGGAGACATGAGTGTGGGCCTGGTGGGGGATGCCCATGGTGGCTGGGGGGTGGGGGTGGTGGGAGACATGAGTTGGACATGAGTGGGGGCCTGGTGGTGCTGCCCCTGCACTGCTGGGGGCTGGGGGTGGTGGGAGACATGAGTGGGGGCCTGGTGGAGGCTGCCCATGGTCGCTGGGGGGTGCGGGTGGTGGGAGACATGGGTGGGGGCCTGGTGGAGGCTGCCCCTGCACTGCTGGGGGGTGGGGGGTGGGAGACATGAGTGGGGGCCTGGTGGAGGCTGCCCCTGCACTGCTGGGGGGGTGGGGGAGGTGGGATACATGGGTGGGGGCCTGGTGGGGGATGCCCCTGCACTGCTGGGGGGGTGGGGGTGGTGGGAGACATGATCGGGGGCCTGGTGGAGGCTGCCCATGGTGGCTGCGGGGTGGTGGGAGACATGGGTGGGGGTCTGGTGGGGGATGCCCATGGTGGCTGGGGGGTGGGGGTGGTGGTCGACATGGGTGGGGGCCTGGCGGGGCTGCCCATGGTGGCTGGGGGGTGGGGGTGGTGGGAGACATGGGTGGTGGCCTGGTGGGGGATGCCCCTGCACTGCTGGGGGGGTGGGGGTGGTGGGAGACATGAGTGGGGGCCTGGTGGAGGCTGCCCATGGTGGCTGGGGGGTGGGGGTGGTGGGAGACATGGGTGGGGGCCTGGTGGGGGATGCCCATGGTGGCTGGGGGGTGGGGGTGGTGGGAGACATGAGTGGGGGCCTGGTGGAGGCTGCCCATGGTGGCTGGGGGGTGGGGGTGGTGGTCGACATGGGTGGGGGCCTGGTGGAGGCTGCCCCTGCACTGCTGGGGGGGTGGGGGTGGTGGGAGACATGAGTGGGGGCCTGGTGGGGGCTGCCCATGGTGGCTGGGGGGGTGGGGGTGGTGGAAGACATGAGTGGGGGCCTGGTGGGGGATGCCCATGGTGGCTGGGGGGGTGGGGGTGGTGGGAGACATGAGTTGGACATGAGTGGGGGCCCGGTGGTGCTGCCCCTGCACTGCTGGGGGGGGGTGGTGGGAGACATGAGTGGGGGCCTTTTGGAGGCTGCCCATGGTGACAGGGGGGTGGGGGTGGTGGGAGACATGGGTGGGGGCCTGGTGGAGGCTGCCCCTGCACTGCTGGGGGGGTGGGGGGGGTGGGAGACATGGGTGGGGGCCTGGTGGGGGATGCCCCTGCACTGCTGGGGGGGTGGGTGTGGTGGCAGACATGAGTTGGGGCCTGGTGGAGGCTGCCCATGGTGGCTGGGGGGTGGGGGTGGTGGGAGACATGGGTGGGGGCCTGGTGGGGGATGCCCATGGTGGCTGGGGGGTGGGGGTGGTGGGAGACATGAGTGGGGGCCTGGTGGAGGCTGCCCATGGTGGATGGGGGGTGGGGGTGGTGGGGGACATGGGTGGGGGCATGGTGGAGGCTGCCCCTGCACTGCTGGAGGGGTGGGGGTGGTGGGAGACATGAGTGGGGGCCTGGTGGAGGCTGCCCATGGTGGCTGGGGGGTGGGGGTGGTGGGAGACATGGGTGGTGGCCTGGTGGGGGATGCCCCTGCACTGCTGGGGGGGTGGGGGTGGTGGGAGACATGAGTGGGGGCCTGGTGGAGGCTGCCCATGGTGGCTGGGGGGTGGGGGTGGTGGGAGACATGGGTGGGGGCCTGGTGGGGGCTGCCCACGGTGGCTGGGGGTGGGGGTGGTGGGAGACATGAGTGGGGGCCTGGTGGGGGATGCCCATGGTGGCTGGGGGGGTGGGGGTGGTGGGAGACATGAGTTGGACATGAGTGGGGGCCCGGTGGTGCTGCCCCTGCACTGCTGGGGGGGGGGTCGTGGGAGACATGAGTGGGGGCCTTTTGGAGGCTGCCCATGGTGACAGGGGGGTGGGGGTGGTGGGAGACATGGGTGGGGGCCTGGTGGAGGCTGCCCCTGCACTGCTGGGGGGGTGGGGGTGGTGGGAGACATGGGTGGGGGCCTGGTGGGGGATGCCCCTGCACTGCTGGGGGGGTGGGTGTGGTGGCAGACATGAGTTGGGGCCTGGTGGAGGCTGCCCATGGTGGCTGGGGGGTGGGGGTGGTGGGAGACATGGGTGGGGGCCTGGTGGGGGATGCCCATGCTGGCTGGGGGGTGGGGGTGGTGGGAGACATGAGTGGGGGCCTGGTGGAGGCTGCCCATGGTGGATGGGGGGTGGGGGTGGTGGGAGACATGGGTGGGGGCATGGTGGAGGCTGCCCCTGCACTGCTGGAGGGGTGGGGGTGGTGGGAGACATGAGTGGGGGCCTGGTGGAGGATGCCCATGGTGGCTGGGGGGTGGGGGTGGTGGGAGACATGGGTGGTGGCCTGGTGGGGGATGCCCCTGCACTGCTGGGGGGGTGGGGGTGGTGGGAGACATGAGTGGGGGCCTGGTGGAGGCTGCCCATGGTGGCTGGGGGGTGGGGGTGGTGGGAGACATGGGTGGGGGCCTGGTGGGGGCTGCCCACGGTGGCTGGGGGTGGGGGTGGTGAGAGACATGAGTGGGGACTGGTGGGGGATGCCCATGGTGGCTGGGGGGGTGGGGGTGGTGGGAGACATGAGTGGGGGCCTCGTGGAGGCTGCCCATGGTGGCTGGGGGGTGGGGGTGGTGGGAGACATGGGTGGTGGCCTGGTGGGGGATGCCCCTGCACTGCTGGGGGGTGGGGGTGGTGGGAGACATGAGTGGGGGCCTGGTGGAGGCTGCCCATGGTGGCTGGGGGGTGGGGGTGGTGGGAGACATGAGTAGGGGCCTGGTGGGGGATGCCCATGGTGGCTGGGGGGGTGGGGGTTGTGGGAGACATGAGTTGGACATGAGTGGGGGCCGGTGGTGCTGCCCCTGCACTGCTGGGGGGTGGGGGTGGTGGGAGACATGAGTGGGGGCCTGGTGGAGGCTGCCCATGGTGGCTGGGGGGTGGGGGTGGTGGGAGACATGGGTGGGGGCCTGGTGGAGGCTGCCCCTGCACTGCTGGGCGGGTGGTGGGGGGTGGGAGACATGAGTGGGGGCCTGGTGGAGGCTGCCCATGGTGGCTGGGGGGTGGGCGTGGTGGGAGACATGGGTGGGGGCCTGGTGGGGGATGCCCCTGCACTGCTGGGGGGGTGGGGGTGGTGAGAGACATGAGTGGGGGCCTGGTGGAGGCTGCCCATGGTGGCTGGCGGGTGGGGTTGGTTGGGAGACATGGGTGGGGGCCTGGTGGGGGATGCCCATGGTGGCTGGGGGGTGGGGGTGGTGGTAGACATTGGTGGGGGCCTGGTGGAGGCTGCCCCTGCACTGCTGGGGGGGTGAGGGTGGTGGGAGAGATGAGTGGGGGCCTGGTGGAGGCTGCCCATGGTGGCTGGGGGGTGGGGGTGGTGGGAGACATGGGTGGGGGCCTGGTGGAGGGTGCCCCACACTGCTGGGGGGTGGGATTGGTGGGAGACATGAGCAGGTGTGCAGGGTAGTCCCCTGTTTTGTGGGCTGCCTGCAGGGGCCGTGGAGGGTGTACAGGGTACACCTGTGAGGACCCACCCAGCCTAATCGCGTGTGATTATTCCCGCGCACCCCTGTAATACACGTACCCAGCCAAATCGCGTGTGATAATTCCCGCGCACCCCTGTAATACACGTACTCAGCCAAATCGCGTGTGATTATTCCTGCGCACCTCTGTAATATACGTACCCTGTCTAATCGCGTGTAAAACTTCACGCGTACCCCTGTCATACACGTAGCCAGCCAAATCGCGTGTGAAAATTCCCGCGTACCCCTGTAATAAACGTACCCTGGCTAATCGCGTGTTTAACTTCACGCGTACCCCTGTCATACACGTACCGTGGCTAATTGCATGTAAAACTTCCCGCGTACCCCTGATATGCACGTTACCCGCTTTGCGTTCCTTGTTTGGCAGCCCTATCAACTGGTCCAGGGTTAGCGCAGCCCTTTGCGATGATTTAGCGATTTTGATGGCTTTCCGTGCGCAAGGGCGTTCTTGGGGGTGTTACTGGCGCTGCTGCAGGGTCGCTGCGATACTCTGCGCCACGGCTGGTTTGGGAGCCTAAAATCCATGAATACGCTGTGCGCGGAAATCGGTTTTGGCGCACACGCCTGGCGCAGACAATCGCACGCGGACACTCTGCGCCAGCCGCTTGCGACACTTTTCTGCGAAATTCTATGAATTACCCTGTAAATATTTTACGATTCCATTTCAATGTTTCTGATTTAGAATGGCTCAAATACGTGCCGAGGAAGCAGCAGAGCGACGTGCAGCCAGACTTCAGGATGCACGGTTGCAAGCACAGCGATCGCGTTCTGCAGCTTCAGATCTGCTTCGTTCTCAACAGAATGAACGCGGAACCCGACAGGCTGAGAGTGGCTGAAAGACGCCAATGAGAAACAGCAGATCAGCGTCAAACATGACTCTGTGCTCAGCAATCACGCTATTACTATCGCCTTGCATTCCGGTATAACCAAGCTGATGATTATAGTTTGAGCCGGCATGTTCTCATCGGCACTATGATTGAAGTGTGTCCTTATTGCAAGGCTCTGAAATTTAATGGAGAAATTAAAGCAATGTGTTGTGCCACCGAGAAAATTAAACTGCCTCAATTTGGAGAACCGCCAGAGCCATTAACAACTTTGCTTGCTAGATATACCGCCGAATCAAAGCATTTCCTATCTAACATCAGGAAATATAACTCATGCTTCCAAATGACGTCGTTCGGCACAGAAATCGTAACAGCTCAATTCATGCCAACGTCCGTTTGCAATCACCATCAACAAAGCTCAAGGCCAATCTTTAGAATTGTGCGGTCTATATCTAGACACAAATTTCTTCTCACATGGACAATTATATGTTGCGTGTTCTAGAGTCGCCAAACCAGACAATCTCTATATCTGCACAGACAATGGAACAACAAAAAATATTGTATACCCACAAGCATTGTGAAATGAAACATATTAGAAACGTGCGATTTCTCTTTTCTTTCTTTTCCATTTAACCAGACTGAGCCACAGCGACGCGTGGCCGGGTACAGCTGGTTTCCAAATAGGGTGCGTTCATTCATTTGGTTGTCACCCAATCACTGGTGATCCCACATTCACCAGTATGACTCAGACTTGGCCGCTTTGAAATGCAAGTGCAAAGCTGCAGAGCGGAAGTGACAGGCATCTAGCTCATCCTCTGACAAACTGGCCTCTCGCCTACTCCAAAGGCAATATTGTCTCTCCACCTGCTCCAAGAAAAGAGCTCATGTCGAAGCCCGCATCTCTGGAGCCACAAATAACAAGGCTGAACTCCTTAAAATCTTCAAGGAACTTGCCAATCCTATCGCAGTCTCCTCCTCCCTCGCAGGCCTTCTGCTCCTCACTGGCCGCACACTTTTCCTACAAAACTCAGGACATCCTGTCCTCTCTGTCTCCCGATCTGCCCCAACCCCATTTCTCTTGCCTCCCCGGGCCCCACTACCCCCTCACATACTCTCCTCTTTCTCTCCCATTGCACCTGATGAGGTTTCTAGAGTGGTCTGTTCTATGAAAGTCTCCTCTAAACAGGTGCACCACTGCTCCTCCAGAACCATAAAGGACAACATCACGTCTCTTGCTCCAGCCTTGGCAGACCTCTGCAACCACTCATTTGCTACTGGCTCCTCCCCTCAACTCTTTAAGCACTCTCTTGTGTACCTTATCCTTAAAAAGCCATCTGCTGACCCTTCTAAAAGCCATCTGCTGACCCTTCTAACTATCGCCCTATTTCTATCACCCTTTTTTTGGGCAAACTCATGGATAAGCTAGTCATCCCCCAACTGACTCTCCACAACGAAATGTCCAGCTGCGTCCATGACCACCAGTCCGGTTTCAGGGTGGCCAAAGGCATGGAAAGTGCTCTCCTGAACACCTGTGCAGACATGCTCTCTAATCTGGATTCTAAACTCCCTCTGTCTTGATCCTCCTCAATCTTTCTTCTGCTTTTCACACAGTCAACCACTCATACACCATCTCCATGATACCCTAGGCATCACAGACAGGGCACTGGTGTGGCTGACATCCTTCCACTCTAACAGACCCTCCCAAGTGCAAATGGGTCCTTTTCTCTCCTCCACCTAACCCTCTACCTGTGGCGTCCTTTAGGGCTCTATCCTATCTCCATGGCTCTTCAACATCTACCTGGCCCCTCTGGCCCTCCTGATCTCCACTTTCTCCCCTCATTTCCAGTGTTTATGCAGATGGCACACAGCTCTCTTTCAAGCTACCTAGTGCTACCTCCTCCTCCTCCTCCTCCCTCATACCTGACTGCCTGATTGCTATTCAGGCATGGTGCTCTGACAAAGATCTCTGCCTGAATGCCAGTAAGACAGAGATCCTTCTCATTGGGATGCCTACTCCTTGTCCCCTCCTCTCTCTGGCCAGTCTCCCTGGGTCCTCCCCCTCACCCACGTGTGTGTGGCATCATCTTTGACGCATCTCTCTCTCTTTCTCTCCTCACATCATGGACCTTGCCAAGAAGTCCAATTTCCAGTTGCATCTCCTCAGGGGCATTCTATCTTTCCTCACCTTCCGCCAGAAGCTCAACTTCTCCAGAGCCCTGGTTCTCTCTAGGCTCGACTACGGCAACAGCCTCTGCCTCAACCTGCCTCTTTCCTCCCTTCACCCCCTTCAACTAATCCAGAATAGTACTGCAAGACTTATCCTTGGCCTCAAACCCAGGGACCACATCTCTCCAGCCCTAACATCTCTCCACTTGCTTCCGGTGACCGCAAGGATCCAATTCAAGACCCTTTGCATCATCCATAAGGCTGCTTGGGGCTTGGGACCTCTTTACATCCAGCTTTCCCTCCCTAAATACCTCCCTGCCAGAGTCCTTTGGTCTTCTGGCTCCAACTCTATGCTGGTCAAACGCTTCTCCAAGCAGAGAGTGCGGAGTAGATCACTTTCCTCGGCTGGCTCCTCCCTCTGGAGCGACCTCCATTGGGGGCACCCCACTCCTGCACTTCTCCCTCACTCTCTCCCCTTGCACGTACCACCTTTTCATGTACTT